>NC_133538.1:123093894-123418894 GCF_048544455.1 Silene latifolia | reverse complement strand
AGGAACCTTGACTTTCAAAGTAGGAAAGCATTCTATTGTCTTTGCCCAACCTGCTAAGAAAAAGGACCTCATGTGGCCTTTGACTGTATCTGATTTACGAAAAGAAATCGTACTTTGTGCTTTCTACGAATTGCCTGTCTCTATTACTACTTCTGTGTTAACCCCTCCGCCGCAGACTGGGAGCAAAAAGGAGGAAGAATCTGTTGTTTTAAATGTTGCAGGAGCTGGTTTGGGGAAGGAAGTGCTGCAAGTTGCTCCAACTGTAAAGAAGCCGATCATTCAAAGAGGAGGTCTTGGTTACCTGAGCTATGGAATTGATGAGGTTGTTGATGACGAGCGGTCAAAGCCGAGAGTCGATTTGGATTCTGATAATCCCGAAGAGATCCTTGACTGGGGAGATGATGAGAGTGTTGATCCGTTGAGCCATACGGATGTGGAAGCTAAGAAGGGTGTAGCTGCTCAAATAAGCACCGTTGAGGCTACCTCTAGTAGCCAGAAGCCGACGAAGTGGGCCATACCGTGGTCATTCTTGATCAACTATTAGTTGATCCAGCTCTTTATAAACCTCATTTTATTTGCTTTTGTTAGACACTTTTTATTGGTTTTGTGTGCGCGAAAACTTCGCATTTTATTTTGCTTGCTTAGGATTTTATACGTTTGAGACTTTGTTTTGGGTTTTGCGCAATTTTGGGCGCGTATTATTGTGCACTTGTAGGTTTTTAGACCTCATTAGCTCAAGCTATTGAGCGAATACGAAGAAATAAGGAGTACAACAGTACTTTCAGTCGATCAACTGGCTACATTGTTCGATCGACTGAGTTTCACTTTCCAGGAGCTACTGTTCCTGACACATTGGTCGATCGACTGCTGTCCTTAGTCGATCGACCAAGACCTTCTTTGCATTGTACCTATTCACGACCTCTCCCCCTATTTGTGTTTGTTCGATATGCGGACTTAAGGGAGTTTTCTACTCCAATTTTCTTTCCGTCCAATTATTTATTTCTTCTATCTTCTCAATTGTGCACAATTTTACCGCTTCAAAATTGTCTTCTCGATTTTATGCGTGGGTTTTATTTGTCTTTCAAGTACCTTATTAGTAGCATGCTGCTCTGGAACCTCCTAGCTCATATTTGGTTTGGGAGGTTTCCCTTTTTCTTGCGCTTAAAGTCTTGTAAGTTCCCGATTTTCACTTCATGTCTTATTTATTTCATTTTCCCGCAAATTCCCATTTCTCTTTTCTTTATTACATGATTTTGCACAATGGGGACATTGTGCGATTTGGTTTGGGGAAGGGTTTTGCGTCGCATATCATTTGCTTGCATTCACGTTTACATTCTGTTTTGCACTGTTTATTTCATTCTTATAATCAAAAATAAAAAAAAAGGGGATAAAATTTCAAATAATTTCCATAAAATGCACGTTTATTTTAGCATATAGGTCGAGTCGGAACGGTAGTATTTCAAGGATGATATTGCATTTTGCACCTGTTTTGCCTGAACCTTGCTAAATTGACATGTTATTAGTAGAATCGTATAAGTGCATATCTACGAGTTTTCGTTAATTATTTGCTGAACTTGAGACTTGATCTAGAATTTTGGCAAACTACATCATATTTCTGAGATTTAGAGCCTATAACTGGTGACATCTATGACCGGTTTATTTAGGAATGTGAGTAGTACTCCTTATAAGACATGTCACATAAATGTGCATAAATATGAACTTAATCTGCTTAATACCTGTACGCATTCGGTCTGTAGTTAGTCGACACATGTGGTAGAGGTTTCCCCTTTTCTCGTTTCACCCATAAGCTCCACACTGCCAAAAATATCCATTTTTTGTCCCATTTACTACATCCTACATTTAGCCTGTCCTTCGTCAAGCTAGTAGTCTGTGTTCTTGGGGTTATTACTCATTTTTGGTGGCATATGCTCTGTTGAGACGTTATTGGGAAGATGAAATGAAGGAAGGAAAGAAATAAAGAAAAGAAACAAGAGAAAAAAGAAAGAGAAAAAAGATGAAATGAAAAAAAAAAAGAGTTCTGTACTGTTCGAGCAGTCGATCGACTACCCCTTTTGGTCGATCGACCGAGGTTCGAGAAAGAGAAAGAAATCAATTCGCATAATTCAACCCTTTATCTTTTGGCGATTTTTGCTCCCATGTATTATTCGTATTTTATGGGGAGTTAGTTGATTACTTTTATCTCTGGAAATTGTGAGATTTGTGCTTGCTATAGCACCGTTCCATTTGTTTTTGAGTAAGAAGTTGGATGTTGCCATGTGGTTCCGTTTCGGTACTAGCTTGATCACCTGTACCTCCACTTTTCCATAAATGTTTTGCCTCTTCTTACCCATACCTCACATATCCACATATATACCTCGGCATGTGTCATGGTCTCTTGTTGGTTGGAATGCGTATGTACGGTTGTAGAGATTGCTTTCATATTAGACTGCAGGCATGTTCTGATAGGTCGTAGTTAGGTGAGCGTCATTACATTTACTTCTTTCTATCTTACGTATATTCACCTGTACTTATTGAGTGATTTGAGCGACCCGTGAGAGTCCAATTTGATAAGTCTCTACAGTTGACGGTTCAGTAGTTTTAACGGCTCCATAACTCGCTTGCATGATTCATTTGCTAATTGATTGTTGGTTGTGCATTAAATTGGTTTAGGCTTTACATGTTGCATTTCGCTCTGAGATTGAACTCGTTCCATTAGGTCATTAGATGGAGTCTAGTTCTTGCTTGGGGACAAGCAAGGGTTCGGTTTGGGGAAGTTTGATGCGTGTCTTTTATATGATGTTTTACATCCTATTTTACACGCATTTCAGAGCTCATTCATGTAGTTTATGCTACATTTCTCCCTATTTCCGTCTACTTCCGTATTTTGTACATTATTGCAGAAATGTGAAGAATCCAGTGGAAATCGAGCTAAATCCATCCCTGAGTATCCTGCATTGCATATGACGTGAAGTATTCACCCGAGGAACGAGCTTGGTGCGCAATTCAAGGCCCAAAAGACAAGTCCACGAGTTTATAGAAGTCAAGTAGCAGCTCAAACAGTCGATCGACCACTGCCATCAGTCGATCGACCAACCATCGGGTTCGAAGCTACATTTGTTTATCAAGAAGACGATCGATCGACCAGTTCTATCAGTCGATCGACCCAATTGCTATTCCAGACGAGAATTAAAAGATCGTGAATCTTGAAGCTCAAAGTTATGTTAGGTTTAGGAAATAAAGTTACGTTAGTTGCTATATAACGTAACCTAGAACATCAAGTTTGTCATTCAGTTTTTAGATCCAGTTTTTATCTAAGTTTCACATTCAGTTTTTACATTAAGTTCTATATACGGTTTTTAGAATTAGGGTTGGGAATATTGTTAGCATTGGAATTTTCGTTCTTGTTCTTAATCTTTCCTCTGCAATCTCTGTATTTTTCTGCCCTATTTCAATTTACTTCTATTTCGTTATTAGTATAGAATTGATAGTTAGATTCCCGAAACCATCTTATTGTTGCATGTTAATTGATTTTCCTACCGCTTTAACTATGAATTCAATACTTTTATGCTCTAGTATTATTATTGTTATCAGTTTCAGCATGAGTAGCTAAATCAATTGTGCTAGGATGTAGGAGAATTATGGCGTAGGCGGCATAGTATTAAATTGGACTGAATTCGCGTGTCAGTCGATCGACTGACATACTTGGTCGATCGACTGACCTCGTGAGGTTACCTTTCGTTTTAATTGATTTTAATGATGTATTTAACAAATCGAATGCATGCGACCAGTTAGATGCTTAATTTATGACTGACCCATTAGATTGAAAGATAGGGAAAGTTGTTTGATCACCGATTAAGATGACTAAACTGTGCTGAGATCGAAAGATAGGTATAGTTTAGACCGTTAGTCACTTTTCAGGACGAGAGTCAGTATTAGTGATATTAGGGACCTATAGCGAGATCGAAAGATGCTATTTGTTAAGAGTGGACCAAGAGGACCTCTTGTTTCCCGCCTCACCTGTGTTTGATTCAGACCGACTTAGTATCTTTGCTGCCGCCGAAGCTGTAATGAACCGACCATCCTAGTACCCCTTCTTTATCTGTTTAAGCCGTCTTTTTAGTTTACTGTCTTTATTTATTCTTAGCTATAGACCAATTTAACTCAACCCCCACACTCGTTACTTTAGACTAGAATTAGACAGCTAGAAATTACGTCTGCCTCCTTGTGGTTTGACCCTGTTACCACTAGCCTAGGTTAGTCTTAATAGGAAATTATAAATCTTATTTTTGGTACTCACAACAACGGGTATCATACACTGACCTGAATAAAGCTTGTCCCAAAGATCCATTTCTTTCACCACATATTGATGCCATGGTAGACGCCACAACAGGCCATGAAATGCTAACATTCATGGGCGCTTCTAGTGGGTTCAATCAAATAAGGATGCACCTGCGACCATGAGAATCTTGCATTCATTACGGCATCGAGGCATATCTTTGTTACTTTGCCATGCCTTTCGGCTGAAGAATGCGGGGGCAACGTCGCGCTGGTCAACATGATGTTTAAAGACCAAATAGGTGATATCATGGAAGTGTACATAGACGACATGGTGGTAAAATCCAAAAATACAGCAGATCACGTGCAGCATCTGGAAATAGTATTTGAAATATTGGAGAAATACAACATGAAGCTCAACCCTGCAAAATGCCACTTTGGAGTCTTGATACGTGCATTTTATATAGTCTTTTTAGCCTTTTTATGCACGTATTTCTATGCTATTATCATAGTTTTATGCTATGAAATGCCCCGAATATGCTACTTTGGTTTGTTTTATTCTATTTGCAGGAATGGACCAGAAAATAGTGAAATCGAGATTTTTACCGTCCGTTTAGCATGCATTTGGAGGAAGAATGAATTTGGAGCGGGAATGTAGCTATTTTGGGATGCGCAAAGGAGTAAGATAGCTAGGCGAGCAAAGAAAGAACTTCAAATTGCTAGTGCCTAATTTGAAGAGTCATATCTCGAGTTCTACAATGGATTTTTAGGTTACTCCAATTGGAGATGAAAGCTTGTCCACTTAGCTTTCCAACGCCACTGGAATCGCCATGTTTTCCCAAGTAACAAAGAAATGGCAGCCATTTGAAGTTCAGTGTGCGAAACAGGAATTGTGCGCTGGAATGTACTCGATCGAGTACAATTGTGTTCGATCGACCCCTTTTTCTACTCGATCGAGTAGTGCCAATTTAATAAGTGCTCGATCGAGTACCTAAAGTACTCGATCGAGAGGTTTTAGCTTGGTTTTGTTCGATCGAGTGATATAAAGTTACTCGATCGAGTGGTTTGAGCTTAATTTTGCTCGATCGAGTGGTTTCAAATCACTCGATCGAGTGGTTTCTTATTGGGCTCGGGCTTTTTAGCTTTATTTTGTTTATAGGTCAAATAAAATCGCCTTTCCTATAAATAGGAAGACGAAAGTACACCTTGATGATCACTTTTACAATACTTTTTCCCTGTTACTGTTACTTATTGCTTACCTCTCCTTTTTCCCGGATTTACTGTAACTTTCTCTCTTTCCCTTTTCTCCTTTATTTATGTTTATGTTTATTTCTCTCTTTATTTCTGTTCTTCCCTTTATTATGTCTAGCTAATTCTCTCTGATAGGATTTGGGGAGTCGATGATTATTTTTAATTGTTAATTAGTTTACAGATCTGTCATTGTTATTATGTCTCTGTTGTTTATCACTGCTTTAATTGTATCCTGCAAGTTTAGTCGACACAATTAGCTTATTTAACATTGGTAAGCCTTGATCTAGACTAGAAGGTTGGAAGGGGTGAGACCTGCAGTGAGCATTAGGGCACTTTAGTGAGGGCGGAAGCTAAGCTATTAGTGTTTTAGGGCGAATTGAGTCCGGAAGGAGATATTCGTTGCCCCTTTGACCAATACAACTGTCTGATCTGTGACCTTAGCTTCAATTGACCGATGATCATTGACGACCCGACATCCTAGTTCTTTTTTATTGTTAATCTCTCTTTTTATTTCCTCTTGCCTTAATCTCGTAAGTTTAATTAAATCAATTCAAACCCTTACACTGTGACATTAGACAGACCGAGTAGACAAGTGAATAGTGACCGCCTCCCTGTGGAGATCGACCCTACTTACCGCTGACTTCTGTTAGTAGTACTTAGGTATTTATTTTTGGTACATAAAGACCGTATCAAATTTTGGCGCCGTTGCCGGGGAGGCAACTATTTATTTATTTGTTTAATTTTGTCTGTTTTTAGCCTCAAGGGATTTTCCCTTGAGGCCTTTCTAATCTTTTTCTTTAGTGCTGTTTTGATAGGCCCTACAGGTCCTACCTAGACAGTTCTAGGTAAAAGATCGTCAAAGGGAAGGCTTGAGTACCTTTGACCCGTCACCTATGTTCCATTATATGGCACAGCAGGTGATTTACTACGGGAGATGTGGTGCTGCTGAGCACATTGCAGCTTTTTGCATGGCAGAAAATGACGAGGTCTACGCATTCAAGCACTGTAGACGAGCTAGCCATTCCTTTGTAGTTGTGCCGCCACATCTACCTTATCAACGAGGCTACCAACAGCCTCCGTTTGTCTGGCCACCGCAACAACAAGCTCCTCCTCCTGATATACGGAAAGAAGAGATCGCGGAGCTGAAATCTTTGATGAAGGCACTTGCATCCAAAAGGAAAGAGTATGATAGATGTACAGAAGCTCAACTCATTGAGCTGGAGTCTCAAATAGCTCAGCTAGTAGCTGAGTCGAATAGTAGGCAACCAGAAGAGGTATACTCTACCTACACCGAGAGTGGTCTTTCCCTTGAAGGACCCGAGTTGCCAAGCGCTATTAATGATTTGGATGACTCGGATTACGAAGATCTATCCGAAAATGAAGGGAGTTATGAAGATTTCTGCGCTGCACTAGAGAAATCACTCGATCGAGCTAGTAATAGTGTTCGATCGAGTAGAATATCAGAAGAAGTGTTCGATCGAACAGAATACATCACTCGATCGAACAGTTGCTTAGAGGAAGTACTCGATCGAGTTAATTTATGTGCTCGATCGAGTGAATATCATGTGGAAAGCTTTCGATCGAGTAAAAATTCCACTCGATCGACTGAATTGGCCAGTGAGAGCATTGATTCGTCATGTAGGTTTGTTCTAGATGACGATTTTGATGATGATAATGGTTATGGTGAATCGCCCCTTTTCAAAGCCGAGCTAGATGCGCTTGAGGCTGCGATTTACGGGACGGTTTCCACAGAGGAGGCAGCTGAGTCAGTGATAACTCCTAACACGGATGAGGTTATATATTCTTTTGTCAATGATTCCGACATTGAGAGCAACCAACCCGAGGTAGTAGACGATAATTCTATTATTGTTTGTTTAAATAGTACATTGCCTCATTTGACTCATGCTTTGTATTTTAATACTATACCCCCTCCTAGCTGGACGAGTAATTTAATAGTTTTTCACCGTACTTATCGTCACAAACTTGTTAATCTGGAATGGAGCCCTAAATCATTATTAATTGCTCCTGAGCTCCTTTATTTTGTGGACAAATTTAGGAGCTGTCATAGGAAATTTGTTAGGCTTAAACGGTTATACATTTTTATTTCCTATATCTTTATTCCACTTTGGTGCTACTTATATTTTTGTGTAGCACATGCGCAGCTGTTTGATCGGTTGCTGCGCGCTTTGAGCTGTTTTGACCAGGCTAATTAATGAGAGGCTCGAAGAAAAAAAGGTCGAGCTGAGACCTGACTGAAGCCAGCGCTACCCGGGAGGCAACCAGGAGATTTTTTTTAATTGTTTTTCGAATATTTCATTTCTTTTCAGTTGTGTGTAATATTTGGTTTTCATACCATAGACTATATCAGTTATGCTTGTTTTGTTAGTTTTGCGGGCTGTTTTTATTACGTCTTTGCAGGAATATACTAAGGATGACTCGATCGAGTACTTTTTGTACTCGATCGAGAGCTTTTGCTGATAAGTTTACTCGATCGAGCATTTATTCTACTCGGTCGAGTACCTGCAAACAGAGAAGTCTTCGATCGACCACTATTCTTCTTCGATTGAGTGCCTTTGGACGCCCATTGCTTGGATTAGCTTTTTGTGACAGTATTTGGCAGCTGTTTGCGACCTCCCACGTTGCTGGCTGGTTTGGGGAGGTTCCTTATTTGCGTACTCTTGTGAGTTTTTCGCATCTCCACTCTTTCTCTTTTAGTTTGCATTTCCTTTCCCTGTTTTAGGTACAATGAGGGCATTGTACGGTTTGGTTTGGGGAGGTTATGCATCCATATCTGTGTCTGCATATTGTTTTTATTGCATTTCTGCAATCACGTTTATTTTTCCCGCTTGCATTGTTATTTTCATAAAATTACAAAAAATTCAAAAAAAAAACAAAATTCAAAAATTCGAAAAATCCAAAAATTTTCACGTTTATTTTCGCATATAGGTTGAGTCGGAACAGTAGATTTCAATGATGATATTGCACTGCAATTGTCTTTTTGCATAAACCTTGCATAGACTATTATTCTTTTTAGCAATGTCTTTTTGCATATCTACGAGTTAATGTTAAAATTTAGCTGAACGAATAGACTTGATCTGAAAATTTTGGCAAGCTACTTATAATTTCTAAGATTTAGAGCGTTATAAACTGGTGTCATTTGTGACCAGTTTCATGTAGGATTGTGAGTAGTTACTCCTTGCATAACATGTTCATTAATTTGCACGTATATGAAATTCAATTGCTTTTTGCCTACATACATTCGGGTTAGTGGTTGGTGTCACATGCAGGGAGGTGCTTACATTTCCCCTTTCTTTCATTTTTACCCATTTAACTCCACATTAGCCAAATTTGCCTGTGACCCTTAGCTATATCCAAATTTAGCCTGCCTTGTCAAGCTAGTTTAGATTGTTTTGCGGTATATAATTTATTGTGCCAAATTTGGCTTGTATCCATATACTTGGAGTTGGTATTTAATGAAGAAAAGAAGGATGAAAAAAAAGAAAAAAAAACGTGAAAAAGAAAAAAAAAAGAAAGAGAAATCGAAAAAAAAACAAAAAAAAAGAAACCGTGATGAAAAAATGAAAGAAAAAGATGTTGTTTGATGAGACGGTTTCGCTCCTATGCTTTATTTACATTTTTTGAGGAGTATTTTCAGTTCGGTTTGGTGAGTTTTGTGCCAAATAAAGGGCATATGTGCTTAATTCATAATTGAGTTGGAAATGGATGTTGTTATATGGTTTTGTTTAGATACTAGCTTGGCCGTCTATACCTCCACATTCCCATAACATGTTTTGCCTTTCCTTACCTATTGCCTCACTTTACCATATTTTTGTAAGCCCTCGGCTGTGACAGGACCTCGTTTGGTTGGAATGTATGTACGGTAGCTAGAATTGTCTATCATATTAGATGCATGCATGTTTATGTGGATCGTAGTCTAGGTGAGCGACTATTTTTCTTTCTCTCTTACATATATATGTTCACCCTTTACTTCATGAGAGAAGAGTGACCCGTGAGAGTCCATTATTAAAGGTCTTGCAAGGTCGACGGTTCAGCTTTATTATAAACATCTTACAACTCGTTTGCATTTGACTGTTCGCTATAAGTGTTAGTTCGCTTGCATTAAATTGGTTTAAGTGGGCATTTGTAGGTAGCTCTGAGTTATCTTTTCCGTTCCATTAGTTTGCATTTAGTTTACTCGAGGACGAGTAAAGGTTTGGTTTGGGGAGATTTGATACGTGCATTTTATATAGTCTTTTTGGCCTTTTTATGCACGTATTTCTATGCTATTATCATAGTTTTATGCTACGAAATGCCCCAAATATGCTACTTTGGTTTGTTTTATTTTATTTGCAGGAATGGACCAGAAAATAGTGAAATCGAGCCTTTTACCGTCCGTTTAGCATGCATTTGGAGGAAGAGTGAATTTGGAGCGAGAATGTAGCTATTTTGAGATGCGCAAAGGAGTAAGATAGCTAGGCGAGCAAAGAAAGAACTTCAAATTGCTAGTGCCTAATTTGAAGAGTAATATATCGAGTTCTAAAATAGATTTTCAGGTCACGCCTATTGGAGATGAAAGTTTGTTCTCTTAGCTTTCCAACGCCACTGAAATCGCCCTGTTTGCCCAAATAACGAAGAAATGGCAGCCATTTGAAGTTCAGTGCGCGAAACAGGAATTGTGCGCTGGAAAGTACTCGATCGAGTACAATTGTGTTCGATCGACCCCTTTTTCTACTCGATCGAGTAGTGCCTATTAAATAAGTGCTCGATCGAGTACCTAAAGTACTCGATCGAGAGGTTTTAGCTTGGTTTTGTTCGATCGAGTGATATAAAGTTACTCAATCGAGTGGTTTGAGCTTAATTTTGCTCGATCGAGTGGTTTCTTATTGGGCTCGGGCTTTTTAGCTTTATTTTGTTTCTATGTCAAATAAAATCGCCTTTCCTATAAATAGGAAGACGACAGTACACCTTGATGATCACTTTTACAATACTTTTTCCATGTTACTGTTACTTATTGCTTTCCTCTCCTTTTTCCCGGATTTACTGTAACTTTCTCTCTTTCCCTTTTGTCCTTTATTTATGTTTATGTTTATTTCTCTCTTTATTTATGTTCTTCCCTTTAATATGTCTAGCTAATTCTCTTAGCAAGGATTAGGGGAGTCGATGATTATTGTTAATTGTTAATTAGTTTGCTGACGACTCGGAAAAGGAAGTCTAATCACAATGGGCTCCTTCTCCTTGGCCTTGTCTTCATTTTTCTTTGAAACTTCTTCTTTTGATGGTTCTCCATCCTTGGAGTTTTGCACAACTTCTTCTTTGTCACTAGCTTCCACAACTTTATCCTCAACTTGCTTATCCGGTGCTTCATACCTCGTACCACTTCTCAAGTGTATGGCACTAACCGTTTCATGTCTCGGGGGATTACTTTGAGGTGGTAATTGCCCTTTTGTCTTTGTGAGCTTGAAGATGCTAGTTGAGTCAATTGGGTTTCCAACATTTTGGTGTGGGCTACGATGTTGTTGATGGTGATTTCCTTTGCTTGACTATCCTTTTGCTTTTGAGTGAAAAACTCTTGTTGATTCTTTTGCATTTGGAGGACCGCTTTTTGAACATCAAAACCTTGGTCATTTTGTTGATTGTATGGAGTTTGATTTTGGTAACCTTGGTTTTGGTTGTAAGAGGGTCTTTGATTTTGGTTTCTCATGGGAGGTGGGGTGTATGTTGGTTGAGAGTTTTGAACATTTTGGCTTTTGTATGAGAGATTTGGGTGGAATTTGGTGTTTTCATTGTAATAGTTTGAATAAGGGGTACCACTCTTGTATGCTTGAAAAGCATTCACTTGTTCATTTGTTCCCCTACATTCACTTTGGTCATGTCCCAAAGTTCCACAATTCTCACATATCCCACTTAGGATTGATGAAGATGCCGTCATGGCATTAACATGTTGCTTTGGTGATTTTGAGGCTTCTTCAAGTCTAGCCATAGCCTTTTCGAACTTCAAATTGACGGTATCAATGGTATTAAGGCCTTCCAACCATTGTTTTGCGGTGCCAATTAGAGCAAAAGCAAATAAGACCCATCGAATTTGGTCTTGAGTTACACCGGTTTGAGAAATCGCATCACAATAGTCGCAAAAAATCTCCATGTGAGAGTCAAGGTCTTCACTTGGCATCCCCCTAAATTGGCTTCTTTCGACTAATTGGATAAATGCGGATTTGGCAATGAAATTTCCGGTTAAATGTTGTGGTATGGGAGTACCATTGGGTAGGTTCTCCTCGGTTGGTACGGAATGTGATGAAAATTTTGGCATTGTGGGTTGATTTTGTGTTGGATTTTGTGTTGGGTTCTCCTCACCTTCTCTTGCAAAAGGGTTGATGAACTCAATAGTGTTTGGTTGAATATCTACAACCTCACCAATACCTCTCAAAGTTCTCCTAGCAAGTCTTCTATTGTTTGTCAAAGTCCTTTCAATTTCGTGGTCAAAGGGTAACAAGTTATCAAACAACTTGAAAATAATTAGAACAAACCTTGAGGAGTTTTACTTCCCCAAGGCAAAGAAAGACACAACTAATAACAATATAAGAAAATCTAAATCAAGTTAACACCGTCCCCGACAACTGCTCCATTTTTGTTCGGACTCACTTGGAGGTTTAGTTTTCGGTACTTGTCGTTAGGAGCACCTAAACCAAAACACAATTTATATCTCTACCAACAACTCTACAATTAGTAAAGAGGCAAGTAAAAGTCGTATCCCAAGGGACGGGAATTGAGATGAGATTTTCAATTGCAACTAGTGGTGTTTAAGGGTGTCACAACTTGGGTTTTGAAGTAGAAGATCACTAAACTAAATAGCAATAAAAGTAAACAAGCAAGATGATTAAAAATGGGTGTAAACAATTGATAAAAGGCACTAGGGTGTCATGGGGTCATAGGGGATTCATGTGAATTGATCATACAAACATATTCTCAAATTATAAGCAAGCAACTATTGTTGTGATGGATCGAGTTGGTTTATATCTTACAATCCTAGGAAAGTTTGGGTCCCGGAGCCGAATTGATTAGATTGTACAACACCTATCAGTCGACTTAAGCTTCCCTACTCAACTATATGCATGGTCTAATGAGACTCGAGTTGGTTTATGTCTTACAAGTCTCATTGAAAAGATAGGTGATGGGTAAAAAATGCAAGGATTCATAGGCTCGCATTTCATCAAACATAACATGTGCATAAGTTGAGATCACAACAAGCAAGAAAATAAACTATGAAAACATATTAATTTAAGCATGAATAATCCCCCATGTTGGTTTCCCCTAATTACCCATTAACCCTAGCTAAGGAACTACTCACTCATTATCATGTTGAATATGCTAGGA
This sequence comes from Silene latifolia, assembly GCF_048544455.1. NCBI lineage: Eukaryota > Viridiplantae > Streptophyta > Magnoliopsida > Caryophyllales > Caryophyllaceae > Silene > Silene latifolia. The sequence goes on along the minus strand of NC_133538.1, from coordinate 123,405,997 downwards.
AGGTTGTGAATCACACCAACAAAGTAAAACATGATGAATAAATGAAGATGATTAACAATAATTAAAAAGAGATTAAGAGAATTATACCTACTAATGATTCCAAAAATAAAGCAAAGAATAATAGAATTACTTGATGATTGATTGGAAGGTTGTCAATCTCCAAATAATAACCCAAATAATCTTCAATTACCCAAAATGAAAGATGAACAAAAAGAGATTAAGGAAATGAAATTTGTATTAAAACATGATTAAATGTTGATTACGAGATTAAAGAGAGATTTGATTGATATAAACTACACTAGAGATTGCTAAGAAGAACATGATAATCTAATTAGCCTAATGGGGTATTTATAGTGGGGATTAGTTACATAAATTAGGGTTTACTAAGGGCTTAAAATGAAAACTTCCTTAGATTAGATTAGGAGTAGATTAGAATAGATTACTCTTTAATCTTTCCACAAATTACTCATTAATCTTTTCTTAATTATTGTTCAAGTTTATTATTCAAGTTTATTATTGGGTAATTGAAGATTATTGGGTTATTATTGGAGAATTGACAACTCTTCATCAATCAATCAAGTTTTTTTCTATTATTCTTTGCTTTATTATTTCGATCATCTTAAGATGATATAATTCTTTTACCCTTTACCCTTTATTGTTTATTTTCTCATTCTCTTATCATGTTTACACTTGTTGTAATAATTGACACCATTAATGACATGTTCCCCATAATAATGAGTGAGTAGTTACTAAACTAGGATTAGTGGATAATTAGGGGAAACCAACATGGGATTGATTAATGCTTAATCTAATATGTTTTCATAATTAAATTGCTTGCTTGTTGTGATGTCAACCTATGAACATGTTATGTTTGATGAAATGCTAAGCCTATGAATCCTTGCATTTTTACCCATCTCTTATCTACTCAACAAGACTTGTAAGATATAAATCAATCCGGGTCTTGTTAGACCATGCATAGAAGTTGAATAGGAGGAAATTAAGTCGACTTGTAGGTGTTGTACAATCTAATTGATTCGGCTTCGAGACCCAACTCTTCCTATGAACCGTAAGACATAAACCAACTCGGTTCCTTTACAACAATAATTGCTTGCAACTTTGTAAACATGTTTGTATGATCAATACCATGAATCCCCTATGACCCCATGACATCCTAGTGCTTTTAGTCATTTGTTTACATTTCTTAGTTCATTATTTGCTTTACTTTATTGCTTGCATTAGTTAAGAACACAACTACAAACCCCAAACAAATTGTGACACTAGCATAAATTGAGATAGATAGACTTAGAACCCAAAGCACACCGTCCCATGGATCGACCTAGACTCACCACTAACTAGTTGTTTGTTGAGTATTATAAATGTGTTTGATTGGATGTGTGACGACCAACTCTTGTCCATCAAAATGGCGCCGTTACCGGGGATGGTGCTATGTGATTAAGTTCTTACTTGTTTGTCTATTTTGATTTTGCTTTAACCTTGAGGAACTTGTTCCTCAATGTTCATTTTTACCATTTTATTGTAGTTTCCATGTTTGTAGTTGTATCTTTATCATGGCTATAATGATAACCCAAGACTTGGTACATGGAGTATGTGGTGGATCTTTTGAGTATGACTATGGGTATGGGGAGTTTGAGGAGCAAGTCAACACAAACCTACCTTACTACTCATACAATGAAAATCCTAACTACTACCCCAACTTTTCCCACTAAAATCCCCACATCCATTATCCACAACAGCCACCCATCCAAAACTCACTTTACAACCAATTCCAAATGCCACAATATGAGCACTTTCACACCCACCCACAACAAAAAGATGAGCCAAACTTTGACATTCAAGATATGGTTCTTCAAATGATGGGAGACCAACAAAATTTCTTCACACAAATTCTAGAGGAGAGCCAAAATAGGAACAATGTTCTCCAAAGCATTGTTACCCATGGTGAGGAGTTGGCAATTCGAATTGCCCAAATGAAAGCAACCCAAACAAACACCCCCCACCAATCCTTGAGCATTGAACATGAAGGTGAATTTGAGGCAATGACCTTTGATGAAGAAGATGTGAAGTGGGAAGAGCCAATCTTCTTGAACTCTTGTGAGTATGAAAGTGTGGTATTTGATGAGGAACATATGAGGTTGAGTAAGCCAAATACTCTTAACCTTTGTGAGTATTAGGGTGTGAATTTTGATGTGGATTTTAAGGTGTTGCAGAAAGAATTATTGAGGAGAAGTGACGCCCCTATTTATGACTCATATGGAGAAAGCGATGATGATGCATCTATGGAAGAAGATGATGAGGGAAATATGTACTCAAATGATGAATGGAGTTATGGGATTAGCTTTCTTGAGGAACCCATCCTTGAGAAGTTTGAAGATTGCTTCGATGAAGAGGAGGAATGCCTTCATGAGAACCTTTTCACACCCACTATGGAGCCCATGATAGTTGGAGATGACATTATGGACCTTCTCACGAAAGTCAAATCGTCATACAAGAATTACTTAGTGGGGAAGCTCAAAGAAAAGGTTAAGAAGGAGTATATATGTGGAAATTTGGCATCCACTATCCCAACTCCTAAGACATCCCATCATCAAGACCATGAAATTTCACCTTCTATTCTTGGAAGATCATCTAGTCTAAGTATTTTCGTCATCAACTTTGGAATAAATAGGAGCAACCGGAAAACCCCCTATGACAAGAATCTCAATTTTGTTAGTTTTAAGAGCCGGGAAGGCTATCGTGACAAAGCAAAGAAGAAGAGGAAGGAGTTCAAAGGGAGGTCCCTCATGGATTAGCCTTACTCTATTTTTCAATGGTTCAAGACTTATTCATGCTTACTTGAGGACCATTCATAAACCTTTGATCAACTATTGAGAGCATTAAGCTCCATGGATAATGGAATTTGAATGAGTTTGGTGGAGTCCTCCCTCAAACCACCATTTGTAAGATACCCTTTCCTTTGACTTTGCATTACATTTCCACTTGCATTTAGTTATATACATATACATTTAGCTTGCATTTGTATCATATTTCATATTGCATTTACATTAGTTAGTTCATATAGTATAGTTTGCATTGTATTTATCTCACATGATTCATGTAGTTAGTTGCATATAGACTAGAATTCATGCATAGTCACTAATGACCAATCCTATTCTTTTCTACACTAGAAATAGTGTTTAAATCGGTTTGGGGAGGTTTGATCATAGGTGACCATAGCTTAATAGAAATCATGCATCATATAATATAGTTTAGATTGCATTCATTTGTTATATTTGTCATATAGAATTGCATTTAGTTAGAGCATGCATTCATTCATATCATATTATTGCATTTGTACTTTATTTCCATAAAATCAAAAATCCAAAAACATGTATTTCCTTTTTATTCCCACGCCTACATGTACATTGAGGACAATGTCCAAAATAAAGTGGGGGATGGGAATTTATATTCCAAAAATGCATAAAAAATGAAAAATTAAAAAATCACAAAAATATGTCCTTTAATTTCATAAAAACAAAACCCATAAAAAATTGAAAAATTGAAAAAACTCAAAAACATGTTCATTTCCTTTGTAGTGTAGTCTTGTATATATTGTTTGCATATATTGTGTTTGTCTATCCTTTTTCACATTGATTGACTACGCCACATCCGAGACACGAGGATATTGAAGATCGCATGGTATGATCTTTCCAATCTCCTTTTTCCTCTTTATGTTAATGACTATGTGGCTTTATTTTGATGGATGCGGTATAAACAATGTGAATTTAGGACATGCATTTATATTATTTGGCATACTAGTTGGTAGAAGCATATGTATTAGGATGTATATATGTTAGTTGCATCATGGCATGTAGTTTCCATGTTAGAAAATTTTTGTAAAACCGTCTATTTAAGAAGCTTGACAAGTGTATATAGGCCCTAGTAGATGCTTTTTCTTCTTAAGACTTTGCTTGTTAGAATACTTGTAAAACACCCTAGGATGTGTCATGCTAGCTTCCTTTGACCCATGGATTAAGGCCTAGTCAAGACTACCTTGTGGTGTGATAACTCCTTGGCTACCGTTTATTCAAAGGTGACCCTTGAAACCATGCAACCAACCATCATCCATGTTCTACCATACAATTTGTCATCAAAGGGAATGGGCACAAAAAGAATTTGTTTAAAAATTTGAGTTCAAGAAATGAAATGAAAAGAAAAGAAAAAGTTTCCAAATTGCATCAAAAAGAAAAGAGGGGTAACAAAAATGAAAACTCCTATGCTTCAAATATAAGGCACCCTCGTTACTAATTGGGGTGACTTTGAAAATGTTCAAAAGAAAATGCAAAAAGTTGAAAAGTTGTCAAGTATTGAAATCCCAAAACATCAAAAAGAAATGGCAAAAAGAAAGTGTTCTCAAATGTTATATGACACAAGAAATTGGGGGGAAAAATAAACGACAAAAGCAAACTCCCAAATGAAACTCAAATACTATTGATCCCTTTTCTATCGTATCCACTTTTGTGCATGGTAGAGAGGGGACGACCGTTCTTCTTGTCTAGGCAAGAGGGGGAATTCCGCGATCCTCCAGTGTTTCTAACACCATAGGGAGTCTATTCTTAACAAAAGCATTTAATGATTGAGGACAAAGGTACCCTAGCTTGACACAACTTGGAGGTGATTTATTGGTATCCTCCCAGGCTTAGTAGTTTGAAGAAATTGCATCTATGAAGGAGTGTGTACCCTTGAATTGTTTCCCCTTTAGATAATTTCCGCTACTTAGATTAGGAAAGTGGCTATTCTTTTGTAGATGCATCCATTACTTGATTTTGTGCGCTTTAATGATTGCATGTGTCGCCATTTTGGCAAGCCCCACCTTGCCTTGCAAGAAGGCATCCTAACTCATGGTTGTCTTGTTGTGATTTGAAGGGGCAGAGTGAGACCCGCTAATTGTCTCACATCGGTTATATTAGTAGGATAGTTTAAATAAAGGTCTAGTTTTTGTCACCTCTTTACTCGGGACGAGTAAAGGTTCGGTTTGGGGATATTTGATGTGAACATTATTTGTGCACATTTAGTCCCCTAATTGAGCCTATTTTGCATACTATTATAACATTCTATGACCATTTTATCCGTCAAAACCTTCCTATTTGCTTTTCTAGCGCATTTCGTATGTTTTGTAGAAAAGGTGATAATAAGGCGGAAATCCTCGTCTTTCGTGGATATTTGGAAGCTTTTTGATGATATTGGATGGACTAGTATGAAGAGGAGACAAGAATGATGACCAAGGATGTAGGAATAAAGTATATATAGAAGGATCAAAGGGTTAAGAGTAAGGATGACGAGAGGGAAGACATTACAAGAAGAAATTGCTCGGAACCAAACCAAGGGTTGATCCTTTGGCTCTGAAAGTATGCTAGATGGAACGACGTCGAAAAAACAAGTGTTCTAGGCTTTTGAATCACTCCAATAGGATTCCGGATGAAAAATGACGTTCGTTTTACAATCCGAGGTCAAACAAAGAAGCTGTCCGCCAATCCGCTCGTCCCGAGACCCAATCCGCTCGTCTGGTAAGGAATCCGCTCGTCTTGCTCCAAATCCGCTCGTCTTCCCCTGCTACAATCCAAGCATCTTGCTCCAAATCCCCTCGTCTTCCCTTGCTACAATCCGAGCGTCCCGAGACCAATCCGCTCGGATTCCCGTACAACAACTTTCGTTTTCTTCTTGCTCCACTAGAGATGCGCATATTTTTCAAAGACCGGCGAAAAGGAGACTGGAGTCTCTCTTGAGACCGGCTATTCCTCAAGGACTTAATCGTCATTTAAGCCCTTAGTATACCCTAATTTGTGCACCTAATCCCCACTATAAATATCCCATCTGTAATAATCAAAGAGATCAAGTTTTCATTAGGTTAAATCAATCCTTCCTTAGATTAGATTATGAGTAGATTAGAATAGATTACTCTTTAATCTTTCCAAAAATTACACATTAATCTTTCCTTAATTATTGTTCAAGTTTGTTACTTTTGGATAATTGAAGATTATTGGGTTATTATTGGAGGATTGACAATCCTTCATCAATCAATCAAGTCTCTTCTATTATTCTTTGCTTTATTATTTTGAAATCTCAAGTTTGGTATAATTCCTTTACTCTTACTCTTTATTGTTCATTCTATTAACATGTTTATACTTGTTGTGATGATTGACACCATTAATGACATGTTTACCTTGATAATGAGTGAGTAGTCTCTTAGCTAGGATTAGTGGGTAATTAGGGAAACCAACATGGGGATTGATTCATGCTTAATCTAATGTGTTTTCATAATTAATTTGCTTTCTTGCTGTGTTAACTTTATGCACATGTTATGTTTGATGAAATGCTAAGCCTATGAATCCTTACATTTACAACCATCTCTTATCTACTCAACTTGACTTGTAAGATATAAACCAATACAAGTATTGTTAGACCATGCATAGAAGTTGAATAGGAGGAAAGTAAGTCGACTTGTAGGTGTTGTACAATCTAATCGATCCGGCTCCAGGACTCAACTCTTCCTATGAACCATAAGACATAAACCAACTTGGTTCCTCCACAACATTAATTGCTTGCAACTTTGTGAACATGTTTGTATGATCAACACCATGAATCCCCTATGACCCCATGATATCCTAGCACTTTTAATCATTTGTTAACATCCTTCCTTTTATTACTTGTTTTACCTTATTGTTTGCATTAGTCTAGACACAACTACAAACCCAAATCAATCGTGACACTAGCATAAATTGAGATAGATAAACTTAGAACCCAAAGCACACCGTCCCATGGATCGACCTCGACTTACCGCTAACTAGTTGTTTGTTAAGAATATAAATGTGTTTGATTGGATGTGACCCGACGACATCACCCACATCAAAATGATTTGATGTGACTATAATTAGAGCATATTTAGTCCCTGAATTAGCCTTGTTCCCATGCTTTTTAGTACATATTTGGGTCATTTATTGTCTTTAGTCCTTTGTTTTGCATATTCTTTGAGGTTTTGTTTCCTTGGTAGGAAAGGAGAGCAAACCTTGCATTTTCATTGCAAAATAGAGCTAAATTGATTGAATTCAATGACTAAGCATCAAAGAGAAGACAAGATTACAAGCCTTTGTACATACTATAGTAGATGGGAAATGATGAGAAAAGATCCTTGCATCCCCGAGGAAATCCTCAAGGATTTTGTGAAGAAAAAGGAAGAAAAGAAGAAAGAAAGTAGCTGTAAGACAATCAGAGCGAATTGTCCACAATCCGCCCGTCCAAGAGGTGCAATTCGAGCGTGTTCCCCAGCTGGAAGCCCGACCAGAACCACCATAATCCTCCCGTCTTCCCTTGAATCCGCTCGTCCAACAAGCCCACAATCCGCCCGTCCCGTGCCCTAGACGCTCGGATTGTGTGTCAGCCATTTTGTCTTCTACAAGTTTCAAGGAAGGTTGCGCATATTTTTCTAAGACCAGCAAAAAGGAGACCGGAGTCTCCCTTGAGACCGGCGATTCCTCAAGGACTTAATCGTCATTTAAGCCCTTAGCAAACCCTAGTTTATGTAACTAATCCCCACTATAAATACCCCATTAGGCTAATTAGAAGATTATGTTTTTCTTAGCAATCTCTAGTGTAGTTTATATCAATAAAATCTCTCTTTAATCTTGTAATCAACATTTAATCAAGTTTTAATACAAATTTCATTTCCTTAATCTCTTTTAGTTCATCTTTCATTTTGGGTAATTGAAGATTATTTGGTTTATTATTAGGAGATTGACAAGCTTCCAATAAATCATCAAGTACTTCTATTATTCTTTGCTTTATTATTGAAATCATTAGTAGGTATTATTCTCTTAATCCCTTTTTAATTATTGTTAATCACCTTCATTTATTAATCATGTTTTACTTTGTTGGTGTGATTGACAACCTTGCTAGCATATTCAACATGATAATGAGTGAGTAGTTCCTTAGCAAGGGTTAATAGGTAATTAGGGAAAACCAACATGGGGGATGATTCATGCTTAATTTAATATGTTTTCATAGTTTATTTGCTTGTTGTGATCTCAACTTATGCACATGTTATGTTTGATGAAATGCGAGCCTATGAATCATTGCATTTTTTATCCATCACCTATCTTTTCAATGAGACTTGTAAGAAATAAACCAACTCGAGTCTCATTAGACCATGCATATAGTTGAGTAGGGAATATTAAGTCGACTTGTAGGTGTTGTACAATCTAATCGATTCGGCTCCGGGACCCAAACTTTCCTAGGATTGTAAGATATAAACCAACTCGATCCATCACAACAATAATTGCTTGCTTATAATTTGAGAATATGTTTGTATGTTCAATTCCCATGAATCCCCTATGACCCCATGACACCCTAGTGCCTTTTATCAATTGTTTACACCCCTTTTTAATCATCTTGCTTGTTTACCTTTCTTGCTATTTAGTTTAGTGATCTTCTACTTCAAAACCCAAATTGTGACACCCTTAGACACCACTAGTTGTAATTGAAAATCTCATCTCAATTCCCGTCCTTTGGGATCCGACCTTTACTTGCCTCTTTACTAATTGTAGAGTTGTTGGTAGAGTTATAAATTGTGTTTTGGTCTAGGTGCTCCTAACGATAAGTACCGAAAACTAAACCTCCAAGTGAGTCCGACCAAAAATGGCGCCGTTGCCGGGGACGGTGTTAACTTGGTTTAGATTTTCTTATATTGTTATTAGTTGTGTCTTTCTTTGCCTTGGGGAAGTAAAACTCTTCAAGGTTTGTTCTAATTATTTTCAAGTTGTTTGATATTTTGCATGTCTAGAAGATCACAAGGTAAATTGTTACCCTTTGATCACGAAATTGAAAGGACTTAGACAAACAATAGAAGACTTCCTAGGGGAACTTTGAGAGGTATTGGTGAGGTTGTAGATATTCAACCAAACACTATTGAGTTCATCAACCCTTTTGCAAGAGAAGGTGAGGAGAACCCAACACAAAATCAACAAACAATGCCAAAATTTTCATCACATTCCGTACCAACCGAGGAGAACCTATCTAATGGTACTCCCACACCACAACATTTAACCGGAAATTTCATTGCCAAATCCGCCTTTATCCAATTAGTCGAAAGAAGCCAATTTGGGGGGATGCCTAGTGAAGACCCTCACTCACACATGGAGACTTTTTGCGACTATTGTGATGCGATTTCTCAAACCAGTGTAACTCAAGACCAAATTCAATGGGTCTTATTTCCTTTATCTATAATTGGCAACGCAAAACAATGGTTGAAAGGCCTTGATAAGGCTACTCTGGGAATTGATTCGTGGAAGAAATTGGCTCTAGCTTTCTACAAAAAAGTTCTATCCACCGAAAAAGACTAACATGCTAAGAGCTCAAATTACGGGCTTTAAGCAAAGAGATGAAGAATCTTTGTATGAAGCTTGGGAGCAATTCTACGGATTTTGTCGCTCATGTCCTCATCACGGACTTAGCGAGTGGTTTTTGGTACAACAATTTTGGAACGGTCTTTATGAAGACTCAAGAAACATTCTCAACATGGGATCAAATGGAATGTTCACCGAAGTTGACGACAATCAAACTTGGAACAAGATTGAAGAAATGGCGTTCCATAATTCACAATATAGTAGACCTCGCAAGGCTACTAGAGGAGGAATGCATGAAGTGGACTCTATTACTCAATTGGGTGTTCAACTTAGTGCTCACATTGATACCATCAATTTGAAGTTCGAAAAGGCTATGGCTAGACTTGAAGAAGCCTCAAAATCACCAAAGCAACATGTTAATGCCATGACGGCATCTTCATCAATCCCAAGTGGGATATGTGAGAATTGTGTAACTTTGGGACATGACCAAAGTGAATGTAGGGGAACAAATGAACAAGTGAATGCTTTTCAAGCATATAAGAGTGGTACCCCTTATTCAAACTATTACAATGAAAACACCAAATTCCACCCAAATCTCTCATACAAAAGCCAAAATGTTCAAAACCCTCAACCAACATACACCCCACCTCCCATGAGAAACCAAAATCAAAGACCCTTTTACAACCAAAACCAAGGTTACCAAAATCAAACTCCATACAATCAACAAAATGACCAAGGTTTTGATTTTCAAAAAGCGGTCCTCCAAATGCAAAAGAATCAACAAGAGTTTTTCACTCAAATGCAAAAGTATAGTCAAGCAAAGGAAATCACCATCAACAACATCGTAGCCCACACCAAAATGTTGGAAACCCGATTGACTCAACTAGCATCTTCAAGCTCACAAAGACAAAAGGGGCAATTACCACCTCAAAGTAATCCCCCGATACATGAAACGGTTTGTGCCATTCACTTGAGAAGTGGTACGAGGTATGAAGCACCGGAGAAGCAAGTTGAGGATAAAGTTGTGGAAGCTAGTGACTAAGAAGAAGTTGTGCAAAACTCCAAAGATGGAGAACCATCAAAACAAGAAGTTTCAAAGAAAAATGAAGACAAGGCCAAGGAGAAGGAGCCCATTGTGATTAGACTTCCTTTTCCGAGTCGTCAAGCCAAGCCCAAATTTGATGGCCAACATGGAAAATTTATGGAGATTGTGAAGAATTTGGAAGTCTCAGTTCCTTTCACGGAATTAATCAATCACGTGCCGGCCTATGCAAAGTACATGAGAGACATACTTACGAAGAAGAAGTCGATCAGGAAGATTGAGACTATCGCCTTCACTAAGGTGATTAGTGCAATACTTCTAGGGAGTTCACCTCCAAAACTTAAAGATCCGGGAAGCTTCTCAATACCGTGTACCATTGGCGACACCACGATCAACAAAGCCTTATGTGATCAACGGGCTAGTGTGAGTGTTATTCCGTACTCGGTAAGTAAAAGGTTAGGGATGGGAGAGCTTAAATGCACCAATATCACACTCCAAATGGCCGATAGATCGACGAAGACACCCTTGGGAATATGGGAAGATGTTACCGTAAGAGTTGGGAAATTTTTCATCCCGGTGGACTTTGTCATTGTTGACATGTAGGAAGACTCCAACATTCTAATCATTCTAGGTAGACCTTTCTTGCACACCGCGGGTGCGGTGATAGATGTGAAGCATGGAGAACTCACTCTAGAAGTGGGAGATGAAAGCATAACTTTCAATCTTGACAAGACCATGACAGCTCCCCGTTTGCATGAACCATGTTTTATGGTTGATCATTATAGCCGGAAGGATGATAGGAAGAAGTCGGAATTCCAATGGAAGAAGAAAGTCGATGATTCTCCATTCAAAGAGCAAGGAAATTGTAACAAAGAGAGCTTGAAAAGCTCACCAAAGTCAAGCAATGAAGAAGATGACCTCATTGGCCAAGACAAGAAAGTGGGACAGTAGTCTCTATCAACTCAAGAGATCTTTAGTGACCAAGTAGACGAAGTTTGTGGTCTTTGGGACGATGAGTTTGAAGGGATTTTCAATCCCTACATTGGTAATGCTATCGATAAAGACCAACATGAAGGACAACAAGAGCAAAGATCTATTGAAGATCTTTATCATGATAATGAACAAACTTTTGACTACTTCTTCATGGTGTTGAGTAACATCAACAACACCTTGGACATGCCCCCATGACATCTTACTAAGGATGAGAGTTTGGTGGAGTCCTCTCCAAACCACCATTTGTAAATATTTCTAACTCCCTAACTTGCATTTTAATTCTTACATTGCATTTTTTTGTCATTTTTGGATTTTTATGCCTTGATCAAGATATTTATCATTTTTGAGAGAAGTGAGGGATGGACTAATGATTTTATTGATGTGTAGTGCTTTAGCTTAGTGTGGGGATAGCAATTGCCTAGGCTATTCATGCCTTAGTAGTGCTCCTACAATGAAGAACACGGGATTTGAAGAATTAAAATGTAATACCCCGTATTTTATATAATCGATTAAACGGATATTATTATATACTAGTTATTATACATTTTATATTGGTTGCATCGTAATATCGTGAATGTTATTAAGTCGGGTTTATATCGTATATGTTGAGTCGGGCTACATCACATTTTGTCTTTTGGGTCAAGAATCGTATCACCCATTTACCCATCTACATTTACCCAACGACCATACCCGTTTAACCCATTTGCCTTACCCGGAACATGTAACCACCATTTACCCTAAACCTAATCTAAGAGCCGCTCTCCCTCTCCCCTCTTTTTATTTTATCATTCATAAAACCATTTCTAAACCTAGAGAAAGGGAGAGGAAGAAGAATTATCGAGCCTTTCATTTGATTGAAGATTTCTCATCGATTCCAAACTAATTCGATTTCCCTGTTTGTAAGTCGATTTCATTCCATTGTTTATACGGTTTTAAAGTGTTCGTTTTCAAAAAGTTTGAAAATAGAGTCCTGTTTATTTGATGTCTAGTTTATGCATATAAAATATCGTAGTCAAATTCTTTATGGTTTGTCCTAGGTGATTTATTTATGAACATGTCGCTGAAAAGTCCGCGAATCTGATTTGGTTGTGGAAAATGATTTATAACCTTAATTGTTATGTCGATTCAGTTATGAGACTTCTTTATACATCATCTTTGTATAGTCTAGATGATAATAGGATTTGGAATTACTGCAAAATAATGTTTTAAACTCGTTTTATGAATCAATACCTTTTATGCGACGGTTTCTGTCAGTTTTTGTAAATCAGTCTGAAAACCCTTGATAAGTTTGGAATTTGAGGAAAACACGTTAGATATAATTTGTATCTAAGACTCATGGGGTTCCAATCCAATTAGCCTTGTATCAATTTGATTTTTCTGGAATTAGTTATGTATTTTATTCCGAGCCTGTCATGTGCTGGAAAATCAGGAAAAATCGTGTTTGTTCTTTAAGTTGATATTCCTATTAAGTTATGATGAGTCTAGGTTATGTGCATGATTATTTGATTGAGTAGGTGGTAATTATACATAATTATGTTATGTAGGTGATGGATATGTGAAGGATCATAATTGATTGCTTGTGTGCTTGGATTGCGAAAAGGTAGGGAAATACACTTGACTTATTATCGTTGTTGTTGAATTGTGTTGACTTGTTTGTGTTTCATATGACCAAACTGTGAACGTTGACTTGATTCGTGGTTGTTGATTCATGTTATGATTCATATCCTAGAATGTGCTTGACTGAATTGATCGTATTGAGTATATTATCACAACATTCGGTAACCGGCATGATTCTATGATTTACCAGTTCAATGATATACATATTGTGTTGCATTAATTTCTTGAGCATTCATATGCATTGGAGATGGAGGATGTTGTGCTGATGTGGTGTGGTGATGATGATGTTGTGATAAGGCCCAGGCGAGTTCTGCAGGACTTGCCCTGGTGTCCTCAGCTGCGAGCTGGCAGATCGGCTACGGTCGATATATAGTCTACCGGGGATCGGTATGGCTGGGTTGTACGGGTAATGAGATATGAGTTGAGATGGAGGTGGAGGTGACGGAGGAGCATGCATATCATATTTTGTTGTTTCATTGTATTCCCTACTCAACCTCGTGGTTGACCCTGTGTATTCGTGAACACTTGTGATGATCCAAATATTGGGAGCGAGACTTGACAGGTTTATGAGATGGGATGGGAGCTTGATGGGCGTGAGACACTGGATCAGAAGACTTAGTAGCTAGATCATCTTTTAGAAGACTTTCACTTTCATTTATGTTAGTTCTTTGTAATTTGACGTAAAAGAGGTTTTGTAAAAATTAAGTTAAAGAAATTATATAATTCGCCTTGGAGTTTAATTTATTATTCACTACCTCGGGAAATCGAGATGGTAACAGATCGGTTTATTAGGGAATGTCTTGCTAAAGGCTCCTTCATAAATCGGGGTGTTACAAAGTGGTATCAGAGCGAACGATCCTCAGGCCTAAACCAATGAACCCAATGAACGTAGGATGTGTCTAAATAAAATGAACCCCTGGGAATAAACTGTTAGGAGCTCACAGTGCGGTTAAGAAGGCGCCCTTAATGCGCGCTCTTTTGCCCTCTCAGTTTTGAACCAGGTAACCCGAGATAAATTGAGTGAATGGGGTAGTTAGAAGGAAAACCTTGGATATAATCGAGTTGATGTATACCTTGAGACCCATATATTCTAACCATTCTGCAGGACGACGTTACGGTAAGTATTTTGTATGAATGATGGTGTGATCATATGATGTTGTGGAGATGAGAAATAAATTTTCGTGTTCTGGTTGATAATCAATGAAGTGTTGGATTTTGGTAATCGTGAGCGTGAAAATAATTGCGAATTGATGATATTTATTTGGATGGATGTTGAATGACGTGTTGATAGAGCTAATATGTCTAGCGACATGCGGTTATGTGACCCCGAAGCCATGCTAGTATAGTATTGTGATAGTAATCTGAAACACTATTGAATTGCATGTTTCTAGTCATAATAATCGTGATTTAGATGTCAGGAGTAGATCGAGATGCGAAGGGATTCTATGGGATAGATGTTTACGTAAGCACAAAGTGTGAGATTTAAGTTGGGATGGGTTAGTATACATAGTATGTTCATAAGAGCTTGTAACATAGTAAAGAATGACCTAGTGCTGAAACTCGTTTTATTTGATTTTACTCTTTAATTGACCTTACTGCCATTTCTTTTCTATTTATTTCCTATGGATGAAAATTTTATGAGAGATATCCTCGTGAGTTAGTGTTCATTTGGCGTTGGTTTCATGCTTATAGGATATACGGATTAGGAGTAATAAATGTTTTAGTAGGCTGTGGTCAGGAAGTTCCTGTGCAGTGATGTTTTGACCAACGATTTTGTAAAAATCCTCATTTAAATTGTATTAATAATTTATGCATAATTCCAATTGGAGTGATTAGAATACTCGCACGTGTTTTCAGATTGATAAGCCACGAAAATTCTTGATGTCTCTATATTAAATGGTAAGTTTTGCAAACTGACCCAAGTTTCGGACCAATTGCTGTCACATACTTGTTTGGACCAACTAAGTTGCAAAATCCTTTAAAAATTGAATTCTTGAGCTTTGGAACTCATTCTTTTTCTCACGTATTATTAACTCTCTGTATGTTATAAAAAGTAATATAACTCAAGTTTTTCGTTGAACGGTTATTTATTCGTGATTTTTGGAAGTTTCAACGTGAATCATAACTTTTAAAATGTGAGTTCTATGTTGAGTTTTCATACAGATGTTTGATTATTTCATGAGCCTTATTAATGTGAATTTATAATGTTCTTATATGATGATAGTCGCACGCATATTCATTGGTTATGTATCTTAACAAGTGATAAAAAATTAAAGTTTAGTTTATAACATTGTTGGCGTGATAGTATGTGTGAAATTGAATAGCTGAATATGATTCTTAATCAAAGGTGACATGTTTTATATGAGTTCAGTTGTTTGCGTACCTTAGATGTTGTCATGTCGTAATGTCTCTTGTTGTTCCTAATCTCTGTAATGGCCGGAATGTGTACATAAATACCTATGTTGTCTTATCTTATTAAAGTTAGTGGCGGGTAAGCATTAAATCCAGATATTCTAATATATGTTTCTTGATTGTTACCATCGTTATTTTCTCTTGCATAGATAATATAGCCTACGGATGTTGGTGGAAAGCTGGAATCGCACCTGATAGTTGGATGTTGCCAATTTATTGTTGTTTCCGTATGAATGTTTTATGATAATATTAATCATGTTTAAATGTTTACACACGTATGGTAGTAATGATTTATGTTTAAGCTTGTCCACACATGTAGTATGCCGTCGAGTTCTAATGTCTTTCATGTGAGTTTGTGTGCCCATAGTTATATTTATTACCTTCATCGCATTAAATTATTTCAGTTGAACCTAAACCTATGACATGATAATAAACAGTGTTGTTATTCCTTATTGGATATGTTCGTTATTATATTGTCATAAAATGCTAAAGTGATTCTTGCAATTGTATGGGCGTGATATGAAGGAAACTGTTTGATGTAACACGACATTTGACATAGATATATTTTCGAGTCGTTGCTATCAATTATATTCTAATGAAGATTGCTTATGATAACTATGTTGGCAATTATAATGGGATAACCCTTTGATGATTCACATGATATGCGTTGGTTTAAATGATAGTCGTTATAGTTACGTTTAATTGAGCCTACGAGTTGCCTAATTATTCAAATCGCGCAAATCATAGAAGTTGTTCGAGTTGCTAATCTTTTATCATAAATAATGTTCTACAAAGTATATGATGGCAAATGTATATGTTTAAGCTATTTATGCGATATCTTTTGTTTTTCTTTGAAAATGAGTTATACTAAGTTGCTGGACACAATTGAATGATATGGTTGCTAAAATGTTAAACACATGTGTGATATGGGAGTAATGTTGTTGTTGTCATGGATCATATGTCGTACTTTTATTGGGAAATATGTTTTCAGAATTGATATCGTACAAACAATTTTGATAATTTAAAATATATGAATTATGAGTATGTTGTTGATTGTTTAAATTCATCGGCCTAATTCGTGACCTAAACCAGTGAGTAAGTAAATGGTTGTATGGACATGTCAATAAGATCCTGTGATTGTGGTGGATAGTAGTGGTAGATCTATTTTTACGTGATATGTTTACAAATGTGAGAAGTTTCTTAAATCGTCTTGTTATTTTTTTTTACCCTTCTATATGATGGTGAAAATTTTATGTGTGATAACATTCTGATTTAGCTTTTCAATGCTTTTAGTTTCATGCTAATATGAATTATATTTTGAGAGAAATAAATATTTTAGTTGACAGTGGTCAGATTGTTACTACACGGTTATGTTTCGACCCATGTCTTCAAAAAAAAAAAAAAAAAAACCATTTAAAACGTGTTTATTTTTTATGCATAATTCCAACTCCACTGTTTAGAAGATTCATTCGCGTTTTCAAAATGATAAGCCACGTAAAATCTTAACGAGTCGTTATTTAATAGTAATTTTTGCAAGTTGCCCCATTTTCTGTCTAATTGCTGTAATGTTTTGTTCCAACCAACTGAGTTGTAAAATTTGTTATAAATAAATTCCTTAAGCTTTGCAATTGATTCTCTTTCCTATGATTAGTTAATTCATTATGTTTCTTAAAAACGATAATAGCTCGCAAAATAGCTAAGCGGTTATTTAATTATGAATTTTGAAAGTTGTTGCATGATGTTTGATTGTTGAAATTGTAAGTTATGTGAGTTTCATATAAAAGTTTAATCAAATATGAATTATGTGATGTAACCATGTAATACTCTGATATGAATTCTGTAGCATGAACGGTAGGCATATGATATGAGTATGAACCTTGTTATATGATAATATAATCTTATTTGTTTCGGTGGGTTTTATGTAAAGTAGTCTCAATTATACAAACGGTATTACATTGCTTGAATTTTGCCTAGTGTCTTTCTCTAAACCTGATTTACATAAATATGGATTTTACTTCTATGATATGATTACTGATATGAAATATTTTAATTCGTAAAGTATGAACTATGAGTTAGTTGATTGTCTACGTTGATGTAAACGTGTTAAATTAGTGTCAAAGCATCCAAGTATTTGTTACCTTGATTTTGTGTAATGCGTAGCATGAAATGGACAAGTGTGTTTTGTTGTTTGAAAGGTCGGATGCTAGTTGCCAGTATAGAGTAATTAGCTTATCAGATGATTTGTGTCTATTGTTTCAGTAATCTTCTTAAACATTGGACGTGGAATTTTATAATGGGGTTACGGGGACGTAACCATGTTTTAAGGAGGATAGGATTGTAAAATCTTGATGGTTTACGATCCGGCTAAGCGTAAGTATGTTATGATTGGTCGGCGAGAATTGACCATGCATGGAGTCTGCTGTTTTAATTTGTTATTATTCGGTCAATGTTGTGATTCTTTAAGTGCCACATACTTCTGTCGTATGTTCAACTTTGGGGACAAAGTTTCTTAAAGGGGGATAGAATATAACACTTCGCGTTTTAGAGCTTATGTATATGTACTACTTGTGTTTGTCTTATGCTTGTGGATGTTTGGTTATCATTACGGGGTGGCGAACTTCGGGACGAAGTTCATTTTAAGGGGGAAGACTGTAATACCCGTATTTTATATAATCGATTAAACGGATATTATTATATACTAGTTATTATACATTTTATATTGGTTGCATCGTAATATCGTGAATGTTATTAAGTCGGGTTTATATCGTATATGTTGAGTCGGGCTACATCACATTTTGTCTTTTGGGTCAAGAATCGTATCACCCATTTACCCATCTACATTTACCCAACGACCATACCCGTTTAACCCATTTACCTTACCCGGAACATGTAACCACCATTTACCCTAAACCTAATCTAAGAGCCGCTCTCCCTCTCCCCTCTTTTTATTTTATCATTCATAAAACCATTTCTAAACCTAGAGAAAGGGAGAGGGAGAAGAATTGTCGAGCCTTTCATTTGATTGAAGATTTCTCATCGATTCCAACCTAATTCGATTTCCCTGTTTGTAAGTCGATTTCATTCCATTGTTTATATTGTTTTAAATTGTTCGTCTTCAAAAAGTTTGAAAAAAGAGTCCTGTTTATTTGATGTCTAGTTTATGCATATAAAATCTCGTAGTCAAATTCTTTATGGTTTGTCCTAGGTGATTTATTTATGAACATGTCGCTGAAAAGTCCGCGAATCTGATTTGGTTGTGGAAAATGATTTGAAACCTTAATTTTTATGTCGATTCAGTTATGAGGCTTCTTCATACATCATCTTTGTATAGTCTAGATGGTAATAGGATTTGGAATTACTGCAAAATAATGTTTTAAACTCGTTTTATGAATCAATACTTTTTATGCGACGGTTTCTGTCAGTTTTTGTAAATCAGTCTGAAAACCCTTGATAAGTTTGGAATTTGAGGAAAACACGTTAGATATAATTTGTAGCTAAGACTCATGGGGTTCCAATACAATTAGCCTTGTATCAATTTGATTTTTCTGGAATTAGTTATGTATTTTATTCCGAGTCTGTCATGTGCTGGAAAATCAGGAAAAATCGTGTTTGTTCTTTAAGTTGATATTCCTATTAAGTTATGATGAGTCAAGGTTATGTGCATGATTATTTGATTGAGTAGGTGGTAATTATACATAATTATGTTATGTAGGTGATGGATATGTGAAGGATCATAATTGATTGCTTGTGTGCTTGGATTGCGAAAAGGTAGGGAAATACACTTGACTTATTATCGTTGTTGTTGAATTGTGTTGACTTGTTTGTGTTTCATATGACCAAACTGTGAACGTTGACTTGATTCGTGGTTGTTGATTCATGTTATGATTCATATCCTGGAATGTGCTTGACTGAATTGATCGTATTGAGTATATTATCACAACATTTGGTAACCGGCATGATTCTATGATTTACCAGTTCAATGATATACATATTGTGTTGCATTAATTTCTTGAGCATTCATATGCATTGGAGATGGAGGATGTTGTCGTGATGTGGTGTGGTGAAGATGATGTTGTGATAAGGCCCGGGCGCGAGTTCTGCGGGACTTGCCCTGGTGTCCTCGGTGCGAATGGTGGCGGATCGGCTACGGTCGATATATAGTCTCTGGGGATCGGTATGGCATTTTGGGTTGTACGGGTTATGAGATATGAGTTGAGATGGAGGTGGAGGTGACGGAGGAGCATGCATATCATATTTTGTTGTTTCATTGTATTCCCTACTCAACCTCGTGGTTGACCCCGTGTATTCGTGAACTTTGTGATGATCCAAATATTGGGTAGCAGACTTGACAGGTTTATGAGATGGGATGGGAGCTTGATGGGCGTGAGACACTGGATCAGAAGACTTAGTAGCTAGATCATCTTTTAGAAGACTTTCACTTTCATTTATGTTAGTTCTTTGTAATTTGACGTAAAAGAGGTTTTGTAAAAATTAAGTTAAAGAAATTATATAATTCGCCTTGGAGTTTAATTTGTTATTCACTACCTCGGGAAACCGAGATGGTAACAGTTCGGTTTATTAGGCAATGTCTTGCTAAAGGCTCCTTCATAAATCGGGGTGTTACATAAAATGACACGGGATATGCAAGTGCACGGATGGAACTGAATCCGTTTAGACTAGGAGGAATCCGAGCGTCCTTAAGAGGAATCCGCTCGTCTTAAGGGAATCCGAGTGTCTATGGGATAATCCATCCGTCCAAATGAGCTGCAAAATTGAAAATTTTGGTCTGTTAGAAAATTCAAGCGTCCCAGCAGAGAAGATGCTCGTCTGAAAGAATCCGCTCGTCTTTGCAAGAAGACGCCTGTCGTTTTGCCAGTGCAGAATAAGAAAAGTTCCTGTAACAGAATCCGCTCGTCTCTGAAGGAATCCGCTCGTCCTGAATTGCAGAAATCCGCCCGTCTTCACTGAAAGACGCTCGTCTTTAGGCGAGATTTCCTGAACCCAGATTGACCAGAATCCGAGCGTCCCGAAGGGAATCCGCTCGTCTTCCCCCTGCAGATTCGAAATTTCGGCTGTTTTAAATACCCCTTCCCACATTCATTCATTCATTCATACATTCAAAACACTACTCATAATCCCCAAAACCCTCATCCTCTAGATCACCAAAAACAAGATTTCCTCAACCAAATTCAACTAAATCAGATCCAAACTTCCTTACAACAACAATTAATCACTCCTTTTCCAACAATAATCAATCCAAGCACCAAAATCTTCAACCTTTGAGTCGATTTTTGAAATACAAAGGCAAATCCTTTCATCTTAAAATCGATTCGACATTTGGTGTGGATCGGAGGGAGTATAATTTTGTTTATTAAAGTCATGAATTTCTAGTAATTTCTTTTACTTTTTTTTTAATTAAATCTTTATAATTTTGAATAAAAATCTTAAATGATCGTATTACATTTAAAGACATAACATATCAATTAAATAAATAAGTTATTTACCATCTATCTAAGAGAAATCTAAAATTAATATATTGTCAAACCGTTTCATTCAAAATTATATTTACACTTTATTTGTAAGATATTTATAGAAAAATTTGAATTTGATATAAAATTCAACATGTTGAGGAAAAAAAATCGGGAAATTTTTTTTAGGAGTAAAAAAAAACAACAATTAGATTACAAAATAGATTAAATAAAATAAATGCGCTAAGAAATGAAAGTAAAAAAAAATGATCTCCCATTAATCAATTAAGAAAAGAACATATTGGAAAAATTATCAATATAAAAATTCGATATGGAAATGTTTTTCATTGAAAATGAGCGCATCAAAGGGAAAATATAGAAATAATGATAATTTAAAGTCACATGTACCAATAATGTGAAAATTTTGAGAAAAGAAACAATAAAGTATAACAATTGGGAAGTATTTATACTGTCAACTGGTCAATATATATCGGTAATGATTGGCTGACTAGAGTTTGACATTACTGTCGTGTGACGGTGGTGATCAGTTGACCCCCTAGGTCATACCTATAGGGCAACACTCTTAATTGATCATTTAATTAATCGTATAATGTTACGAATTAATTAAATTACTTGAAAAATTGACGGACGATTTTGGAAGTAAAATTTACGTATCAAATTGAAATGTGATACGGTCTGAGTAATTGAATTGTATCATTACTCGGATGAAATTATTGTTTAAAGAAACAATTGAATTTGAATGAATTATTATAAATATGATTTATAAATTGGTAAAATATTTTGGCACAAGTAATTATGTATTACTAAGTCGATTTTTGTATATGACGTATTTTTATATAATACGTTGATTTTTAATATGTTAAAAATACATAACAAATTTATGTTACATATGACATGTGACATATTTACATTTGACAAAAATAAAATGGATTTCATGTCATCCATTTGGGCCGAAATATTGGGTGGAATTAACATATATAATATGTTGGTTAAAGTTAATGGAAAGCATAATGATGATTAACCTAATACTAGCCATGCACCCTACACATTCTTGTAAAGAACAAATTGTGCATGCATTGGCCTTTTATCCTCCACCCTACCCGGTTTTCCCTTGAAAAGAACAAGGGTTCTTTTGCTTATTTTATTATCATTCACCATATGAATGGGTGTGTGATAATTATTATTCATTCACTTCATAAAAATTATTTCTAGAGAGACAAAAATAATTCTCTTCCTCTCCTCTTCTCCTACCCGGTTTTAGGAGGCAAAACCAAACATTTTTGGTTCATTTTTTCTTAAAAATTAATATTGTACTAGTTCATATAATATTAATTTTATTTAGAGTTAGCTTTGGGTATAATTCCTAAGGAGAGATCTTACACTTGGATCTTGTTTCTTCCATTAAAGGAAAGCTCAAGAACAAAAGAAAAGGAGATTTCTTTTGTACCCATTTAAACCGAAATACCCATTGTAAGAATAATGTTTCTTTCTCATTTCTTTAATTAGTTTGCATGCATAAGTTCCACCTTTAATTTTATGACAAATTAATTTAAACATATATGAGTATGTTAGTATGTATATAGATCTACATTTCCTTCAATCGGTATCAAGAGCCACGGTTGTTTGCATGCAAATCGGTTAAAAGTTTTTCCGAGTTATAAGAATAACATATAAAACTTGTAAAATTTGTGTTATTATGAGATATCACGAAATTAATCCATGCATGTTAATATTTCTGGTCCTAAAATGTTTTAGGATATTTTGGTTAATTTTACGGATTTTTATTGTTCATATTATACAATAATGGCATTTAAATATGATTTTATGAGTAAAAATGTCATTTTCGGTCTAAAATTAGCTATACTTCGAATTTTCCATTGATTTTTGGATATGTTGTCACATATATTATTTTGAGATAACCTGTAAAGTTTCATAATTTTTGGACTTGTTATGCTCGAAAAATGATTTTTCCATTATTAAATTCGAATTTAAGTGAAAAATAGGTTAATTTGAGTTAAAATTCGAATCTGGTCATAGAAAGTTAATATGTTGTCACATGCAATTTTAAAAGATGTGTGTAAAATAATTGGCTATAAAGAAGTCTTTTTGCATGATTTATGGATTTTTGAAGAAAAATAGCATAAATAGTGACATTATTAGTGAAAAATTAATAAAACATAATCTATGACTTAGGAAAAACGTCTAATGTTGCATTTTATTATTTTTTTCAGATCTAAAATTGAAAAGTTAATGAATATAATTTTTTCCATGATTTATGATTATTTTATTGAAAAACCGATAAACCGCAACATTGTTTTTTCCGGAAAAATTTCGAAATTTTTAACCTAAAATTTTGAACATTATGAGTGTCATGGTATTTTTTCCAGAATGTTCATGAGTTTAAATTTTGAATTTTGAATTTATTTGAAATTTTGTGATTTATTTGAAGTTTATAGCTTATTTTTGTAATTTTTGGTCCATTTATGAACAATTTTATAAAATATGGGTTAATTATGGTCAAATTATTAGTGAAGACTAAATTTTGAG
Organism: Silene latifolia; assembly: GCF_048544455.1. Classification (NCBI taxonomy): domain Eukaryota; kingdom Viridiplantae; phylum Streptophyta; class Magnoliopsida; order Caryophyllales; family Caryophyllaceae; genus Silene; species Silene latifolia. The sequence goes on along the minus strand of NC_133538.1, from coordinate 123,382,502 downwards.
TCCTAAGAGGTTAGGGTAATTAACTTATGCATAAATATGAGTTTATGTATTTTTGTGATTATAAAAATGTTGAAATCACACAAATCCGTAAAAACCGAGTAATATACGATATTGGCTAATTAAAGGCGATTTAGCATAAAATTGAGCATGTTCATACATATTATAATGCTGCATTTTCTTTATGATTGTCATAATTTTAATTTATGTAATTTTTGAATTATGTAATTTTACTTAGTATGGCCTTAGATTTAATTGGTATTTCCCGAAATGTATGGGAATATCGATTCGGTTGTAATTTTATTGTGATCTCGTATCACCGTTTTGTCATTTAATAGATTTATTTTATTTTAGTTACAAATTTATAATAGGAAATTATGTAATTTATTATGTAATTTTATTCATTCTGGAGTTCCCAAAGACGGATTTCTTCAAGAATGGCGATACATAAAGACGGTGTTACCTCGAGATGCGTGCCACAACCGAAGTTCAAGGGACCAATGGAGTTGGTTTCCGAATATGTAATAGTTATATATTTTTTTTAGGAAAGGCCATACTAGGATTTTTTTTTTATGCTTGCATTTTATTTTATGTCACATACATCGCTAAATCGCCATAACTAAACATGCATCCTTATTTTATCGAGTTTATCGACCGTGTCAATTAGAATTATCGTAGTTCACCGCTTTAGTTCACTTAAAACGTGATAGATAATAAATTGACATGACCTCTCGCTAAAAGAATTAATTGAGACATAGCCTTACCAAATAGTAGAAACCATGAAAACCTATTTCGCGAGGGAGTGCACTCGGCCCTACCGGGGTACAAACCTTGTTACGTAGGGGAAGTGGGTGATGAGTGTTAATCCACCGAGTTCATGTTAATGAGGGTTTCATCGGCCATACCGTGCCCAAGTTGATGTGGATTTGGATCATGGACACATTTATTCGAAATTTGGATTGAGCTCAACGGAAGTATTCGCGACCGTAGTTGCATGTGTTCCGGGCTATAGATAAATATTAGAGTAATTTTATCGACCAAGAGTTCTAAAAGTAGAATCGATTAAAACGTTAATCCACCGAGTTATATTGATAAGGGTTTCATCGGCCATACCGTGCCCAAGTTAATATGAATTTGGATCTTGGAATCATTTATTATAGTTGGGTAGAGGTCACTATATAAATGTTCATATCTTGTTAATATTTTACAAGTATGATTTAAAAAGACAAATGTTAATATTTCCTTTTCCTCCATATTTGTAGTTCTTTACAATGAATCCATCAAATGCTACCGCACCAATAACTATTGAACCTTATCACAATGTTCTTGACGACGTATGCTCCAACAATGATTTCGATACTACTAGAGAACTTCATTTCGGGATAGGTTCGGATGGAAACCTTAACTTCATCACTTCTTCTAAACCACATACTACTACTAGACCTCGTGTGAGTCCGCCTCAGGAAGACTACCTCATACAATCTATAGGGTCTTTGTCTCTGGAAGATAAAGATGCCAAAGCTAGTGGGAGCTCAAGCAATCAAGCTCTTGCTTCTAAAGGCAAAAGGTTCAAGAAGAAAGGAAAGAAAATCAAAAACTTCAAGCAAGTTAATGATGAGTGCCATTATTGCTATGGCATGGGACATTGGCTTAGGAATTGTCCCGTATATTTGCGAAATATAAGGGAAGGACTCATTACTCCAAAATGTACAATTCCTAAACAAATTTATGTTATTGATATAAATTATACTTCCACTACGACATGGGTACTAGATACCGGTTGTGGTTCTCACCTTTGTAATCATTTACAGGGTTTAAGAGATGTGGAGAGGCTTAGCAAGGAAGATGTGGATCTACGCCTTGGAAATGGAGCTTGGGTAGCGGCCGAATCCAAGGGAACTTATGTTTTAGCTTTGCCTAATGGATTTGAGTTGTATTTGCATAATTGTTTTTATGTGCCTACACTCTCTAAAAACATTATTTCAATCGCCATGCTAGACATGGACGGTTTTTCTTTTGTCATTAAGAACAATCGTTGTACTATTTCTAGGAACGACTTGGTTATAGGCCAAGCTTCCTCTATCCATGGCATTTACATTTTAGAGACCTCAAATCCGACTAATGATATTTATAACATTCAATCAAAGAAACTCAAAACAAGTGACCCAAGTGAAGCGTTCATTTGGCATTGTCGATTAGGTCACATAAACGAGAATCGCATCAAAAGATTAATTTCTACTAATGTGATTACACCATTTGATTATCAATCATTTGGTACATGCGAATATTGCCTACTTGGCAAAATGACTCGTAATCCTTTTAGTGGTAAAGGGACACAAGCTAGTGAGCTATTGGGACTCATACACACCGATGTGTGTGGACCAATGAGTATCACCGCTCGTGGTAATTATGACTACTTTATAACCTTCACCGACGACTTAAGTAGACATGGGCATGTCTATTTAATGAAACATAAGAGTGAAGCGTTTGAGAAATTCAAGGAATTTCAAAACAAAGTAGAGAACCAATTGAACAAAAAGGTAAAAGCACTACGTTTTGATCGTGGTGGTGAATACCTTAGCCTTGAATTTGATTCACACTTGAAAGATTGTGGTATTATATCACAACTTTCTCCACCCGGAACACCACAACTCAATGGTGTTGCCGAAAGGAGGAATCGAACCCTACTTGATATGGTTCGATCCATGATGAGTCAAACCGAGTTACCGAACTCGTTTTGGGGATTTGCGATTCAAACCGCAATTAGATCTTTGAACAATAGTCCCACTAAATCCACCGAAAAGACTCCATATGAGATGTGGACGGGAAAGGTTCCCAATATATCCTATATGAGGATTTGGGGATGTGATGCTTACGTCAAGACTAAACCCGACAATAAGCTTGCCCCAAGATCCGATAAATGAACCTTTGTAGGTTACCCCTCGCATTGTCGAGGATACTACGTCTACAAACCTCAAGAAAACAAAGTGTTTGTGTCTAGCGAGGCTGTCTTATTAGAAAGTCAATTCATTTCTAAAAGACAGAGTGGGAGAAATTTTGAACTTGACGAAGTTCAAGAGCCACAAACCGAGGAAGAGACGCAAGAAGATGTTCCTTCATCGTCTAACGCGGTTGTACCTCCTCCACTAAGAAGGACGGGCCGAGTAACTCGCCATCCCGATCGATATGTGGGACTTATCGAGGAAGATGGAACACTCGATGTATTGCTTATGGAAAGTGACGAGTCCGCCACCTACAAGGCCGCAATCTCTAGTCCAAATTCCTCCTTATGGCTTGAAGCCATGAAGTCCGAAATGGATTCTATGCATGAAAACCAAGTTTGGGACTTGGTAGATTTGCCTAAAGGGGCAAGACCCCTCCAATGCAAATGGATATTCAAGATCAAGAATGGCATAGAAGGACATGACGATGTCTACAAAGCTAGGCTAGTGGCAAAAGGATTTACCCAAGTCCAAGGTCTCCATTATGATGAGACCTTCGCCCCCGTAGCCATGCTAAGATCCATACGGATTTTGTTAGCGATTGCCGCATATCATGACTATGAAATATGGCAAATGGATGTCACAACCGCTTTTCTAAATGGGCATTTAGAAGAGGAGGTGTACATGATACAACCCGAAGGTTTTGTTGATTCTAAAAATCCTGACAAAGTGTACAAGCTTAAGAGATCCACTTATGGTCTTAAGCAAGCATCTAGAAGTTGGAATCATCGATTCAATCATGTTATAAAGGAAAATGGTTTCACTCGAAGTGTTGAGGAACCATGTTTATACATGAAATTCAGTGGGAGCAATGTTGTGTTCCTAGACTTGTATGTCGATGACATACTACTCATTGGAAATGATATTCTAATGTTGTCTTCTGTTAAGAAGTGGTTAGGTAACCACTTCCAAATGAAGGATTTAGGAGAGGCACAACGCATATTAGGTATCCGGATCTATAGAGATAGATCCAAGAGCATATTGGCACTAAGTCAAGAGTCTTATGTTGATAAGATTCTTCGACGGTTCAACATGGACAAATCCAAAAGGAGTTTGGAACCTATGGTAACCGGGACGATATTGAGCAAGACTCAATGTCCCTCCGAACCCCATGATGTTGAACGCATGAAGTTGATCCCTTATGCTTCCGCTGTTGGATCAATCATGTATGCCATGATATGCACACGTCCTGATGTCTCGTATGCCTTGAGCATGACGAGTAGATACCAAGGAAATCCAGGTGAGAGTCACTGGATTGCTGTCAAGAACATCCTTAAGTACTTGAGAAGAACTAAGGATTCTATCCTTGTGTTTGGAGGAGACGCTGAGTTGCGTGTTAATGGATACACGGACTCAAGTTTTCAAACAGATAGAGATGACTTGAAATCACAAGCTGGTTTCGTGTTTATGCTCAATGGTGGTGCCGTAGGTGGAGAAGCTTCAAGGAAGTCAGAATCGCGGATTCTACAACGGAGGTGAGTACATTGCAGCATCGAAGAAAGTCGCTAAGGAAGCTGTTTGGATCAGGCAATTCACGGAAGGTCTAAAAGTAGTACCTACCGCCAATGATCCCATCACTCTCTATTGTGATAATAGTGGGACGATCATCCAAGCTAAGGAGCCGAAGTCTAGTAATAGATCTAGACATGTACTTAGAAAGTATCATGTAATAAGAGATTTCATTGAAAGAAAGGAGATTGCGATTTGTAAGGTTGGGACGGATGACAACATAGCCGATCCGCTCACCAAGCCTTTATCGCAGGCTAAGCATGATGGACATGTTACGTCCATGGGACTTAAACGTGTACCAAGTTTTTGTTAGATTTTGAAATGAAATAAAAGTGTTGTTTTTGTTCATGTTCACAATCACATTTGTCTTTTATCTTTAATTTATACATTGTTACATCCAAACGGGTTTTAGTGACAATTGAACCCCGTTAAAGTGAACACGGATTAACATAGTATTTGCCCATAGTCACTTGTATGAGGTGACGTCTCGAAGTGACTAGAGTGTGAGGCGATTGATGGCAAGTTCAAGTGCCATAGAGTCATGTGAGATGACTAGTCGATCACATAGGCAGACTGTTAGGAACATTTTGTCGGGCTTTATGACCGCTTATAGAGTTCTGGCAAATTTATATAGCCTGGTCGTGGTGAGAGCTACTGTAGTATTCAAATGAGTCGATTCTTTTGACTAAAGACTATTCGCCTAAGATGGCACAGTTTCAGATTAACTTTGATTTGTGTTACTACGACCTTCGTAAATGGGGTCAAATGGGCATATTTTTGGTTATGATGGCTGTGGCTAGTCGAAGGGAATGAGTGCGATATGAATTGTCCACCCCTAGTCAGGGTTATAACAATATCTCAGTGCCACTCGAGGAGTAATGAACTGGAAATGCGTGGCCACACTCGGAAAGTATCTATGATAGATAAGTCCGGTCAATCAGTTATTCTCTAGATCGAGGAAACCACTCTCGATATGATCACTTGCAAGTACGACCTGAAAGACACCTTGCATTGAGTGGGAGATAGTAATAGGACAAGAGAATTGGTGACGCACACTTGTCGAGGACAAGTGGGAGATTGTTGGGAAATGTGTCCTCAACAATAGTGCGATCATATGATTTAAATATCATTATTAAATCTCATTTTAAAGAATACAATTGGGAAGTATTTATATCAATCTGGTCAACATATATCGGTAATGATTGACTGACTAGAGTTGGACATTACTGTCGTGTGACGGTGGTGATCAGTTGACCCCCTAGGTCATACCTATAGGGCAACACTCTTAATTGATCATTTAATTAATCGTATAATGTTACGAATTAATTAAATTACTTGAAAAATTGACGGACGATTTTGGAAGTAAAATTTACGTATCAAATTGAAATGTGATACGGTCTGAGTAATTGAATTGTATCATTACTCGGATGAAATTATTGTTTAAAGAAACAATTTAATTTGAATGAATTATTATAAATATGATTTATAAATTGGTAAAATATTTTGGCACAAGTAATTATGAATTACTAAGTCGATTTTTGTATATGACGTATTTTTATATAATACGTTGATTTTTAATATGTTAAAAATACATAACAAATTTATGTTACATATGACATGTGACATATTTACATTTGACAAAAATAAAATGGATTTCATGTCATCCATTTGGGCCGAAATATTGGGTGGAATTAACATATATAATATGTTGGTTAAAGTTAATGGAAAGCATAATGATGGTTAACCTAATACTAGCCATGCACACTACACATTCTTGTAAAGAACAAATTGTGCATGCATTGGCCTTTTATCCTCCACCCTACCCGGTTTTCCCTTGAAAAGAACAAGGGTTCTTTTGCTTATTTTATTATCATTCACCATATGAATGGGTGTGTGATAATTATTATTCATTCACTTCATAAAAATTATTTTTAGAGAGACAAAAATAATTCTCTTCCTCTCCTCTTCTCCTACCCGGTTTTAGGAGCCAAAACCAAACATTTTTGGTTCAATTTTTCTTAAAAATTAATATTGTACTAGTTCATATAATATTAATTTTATTAAGAGTTAGCTTTGGGTATAATTCCTAAGGAGAGATCCTACACTTGGATCTTGTTTCTTCCATTAAAGGAAAGCTCAAGAACAAAAGAAAAGGAGATTTCTTTTGTGCCCATTTAAACCGAAATACCCATTGTAAGAATAATGTTTCTTTCTCATTTCTTTAATTAGTTTGCATGCATAAGTTCCACCTTTAATTTTATGACAAATTAATTTAAACATATATGAGTATGTTAGTATGTATATAGATCTACATTTCCTTCACCTAGTACCTCCTTTTATATTTGATTTCATCTTTTTGCTTAGTTTACTTTATTTATCGCTCATTAGTTATAGACCAATCCAATCAAACCCCTTCACCTTATTGTTACCTTAGACTGAATTTAAACAACTAGAATTTACCTCTGCCTCTCTGTGGTTCGACCCGACTGCCGCTAGCTATAGTTGTAGTTGGAAATTATAAATCTTATTTTTGACACCTCACGACGGGTATCACTCACATTTCCCGCGGCCTTTTTCCCGAATTTTCCCGTGGTCTTAGATTTTTAGATAAGAATTATGTCATCGACATTCCCGTCATGCTTACTATGCACTATTTAGCAGCTAACCATCGGACGTGGAAGATAGGCGCTTCCTTGTCCGTGACTTTACCTTCGCCTGACCTACCCCGTCTTTTACCGTTGACTACTGTGACGGGTAGACTTCCACCTCCTCCACCTTCTTACCTCCTTGACTCCACTCCCGCTTCCAGGAAGCGGAAGAGGACTTCCCCCACTGTTAAGGAAGTCAGTGAGGGGTCTACACAGACACAGGCTAGGCCTACGCACATGCCCACGCCTATCCGTACCCCTACACCCACACCGTCTGTCCCTCAGCCGGCTTTACCGGCTAATTTTTTTGTTCCTCCTACTTTTGAGGCGCCTGAGGTCATGGACCAAGGGCGTCGTGATGCTTTACTTTTAGAGATGTGCAGTAGAGTGGCTCGTATGGAGCGGGATCAGGCACTTACCTTATTCCCTCTTTACGAGTACCACATGATGAGAGGACGTCATGTCCCAGCTGACTGGCCACATCCTTCCTTGTACCAGTACCCGGCGGAGGGGTACCCACAGCCTGTGAGCGAGGAGGACACTGTTGAGAGGGAGGAGAGGCTTAGAGCTGAGCTTTCTGTAGGAGGTCGTCAGAGGAGGAGGAGGACCCCACCTACGAGGTGGTTGACGAGGAGGCTGACGAGTAGCTGCTGGACTACTCACTTCCCCTGATTGCTGGCTGGTTTGGGGAAGTTCGTTTTGTAAGTATTTCTTGATTTTTCTTCTTTTTCATCTCCATTAGTTTATTTCATTTGTTTCCATTTGGTTGTATTTTTCCCGTCCCCTATTATTCTGCTGGTGTATGCCGGAGGACAATGAGGGCATTGTCCGTTTTGGTTTGGGGAGGGTAATGCATCATTTGAGTCTGCATTTGCATCTGTTTTGCATTCAAGTTTATTGCATTTCTGCTTGCATTATCTTTTGTTTTCAATTAAAAAAAACGAAAAATCCAAAAACAAATTCAAGAATTCAAAAAATCAAAAAATATGTCACATTTACTTATGCATATAGGTTGAGTCAGAACCGTAGACTTCAATGATAAAATTGCACTACTTTTATTCCTTTTTGCTTAAGCCTTGCGGAAAACTGATATCTTTTTAGCTTTGTCTTATTGCATATCTACGAGTTAATGTTAAAATTTAGCTGAACAAATAGACTTGGCCTGAAATTTTGGCAACCTGCTCATAATTTCTAAGTTTTAGAGCCGTATAAACTAGTGTCATCCATGACCAGTTCATGTAGGATTGTGAGTAGTTACTCCTTGCATAGCATGTATCATTCATTTGCACATATATGAAATTCGATTGCTTTTTGCCTACATACATATGGGTTAATGGTTGGTGTCACATGCAGGGAGGTGCTTACATTCCCTTTTTCTTTCATTTTTACCCACTAAACTCCACATTTAGCCAAATTCGCCTTCTGACCCTTAACTACATCCAAATTTAGCCTGCCTTGTCAAGCTAGTTTAGTGTATGTTTTTACGGTGTATAATTTATCATGCCAAGTTGGTTTGTATTGTATAGATTGGAGTTGGTAAAATATGGAAAAAGAAGGGGGATGAAATGATGAAAAAAGAAGTTAAAAATGAATGTAAAAAAAAAGAGAGAAAATCAGAAAAAACCGTGAAGGAAAAAGAAAAAAAAAAGAAAAAGAAAATTGAAAAAAAAAAAGATTGAATAAGAACGGTTTTTCTCCTATGCATTATTTTTATCTTATGAGGAGTATTTATTTGGTTTGTGAGTTGTATGCCAACCAAGGGCATTTGTGCTTATTTCTAATGGTTTTGAAGCGGATGTTGTCGTTTGGTTTTGTTAGGTAGCTAGCTTGACTTATTACCTCACATTTCCAAAAAATGTTTTGCCCTTCTTACCCATTGCCTCACTTTTCCATATTTTTATAAGCCCTCGGAGTTCTCTATTCCGTTGCATTAGTTTTGCATATAGTTTTCTTATGGACAAACAAATGTTTGGTTTGGGGAGGTTTTATACGTGCATTTTATATAGTCTTTTTGAGCCTCTATTACACGTATTTCTATGCGATTCTCATAGTATTATGCTACAAATGTCCACCGGATAGTCAACTTTGGTTTGCTTTGCTTTATTTGCAGGAATGTACCAAGGAAGGCGGAATTGAGCCTCTTTATCGTCCCTTATCTTGCATTTACGGAGAAGAAAGAACTGAAGCAAGATTGCCTTTGCCTCGGGAAGTGTGAAGTCATCTCGGAAGTCAAATCAACGAGCAAGGAGTTGGTTCAGTGGTGTTAGACTCGATCGAAGGCTTTTGTTGTCTATTCTGTTCGATGGAGTAGGTATGGGTGGTGAGAAGACCTCGATCGAGACCCTACTGTTCTCAATCGAGAGGTGCTATTTTGGAAGTCCTCGATCGAATACATTGTCTGTTCGATCGAGAGGTTTTTCCGGAATAGTGTTCGATCAAGGAGTCTGAAAGTACTCGATCGAGCACTTTGCTATTTTACGCGAGATTTTATCGCGAGAACTTATTTATTTTGTTAAGTACGTGTTTAATAAATATCTTTCTTATATAAAGGAAAGACGTCATTAGGTTTAGGTTATCTTTTGAATCATCATTCATTCTGCATACTTTACTCTTAATTACTGAGTGCACATTCTCTTTTGCAACGTTGCTTTGCTCTTTACATCCCTGATTCGAACTTTTGTAATCTTTCTTACTCACTTCATTTAATCTAATTCTCTTTTGAACTCTTTATTTCTTGTTCTTAATTTCAGTTTTAATTAGTATTATTATTGGTTTATGTTATTTCTCCTTAATTTTCTCTATATTATGTCTCCTATTTTATCCATCGTTGTTATTTTCATTATGCATATGCGTAGCTAATTCATTAAGTGCTAGGATTAGGGGAGCCATGATAGTGAAGCAATAATGTTATAATTGGATTAGACGGTTTTGATTGTGAGAATTGGTTCTTTAGTAATTTAATTATAATTGTTTAGTTGAGTGCACGCTTCTAAATTAATTAAACTGGTTAAGTTCAGACCTAGATCAGAAGATTGGATTGATCAGACATGCTATGAACAATAGACTACACTAATGAGGGCGGAAGCTAAGTTGGTAGTATTTTTGAGCGGATAGCGGACCGGAAGGACCTTTCCTTAACCGTTCTCACATAAACTGACTGACCTTACTCTTAACAGAATTGTGTGATATCATTGTGAATCGACATCCTAGTATTCTTCTCTCTATTTGTTTACACCTTTATTTCATTTTACTATCTTTATCGTTCTCTCTCTCTTTGCTTTACATTTCGTTCAGTAGTTTAGTTAAAAAAATTCCAATACCTCTAATTTGTTACCGTGACGGACAAGAATTGCAAGTAGATATAATAGCCTCCCTGTGGAGTACGATACCCGACTTACCTCTACTATATTAGTTAGGGTCGGTTTGTTTATTTTTGATAGGGTTGCGACAGCCGTGTCAACTATCATCTCAAAACCATCCATAGGAAACTCTAATAAATCCACTGGAAGGTCAACCTACCCAACTATCATAGATACACCCTTATACAACCTCCCACAAGACACTGGCTCACCCGACGGTATAAAAACCTCATATTTTCTAGACTCAAACTCTCTCAAACCCAAAAGCTTAGCATGACTCGACGATACAAAAGAATGTGACGCCCCCGAATCAAACAAAACAAAGGTTAAAAATCCATTAACAAGAAAGGTACCCGTGATCACGTGAGCATCATCCTCAGCAGCTTTCTTGTCCATCATGAATAACTTGCCACTGGTCTTTTGTCCACCTCCCTGGACCGTACTAGCACTAGTACATGGCTAGGCAGCCGACCCCTGGTTTTTGTTAGCTGCCGGTTTCAAATAAGAATTACCACTGTTGCGGTTAGATCCACCGTTGTTGTTACTCTGACCTCCTTAGTTGTTCCATGACCTAGCCGGCCTGTTACTAGCATAACTCTGAGACGGACCCTGTGAGAAACTCCCCTACGATGGCCTATGAAAACCCCTTCCCACAGCGTTATTACACTCATGTCTCTTGTGGCCCATATAGCCACAGTTGTAGCAACATATACCCCAGCTGCTACTACCACCACCATGACCACGCCCATAGTAAGCTCCACTACTAAACCCCGATCCCGATGAGTAATCCCTCGCTTGGTTATGGTTGCCCCTTTTGTAACTAGACTGACCACCACCCTCGCTCTCAGCCTTCCTCTTCTCGGGACCCCTCTCCCTGTTCTCCTTGGCCATTCCGACCAATCTCTCAGCTCTCCCTGCTCGCTCATACACTTCCTTAATATCTGTAAGGACCCCAACCGGTAGCTTCTCCATTTTCTTGTAGGTCAAGCCCTTCTCAAACCTCAGCGCCAAGTTCTCCTGGTTCAACCCCATATCCTCTGCATACCTAGACTTCTCATTAAACTTATGATAGTACTCAGCCACAGTCATATCCGGAGTCATCTTGAAAACATCAAACTCCTCCCTCAGCTTACTACGAACATGCTCATGCACAAACTCTCTGCGCACAGCTCTCTTAAACTCGCTCCATGGTATAGATGACTTCCCCTGCCTCACATACAAATCAAGAGCACCCTCCCTTACCTTATCCCACCACTCTCCCGCAACATCTCTCAAGTAGAATGCAGCTTGTTCCAGTTTAAAGTCCTCGGGACAGTGAATCACTTTCAAGATATTCTCCATCTCCCTATGCCAATTCTCGAGCAAAATTGGCGCTCCGGTACCCATATATTCCTTTGGGATGAAACGGGTTGTGGTAGTGCTCATCTTAGCGAAGTCTACCCTAGCCTCTTTGTCCTTCCCAATCTTCTTTAAGGCCTCAGTAAGCGCCTCTTGATGCTCAAGCATCTTGGCAACTTCATCCACACTCATCAACTCAGCCCTAGCATACAAAGCGGATCTCTTTGGCGGCATCTTTGAACTATATAAGAAAAGAGGCAAACATAAACACACATCCCACGACTAAACGTGTACATAACCTTTGCAGACCACACTCGATCGAGCAACTAAACACACTCATTCGAGTTGAGGTCACTCGATCGAGTTTCCTACTTACTCGATCGAGTACCTGAACTCCAGAAGCTGACCGAAACTTATCACATAACCCACTCGATCAAGCCCCACTCTTACTCGATCGAGTAGCCTTCACTCGATCTAGTAGCCTTCACTCGATCGAGTACCTGACTTACTCGGTCGAGTACCCCAAAACAGCAGCGACTGCCCAAAAATGCCATACACCCCATGCGACCGAGTCCAGCCCACTCGATCGAGCCCAACCTACTCGATCGAGTATCCCCCACTCGATCAAGTCATGCTGACTCGTTAGATACCCGCATGCTTAATTCAACTACTTTCCACAACTATATATATATATATATATATATATATATATATATATATATATATATATATATATATATATATATATATACTCACAATAACGCAACATCCTATTCATATGTTTCTATAAAACCACGTTATAAATCATCACATTGCAATTTCATTACTCACAACAACATATAATCATATAAACTACTTCACCTTTCACCACCACATTTTCCATTCCTTCACAATTATTTATCCATCCATTAATACAACACATCATTCAATATATATATATATATATATATATGACACCCCATAGTGACCGGTTCAAAGTTGTAGGGCGAGATCGCGACTTTAGGACGTCTCCCATGCCTTTGCATTAGCTCCTAACAACTTCATCCCGGGTTCATTTTATTTTGACTCCCTAGATTCATTAGGTTCATTAGTTACAGGTTCCAAAATCGTCGCTCTGATACCACTTTGTAACACCCCATACACAAAGGTGCCTTACCAAGACCACTTAATGCATTGAAGTGCTACCATCTCGGTTACCCGAGGCAATGTATATCAAATAGACCATAAAGAAACGTACTTAACTAAGTAAATGAGTTTAAGTGATTAAAATTCCAAAACCAAAACTGTAAAGTAAATACAAATGTTCCAAAACCAAACAAACTGAAAAGAAATCTAAGTTCAAAACACAGCGGAAGACACTAGTGACAAGTGATAACTCCATCCCAGCTATCCCTTGCTGAAGCCATCTTATACCTGCTCAATAACTGCTCACTATCCCCGAATAGATCACCACAGTTTTTAAAAGATTTAAACGGAGTTAGTTACTGATTACATAAAACAAGATACACAAGATACAACACACACAACTCCCAACTGCATTATATCTCCACACACCTGACTACACACTGAAGTCTGTAGTCCTGCCAGAATACCTATCGCAACAGATATTCCACGCCGCGAGTGGGGGACAGCAACCGTACCCACCAAATCCCCGCTCTCATCTAATCAAAGTGAAACCCATGTTCCTTAACGTGCACATCCCCTCCTGTGGCGAGTTCCACAGAGGGCGAGTCAAGGGCGTGAAGCCACTCCTGCAAGTGACTACACTCAGCCGAGGACACGCCTCGCAAACCACAGACAAACATAACCAACCACATTATACAATAACAATTACCAATATGATAAAGATCAACAAAAGTAAACAACCAACAACAATTCACCAACCAAACTATGTAATCAATAACCAAGTAGGGAAACCCTACTTGGAGTAAGCAATTCACCAAATCATCACAAATCAGTTATTCAATACTGTTCCTCTACGAAACCACCTCCTATAATCACATAACCATACAATTACTATCTAATACACATCATACTCCCAAAATCCCCTAAAATACCCAATTAGGGCTTTAAACAAAAACAACGAAAAGGCATAAAAACTATACAAGGATCTTACCCACAATATGAAGAACTCAAAGGCGTAAAGAACACGACGATCAGACAACTTTAGCCCTTAGGATTTGATAGCAACGCGAAGACGAAAGCAACATAACTTGTTTTTCTCTTGTGAGGGTTTAGAAAAGATAAAATGTGAAAAAGAAACTAACGGAATACTTTATATATCATTCTTGCATTGCTAACAAAACCCGGTAAAAATAACCCGTAGAACCGACTTACTCGGTCTAGTAAGTCACTTACTCGATCCATTGATCCTTACTCGATCGAGTGCCACACTTACTCGATCGAGTACCCATCAGCAGTACACTGTTTCGAAATCCAAACTCACTTACTCGACAGAGTAAACCCCACTTGGTAGAGTACCAAAAAGCATAGAAAACCGTAGTATTACAATTATTGCTTACATCCACCACCCTCTCACCATTTTTCCTTGAACTACCCCAATCATTTTTCTCCAAACCTTTGTAATCTATTGTAACACCCCCACTTAGGAAGGAGCCTTAACAAGCCATTCCCGACTAAATGAACGTGTTACCATCTCGGTAAACCGAGGCAGTGAATAACAAAGTAAAAACAATCAAGGTACTTTATTAAATAAACTTACATCGTTAAAAAACTATGTCATAAACTGACAATTACAACTTCCAAACCAAAAATATAAAATAAGTTTACAGCGAAAATAAAGCAAAGTCTAGTGATATTTGTGGAAGGACAACTGGTGACATCTAACTCAAGTCTCAGCGCCACTTAGCCAATCCCCAGCACATCATCCAAAACACAGCAGCTAACCTGAACCTGCTTTATTAACTGCTCCCATTCAATCAGAAATTATTGAATAGACCAACAAAGCCCACCCCGGAAATAGGTGATATTTTGACATAAGACAAACTCACGTCAACCAAAGTTTAGTAGGAATAAATAAGGTACAAGTAAATAACACTTTAAAGAGATGAACTATATGGTAAGACAGAATAAAATGAATAATAAGCGGAAATAACAGTATACCATCAACTATATCATAATCATAATGACGGGTCAGTTCCCCGTCATCTACGGGCCAACCGCCACCCCTGTCAGCAAGTATGGCACAATTCCCTAGCACAGTGCACATACCAAATGGTACAACTCCCTGTCACCCTACCTATACTCATACACAACACCGCATACTGGCACAACTCCTTGTCACCATGCCCTCATAATAATACACATTCACAAATGGCGTAACTCCCAGACACCACGCCTTAGTAACCAACGTTAAACATATAAATACATCACAATACCATATAAACAATAACCACGCAAAAGAATTGAAGTAACGCATAACTATGTACTTCATACACGGCCTAGGTCGATCGATCCCTGTGCTTGGTCGTTCGACCCAGCACCCAAAACTCATCCCTGCATTAATTTTCATACCTCATCTCATCTCATGTTGTAATACGATATATGAAACATAATACCCAGGAATAAAAAGCGACAAAAATATAAATATAAGCTCATTTACGCCTTAGGTTGATCGACCTTGTGTCGAGGTCGGTCGACCCAAGGCTATTCGCCAGAAATTTGCCCTCTATACGACGCCTATCATCCATACTAATCAATACATAAAATGCATCATGGTTGAGTAAGAAGATTATTCCCACCTTTAGCAATAAAACTCATGCGATAAGGATCAAAAAGCCCCTAGAATCGCTCTTCTACGAATCCACCACCTAACAAACGTAACATATATCACAATTAAGAACGATTCATATATTAATCATCCTAATCTAGCAATACTATTCCCCAAGTACTATGTTATAAGACAAATTAATCTCGTAATTGGGTCAATTACCATTCCAACAAATTAGCAAGGTGAAGAACGTTATAAACAACTAATAATAGGCAAAGAAATCAGATTAGAATTGATCGTCCCAAGGAATGCAATCGTGCCCTAGCTATTCGGGCCCATTCTCTTTTCTTCTTAGGTTTTTGTGTGAGTTTTTGATGAGCAAATAATCTGACTAAAGTTATTAAGAGAGTTTATATAGGTTTAAGTCCAAAATAAAATAGATTAGGAAGCCCAAGGCAAAGTTGGACTCCGTCCAGCTCTCCGCCAAACTCGTCTATCACTACCACCAAGTCGGTCGATCCATCACTCAAGTCGATCGACCTAAATACCCTCACGGCTCAATTGACCCCAAACCCATACATAACCCATGCTTATATAATCACAAAAGTAATAAACGAGTATTACAGTTTTTCCTCCTTAAAAAGCACTTCGTCCCAAAGTTCGCACATGATACCCATACATAAACCCATCTCGCCATACTTACCAACAAATTAGCTCGAAATAACTAACATAAATTAGCAATTGTGACATTCCACCCATGTAAAAAGAAAGTTACTGTAACACCCGCCATTTTTCATAAATCTCATTTATTTAACTTTTACTCAAGAGATTTATTTTTATTTCTTTTTATACGATTTTAGTTTAATATTTCAAATTAAATCCGTTATTGGTTAATTATTAGTCCGATTATATAAATGGACCGCCTTTTAATTATATCTCATATTTTTATAAAATGGGAAAACGATTTTGGTCCATCACATTTTTTGGACCGGGTGATAGTAATTTAATGCAAAGCACATTATACACTTACTTTGTATTTATTAAAACTTATAAGATAAATTTTATATCTTACCATTTATTATTTTATTTAAAATGGTAATATATTTTTGGTTGTTTAAACAACTATTTTGGCTGATGAAGTTATGACTTTTAAGGAGGTTTAATTTGTCATTTTAATCTCTTATAAACTCTACCTTTTGTCTAGGTTTATTAGCTTTTTTTAGAAAAACCAAAAAAAATCAAAACCCCCACTACTACATTTCACGGCAAAACCAAACTTACGTACGTGCTTATCTTCTTGCTTCTTTATTTCCGTTCAAACAAATTACGTACGTGTTTGCCTTCTAGCTTCTAACAACGATCGATCTTTATTCATCTTTTTGCTCCCATTCGATCGTTCTTAGTCTTATTTTAAGGATAATTCAATTACTCTTATTCATTTAGTGCCAGTTTTCGTTTTAAGTTAATTATCATATGGTTTATTCATATGAACGATATGTTTGTGTAGGCTTCAAGAGGATCAATTTGAAGACTAGTATAATATCAATTCGGATCTGGATTGAAGGTAACTTCGACGTTGTTCGGTATTACACTATATTTATGTTGTAGTTGCTTGTAATTGGAATTATTTTGCTGGTATTGTGAATTGTTGTGCTGGCCGAGATTCACTAATAGGGTGGTCAAGAGATTTTTAAACAATTGTTTTGATATTAGAGTTTCAAATATTCGATTTTATATTTGAAAGTTATAAAAAATATTTTTCTGAAATGAATAATTGATTTTAGGATACCATGAATTTTTGTAGTAATTATTTTGGAGTTATAGTATTTGTTTCGGATTTTATAGTATTGATACGGTTTTGGGATTATAGTACTACTGAACAGTTTTAATTAGATTTCAAATACTAATTCAAATGTTTAATTCACGAAAATTTAGTATGTGGCAGAGACATGGAGTAATAAGGTGTGTGTAACATATTAGATCTTGAAACATTCATTTTGATTTTATAAGTAATTTAGAGGTCGTGGCAAAACCGTTCGTTAATTATGCAAAATCTGGCAGTCTTTTTGTAAAAATTATATCGCCTATTTTTATTTCTAATCTACAAAAATGTTGACAAGAGATTGTTATTTTTAAGCCTAGAGTCTGCACAAAAACTTTCATAAATTTCCGATTTACGGTTTGCTCAGAATAAATTCTTTGTGAACAGCTCGCCTGTAAACCGCAATTTTGTCCTTCGCTCAAAGATTATTTGGTAAAATGACTTTCTATTGTGATCTAGTGGCTAACAATTTTCCTACATAAACTTTGGGATATTTAGTTATGTTTAGAATTTTACTTTGCCTTAAAATATTTTCTTAAAGTCGTTTTATGAACTCAAACGTTCTGAATGTCATTTTATGTCACCTTTTAGAAACGAATTTTTAAACCCTTGATACTTTCGTCTTTTGAAGTTATTTATCAAATGAAAGTTGTAACTAAGAGCTACAGGAAACCATTAAAATTGGCCTTGCGTCATTTTGATTTAATTGTATTTAATTATTAATTTTACACTACTAATGTTCTGCTTTATAAACACTTTTAGAATTCCGTCTTATTAAGGCCTAAATAATATATCTTTACTAAAATATTTTATGCCATTTGATGTTTTTAAGTTTTAAATACAGTTAATTATTTAATTTGTAGTTCTTGGAATTATTATAAACTTGGAAATGAATTTAAGATTTTTGTTTGAAAAAATAAAAAGTGTAGCTCACTTACGAACATTTGAAACAATATATTTTGAATAATATACTATTTTTGGGATATTTTTAAGTTTGGAATAATTAAAGGAAGGGAAATGAATAATGAACTAAGGCATACGGGTTCTTATACAACTATATGATTGGGTACCCTAGTGGGAGGTACAGATTGTCGTAGAATCATGTACATGTACTTAGACTGGGACTACGCACTGCATGGTAAGATGAGTCCTCTTATAGTTTTTTGTCTAGTGAGTGGACTTAGAGTTAGTCATCATTGCATGACACTGGGTTCCCGAAAATAGTATAAGATGCTGCGGTGTCAAGGAGTATAGCTAAAGTTACATTCTGTCATTTGAGGTCTTTTTGCTTATTAAGCATGCAACACGTTTCTTTTTTAACGTGATATTGGAATCATATTTTCGTTGCATATGTTTTAAATTTTTTAACCTATTTTTGATATATTATCGCTTCTGTAATATTTATATTGTGTGATATGGCTCGGAGAACGTCGAGTTACTCCCCACTGATTAAGGCTGCTATGTTTATAACAAGACAGGTATTTGTTTTGGCTGGGGATATCAGTGTGAGCTAGCGAGTAGTTTGCAGATCCTACTCTGTTTTTCTACTTGCTTTTATGGTTTTTGTAAAAGTGGCAATTGTTTAGACTTAACCATTTGAGTTCATCCTTAAAAATTTTTATACATTCTCCATTTATCACAGTTATAAGTTTTATCTTTGTATTTTTAATCCCAAGTCAACAATGTTTCCGCCATTGTTTTGCATTAGATTTTATAGGGGATTTCAGTTGGTTTTAGAGCATCACTGCTACTGATGCTCACACTTTGATCTTTAGGAAAAATGACTATTATTGACTTGACAAGTTAAAATGAGATAGAGAGAGAATGGGTAGAAACCAATAAGGACTTGGATTCTAGTCTATGTGTTCTTGCAAATCAGTGACTAGCATTGAATTTATGTTTTGTCTCCCCGACGAAGAAGATAAAGGGACGATGACTTGGTGCTGCCAGGAATATCCAATGGTGGTTTTTAGCCTAGATTCAGTTCTACTCAAGCTGTATACTAGACGACCAAGAGTAGACGCAAGTTGCGTAATGGTGTAGTACACCCGAAGTAATTACACTATGGATCCGTAGATGGAGCGACCCAAGACTGATGTGTTTCTTTTCTTTACAAGGAGATGGAGTGATTCAGCAAGCCCTATTGCGAACTTTGGAGGCCTGAAGATTCCTTCATTGGTCCCAGACCTTATTAGTCTGCGATCATCGTTCATCTTCCTTCACTCTTTTCGGCTTTAGCTGCTTTCGTGTCCTTCTTGTAAATCATTATCTGCCACCATGATGAATGAATATTTGTTTGCGATTCTTCTTCTTTTGCTATCTATTCTATTGAGATTCATTGGTTAGACTGACCCTTTCTTGGTGAACTGTGATGGAAGTTAAGTGTGTCTGAGGTCTAGTGGAGCCTTGTTACTTATAGTTAATGATTGTAAGTTCTACCTTTGATGCCTAGTCTTGTAGAAGCTTTTATTCTTTGAGATCTGT
Source organism: Silene latifolia (assembly GCF_048544455.1). NCBI lineage: Eukaryota > Viridiplantae > Streptophyta > Magnoliopsida > Caryophyllales > Caryophyllaceae > Silene > Silene latifolia. Next base: position 123,362,613 of record NC_133538.1, on the reverse strand, counting down.
CTTGAACGATGGCTAGTGATTCATGGAGTAAGGATCTTATCTTAGATGTCAGGCTTAAAATATAAGTATCTTGTTTAATGACTATATTTTAAACTTCGAAAATCGTAGGACATTATTTGGAGTATTATCCCAAGTGTTGTAACACTCTTGCAGATTCTCTTTAATTATGTTAGAGTATCGATGGAATTAGATTAACTTTAGTTATGATTCTTATGGATTAAGATAGCTGAGTTTTGGATGTAGGGTTGTAACCTGTGAACTTTTGGTTATCCTTCTTATCTTTATTTGGGTTGGTTAGTGTTAACCTTGAGAACAAAGTATGTCTTTGTACAATCACAGTTTAGATTGATTGTGTTAACCTAAGGAATGTATGATCTTGGAGTTGAGGATTGTGTACACCTATCGCATTTTAATGTCTTAACCTTCATAAAGGAATCTAAGTGCTTTGAGGAATATTTTTGTTCGATTTACCTTGAAGAGAATTTTCAATTGAGGACATTTAGATCATCGATAGGATTGTGGACTTGTTGAGCTAGTACAGTGTTAGGATTAGAATTTTGATGGACTGTTAAGAGAGTTTTATCTTCATTAGATGGTACTTGTGGATGTTAGAGGCCAATGTTGCTTCCATTTTAGAGGATTTATTGAGTGCAAGCTTGATGAGTTTTGAACAGTTTTATGAGCCTTATCAGTTGATTGGACTAGTCATGTTTTGGTATCCTGTGAAATATTGTTTAGTAGGTTGGATGGTGATTTAGTTGATAGATTTCTACCCTATTGTTTTGAGAGGTAGATCAGTTGTGTATTGCCTTGGATGAACGTTGTACTAGTTTGTAATCTTGGAGGATATAGTCTGGGTAGTCTGGCAACTTCCAGCTCGACCACTTAGTTGCCTGGTAATATTAAGCTTGATATTGGTTTCGATGGAATTAGGAAGCTTGATTTTCATAGAGCAGTCGTCCTAAGAATCTTCAGATGATAAACATCTTCTATAATCCCTTAAGAGAGTTTTATATAACTCTTGAATCTACTTCCATCTTTTTCTCTTAGGCATTTGTCCTAGTTGTTATTCTCTTAACTTTTGCCTTAACCTTTTTCCTCGATCATTTCTGTTTTATACAAAAGGTTTTGACTTTTGAAAAATTTTGATTATCTTGAAAATTGTAACATTTTTGAGTTATGATTACAAAACTTTAAACTGTACTTTTGATTTACTTTTAGTTAGCACTTGAATTTGGTTTTGATTCGACATTGCTTAAAACTCGATTGAAAATATTTTGAAATTGTTTCAAATAAGTGGATAACTCGAAAAAACTTTAAAAATTAATGTTGTAATTACGAATTCGGTTTGCCCAAAGATTTTAAGTAAAATTTGCACTATACTTTTGGACATCAACCTTGGTTGGATGCTAGGACTTGTCATTAAAGATGTCTAATGACCGGTTCAGTACTTGCTAATGTATGATTTTGAAATTTCAAAGGTTGACTTGCTTTTATCGTTAGACGAAAGATATATTATTCGCGACGGGTATTTCTCCGTTCCGTGGGATGAGACAAGTAGTTTCTAATAAATCAATTTGAAAAATGTTTTAAAAATTGATTTTAATGTCTTAAAAAAATATAGTTTTAGTGCTTTAAGTTTTGTTTTTCTACCCTCGAGTTTCGAGGACGAAACTTTTTCTTTTATTGGGGGGAGGTTGTAACACCCGCCATTTTTCTTAAATCTCATGTATTTAAGTTTTACTAAGGAGATTTATTTATGTTTCTTTTTATATGGTTTTAGTTTAATATTTCAAATTAAACATGTTATTGGTTAATTATTAGTCCGATTTTATAAATGGAACTACTTTTAATTATATTTCATATTTTTATAAAATGGGAAAACGATTTTGGTCCATCACATTTTCGGACCGGGTGATAGTAATTTAATACAATGCACATTATACACTTACTTTGTATTTATCAAAACTTATAAGATAAATTTTATATCTTACCTTTTATTTTTTTATTTAAAATGGGAATATATTTTTGGTTGTTTAAACAACTATTTTGGCTGATCAACCTATAACTTTTAAAAAGATTTATTTCTCAATTTATTCTCTTATTAACTCTACCTTTTGTATAGGCTCATTAGGTTTTCTTTCAAAAAAAATAAAATAATGAAATCAAACCCCCTACTACGTTTCACGGCAAACCAAAATTATGTACTTGCTTGCCTTCTTGCTTCTTTATTTCCGTTCAAACAAATTACGTACGTGTTTGCCTTCTTGCTTCTAACAAGGATCGATCTTTGTTCATCTTTGCATGCTCCCATTCGATCGTTACTAGTCTTATTTTAAGGATAATTCAATTACTCTTATCGATTTAGTGCCACTTTTCATTTTAAATTAATTATCATATAGTTTATTCATATGAATGTTATGTTTTTGTAGACTTCAAGAGGATCAATTTGAAGACTAGTATAATATCAATTTGGATCTGGATTAAGGTAACTTCGACGTTGCTCGGTATTACACTATATTTATGTTTTTTTTTTGGTGAAGAGAAGGGAGAACCAAGCCCAAACAAGAAAGACTACCAACGAAAATAAAGGAAACAAAACAAACTACTATGACACGACCACTACACTATGTAAAACAGAGACTAGGAAACTAAATTCGAGACAAGCCGTGGCCAAGCAACTCCGCCGACATCTTGTTGCGCAAGCTTGAATAACTGACTCGGCATATTAGAGAGATCAAAACGAATCAATTGCTACGCTTGAGTCACCCCACTCCATATTCGCCAACCAGTCCGCACATTTATTAGCCTCTCGATACGTGTGGTGCATCTCAACCCTCCATGGAGAATCTTGAATAAAGTATTGACAAATCATGATGATATGTACATGAGCCGTCGGAACACTCAGCTCGGACTCCATAAAGTACACAATTACCTCTAAATCTGTTTGGATAATGAGACGAGGTATTTGACGCTATAACGCTATCATCAATCCCCGTCTTAAGGCCATCACTTCAGCCCTTGTGACCGTAGCTTCCCCCCAACCTCTCAGCAAAAGCTACCAAGACATGACTAGTAGAATCTCGAATCAAACCTCTGGCACAAGCAGCACCCGAATTGTCTTTCGATGCCCCGTCGATATTTAGAACCAACCATCCTTCAGGAGGAGCCAACCAGCGAACAAAAATTTACTTTAGTCTATTCTGCGCCATCCCTATTCCATACTCCTTATTCTCTTTAGCATTAATCACCTCCCATAGACGTTGCATTTAAAAGGTGAAAACATAAAGAACAATCTCGTGTTCCCTTCCAAAAACAAGGCAGTTACGCCATCTCCAAAGCCACTAAGGTGTGTGTAAAATTTTAGATCTTGAAACATTCATTTATGTTTTATATGTAATTTAGAAGTTGTGGCAAAATCGTTCGTTAATTATGCTGAATCTGACAGTCTGTTTGTAAAAATTATATCGCCTATTTTTATTTCTAATCTACAAAAAAATTGAAAAGAGACTCATCTTATATTCAAGCCTAGAGTCCGCAGAAAAACTTTCATAAATTCCGATTTTTGGTTTCCTCATAATAAATTATTTCTGAATAGCTCGCTTGTAAACTGCAATTCTGTCTTTTGCTCAAAGATTATTCGTAAAATGACTTTTCTTTGTGATACAGTGGCTAATAATTTCCTACATAAACTTTAGGATGTCTAGTTATGTTTAGAATTTTAATTTGCCTTAAAATATTTTGGTATAGTTGTTTTATGAACTGAAACGTTCTGGATGTCGTTTTCTGGCAGCTTTTAGAAATGAATTTTTAAATCCCCGATAATTTCGTCTTTTGAAGTTGTTTATCAAATGAAAGTTGTAACTAAGAGCAACGGAAAACCATTAAAATTGGTCTTGCGTCATTTTGATTTTTCTGTTTTTAATTATGAATTTTACACTACTGCTGTTTTGCATTACAAACTGTTTTAGAACTCCGTCTCATTAAGGATTAAATAATGTATCTTTACTAAAATATTTTAAGCCATTTGATGTTTTTATGTTTTAAATACAGTGAATTATTTAATTTATAGTTCTTGGATTAATTATAATCTTGGAAATGAAGTTTAAGATTTCTATTTGAAAGAATAAAAAGTGTACTTACTTACGAATTTTTGAAATAATATACTTCGAATACTATACTATCTTTGGGATATTTTTAAGTTTCGAATAATTAAAGGAAGGGCAAAGAATAATGAACTAAGGCATACATGTTCTTATACAACTATATGATTGGTACCCTAGTTGAAGGTATAGGTTGTCGTAGAATCATGTACATGTACTTAAACTGGGACTACGCACTGCGTGGTAAGACGAGTCCTGTTATAGTTTGTTGTCTAGTAAGTGAACTTGGAGTTGGCCATCTTTACATGACAGTGGGTTCCCAAAAATAGTATAAGATGCTTTGGTGTCAAGGAGTATAGCTAAAGTTACATTCTGGGCTGAACTAAATTGTTTCCATTCTGTTATTTGAGGACTTTTGCTTTTTAAGCATGCAACACGTTTCTTTTTGAACGTGATAATAGAATCGTATTTTCGGTGCATATGTTTTTTATATTTCAACCTATGTTTGATATATTACCGCTTCTGTAACATTTATATTGTGTGATAAGGTTGGGAGAACGTCAAGTTACTCCCCACTGATTGTGGCTGTTATGTTTATAACATAACAGGTATTTGTTTTGGCTGGGGATATCAATGTTTGTTAGCGAGTAGTTTGCAGATCCTACTCTACTTTTGTACTTTCTTTTATGGTTTTAGTCTTGAACACTTTTGGAGGTTTTTGTTTTCCCCCTTTTGTAAAAGTGGCAATTGTTTAGACTTAACCATTTGATTTCATCCTTGAGAATTTTTATACATTCTCTATTTATCACAGTTACAACTTTTATCTTTGTGTTTTTACTCCCAAGTCAACAATGTTTCTGCCATTGTTTTGCATTAGATTTTGTAGGGGATTACAGTTACGTCCGCGTAACCAAACTCAAACCTGTTAAAAAAGATGTGGGTACTTTTCTTTCATTTGCTCCTCAGCTTCTCATGTAGCTTCCTCAACATTATGGTTAGACCATAATACTTTCACTAGCGCGGTCTCTCCATTTATGGTCTTCCTTACCTTGCGATCCAATATCTTCTTAGCTTCCTCTTCATAAGTTAAAGATTCATCCAACCCTACCGTCTCATGCTCTAATATATGTGAAGGATCACTGACATACTTCCGCAGTTGTGAAACATGGAACACATTATGGACATTAGCTAGAGTTGGAGGTAAGGCCAAACGGTATGTGACCTCCCCAGCTCTGTCTAGAATTTGATATGGTCTTATATACTTTTGGCTCAACTTCTCTCTTTTCCCAAACCGCATGACACCTGTCATTGGTGACACTTTCAACAAAACTTTGTCCCCAACTACAAACTCAATATCACTTCGTTTAAGATCAGCATAGCTCTTTTGACGGTCTTGTGTCGCTTTCATTTTCTGACGAATTACATGCACATATTCCACCGTTTCCTGTATCATCTGCGGTCCAAAGACTACATCAGTGACATCGTCCTAGCACACAGGACTCATGCACTTCCTTCGATACAAGGCTTCGAATTGTGGCATCCCAATACTGGCATGGTAGCTTGTTATTATATGAAAATTAAATCAACTCTAGTCTCTCTTCCTATGACCCATCAAATTCTATTATACAATCCTGTAACATATCCTCTAGTGTCCTAATAGTGCTCTCAGTCTTCCCATTAGTAGCGGGATGAAAGGCAGTGCTCATCTTCAGTGTAATACCCAACGAATTCTTCAATTCCTGCCAGAATCTTGAAATGAACCTTGAATCTCGGTCAGACACAATACATTTTGGCAACCCATGCAACTTCACATAATTCTTGTTATAGGCTTTAGCTAGTTCCACCTTGCTTCACGTATCCTTCATTGGTATAAAGTGAGCAGTCTTGGTAACACGATCCACAACTACCCAAATCATATTATTCTCCTTTTGGGTTCGAGACAACCCAACTATGAAATCCAGCGAAATTCTCCCCCACTTTCACTCAAGCATGTCTAGAAATTGCACCTTTCCCTGAGGTCTTTTATGCTCTCCTTTTACCCGTTGACAAGTTAGACACCGAGATACAAATTCCGCTACTTCCTTTTTCATACCTGACCACCAGAAATTTTTCTTGTGATCTTTATATAATTTGTCTCTTCCCGGATGTACTGAATACAGAGTATTATGAGCCTCAATAAGAATGTTCAATTTTAACTCCTCATCATATGGTACACACCATCTCCTATTAAATCTCAAACTCCCATCCGAATGAATTTGGAACCGTGGCGGCTCCCCTTTTTCCACGTTACCACACCAACCCGCCAACCTGGAGTCCACCACCTGCTTCTCTCAAATCTCTGCATACAATTCTGGTTCAATTATCAAATCACTCACCACATCTCCCTTGTGAATCACATAAATGCTAATCTTTTCAATCTTATCTCTCAGTTTCACTTGTGACATAGCCATACATAAAGCATAATCCGATTTTCTGCTAAGTGCATCAGCTACCACATTAGCTTTACCTTCGTGATAAATTATCTCCATGTCATAGTCACCAATTAGTTCCATCCATCTTCTCTGCCTCATGTTCAACTCTTTCTTAGTGTAGATGTATTTGAGACTTTTGTGATCTAAGAATACCTTAAAGGTAACCCCATACAAGTAGTGTTTCCAGAACATATGCGATTACTTTACCCTTCTGCATCAACACACAACCCAAACCATCCTTAGATGCATCAGTGTATACCTCAAAATTCTCACTGCCTTCGAGAAAGGCTAGGATAGGTGCTGACGTCAAACGCTCTTTTAGAGTAAGAAATGTCATTTCACAAGCTTCATCCCAAGTGAATCTATTTTCCTTCCTCATCAATGCAGTCAATGGCTTAGCTATCTTAGAAAAGTCTTTCACAAATCTGCGATAGTCGCCAGCTAAACCAAGAAAACTTCTGATCTCGGCAACGTTCTTTGGTGCTTTCCATTTAAACATAGCTTCAATCTTAGCAGGATCAACAGAAACTACCTCTTTGGAGACCACATGCCCCAAGAAAGCTACCTTCTCTAACCATAATTCACACTTGCTCAATTTCGCGTACAGCTGGTTATCCCTCAATGTCTGCAACATAATTCTCAGGTGCTCCGCATGCTCCTCCTGGTTCTTAGAGTATGCCAAAATGTCATCGATAAAAACAACAATGAATTGGTCAAGATAGAGACTAAATACCCGGTTAATTAGGTCCATAAGCACTACCGGTGCATTAGTTACACCAAATGGCACGACAACGAATTCGTAGTGTTCATATCGAGTTCTGAATGTTTTTTTTGGCATGTCTTCACCTTTTATTCTTAGCTCGTGGTAGCCCGACCTCAAATCGATCTTAGAAAATACTCCAGTCCCACTCAACTTTTCAAAGAGATCATCAATACGGGGTAACCGATATCTGTTCTTGATTGTAACATTATTCAACTCTCTGTAGTCGATGCATAACCTTAAACTTCCATCTTTCTTCCTTACAAACGGGACTTGCACACCCCAAGGCGATACACTCGGTCTGATGTACCCCTTGTCGAGTAATTCTTCCAACTGTTTCTTTAATTCCTCCAATCCTTAGGTGCCATACGGTAAGAGGCCTTAGAGACTGGTCCCGTACTAGGTTTCAGCTCCACATTAAAGTCAAGAACTCTCTTTGGCGGTATTCCCGGAATCTCCTCAGGAAATACATCGGTGAACTCAATTACAACAGCTATGTCGGTCTCTCTTGCCGTCTCAATACCCGTGTCCCGTACGTGGCATAATATCATTGGGCATCCCTTCCTAAATCATGATTTTAAAGTAAGTGTTGATATGAGTTTCGTCTTTGGATTCACCAGGAATCCCTTATATGATACCCTGACTCCCTTGGGTCCCCTTATAGACACTTTCTTTTGGTAACAATCGATATAGGCTCTGTATACAATCAACCAATCCATCCCAAGTATAATCTCAAATCCTCCCAAAGTAAAGTCTATCAGGTTTGCGTAAAACATAAACTCCCCAACTAAGATTGACACACCTCTATTTATTTTTTGACACTTAACTGACTCTCCGGAAGGTATTAAAATATCATCTTTTATCTCCTCTAATAGGCTATCGCACACCTAACAAAGATACCCTAGACTTGGCTAACAAATTAATGTGGTAAAGTAAGGGTCGAACAAAAGGAGACGGGAGTTGCTAAACAAGTTGTCATGGAGCAAATTTTATCAAGGTCGGTTACGATTTATGTTTGGTTTGGTTAGTAAAACTTGTGATAAAATAATGTAAAAATCAATAATAATAAAATAGTCTAGGGAAGTCGGGTCACACGCGCAATTATGTAAATGCTCATGTCGAACTAGAAAATGATAATAACGATAATTGTTTAGGTCTAATGACAACCACATCTCGGCCTTCTTGTCAACCATAGAACGGGTTCTAGCGAGCTCTCTCTATTACTAAATCGGTCTACTAAAACATGCTTAGTCTAATTGAATTTCGTGCCTCTCGACTTTTAAAAGTGAATTAACAAATTTAATCTAAGATTGTGATCGATAATGAAAGACTAACAAAACAATACAAGCATGTGATAGAAACTATTAATCAATATTACAGAATCCTATTTCAACAATTACAAATGTTATTTATGCATGGATCCCCTAATCACTAGACTAATGAACTACTCACTCATATTGAAAACTAAACTAATTACATATGATATAATAAACATGATGATAATGAAAATGAATTAACGAAACAATACTGGAAATTAAATTACCGTAACAATGGAAATGGAACTTGAATGTCAAGAACGCAAACAAAACCCTACTAACTTGTAAATGAACTTGTATTATTAATTGGAAAATGCTAAAAGAAATTGTTTAGAATAATAAGGAAAGCTAAAAAAATCTAAAGATTATTCTAAAAACTTGAAATAAAGCGTATGAAGTGTATAAAAGTGTCCCCCAAATGACGGATTCAACATCCCTTATATAGGAATAAGGGGTTAAATCGTAAATGCGATAAAGAGGGGTTACCCCGATCGGGGACACCCCGCCCCGATCGGGGTCATGAGAATATGAGTTTTCCCCTTTAATTCTTGATTAATTAGCATAGGGAATCCAATGACCCGTCTTAACTCTTCTTAATTCCCTCGTCTAATTGCACAAAAAGGGATCCTAAGCTATGCTTCTTCAACTTCATGGGCTTCATTTGTTTACTTGTCCACCAACCAAAGTTGGTTTCTTTATGCTCGGGATTTCCATGCTTAGGATTTCCCAAAATGCTCCTCTATGGTCAAGTCTTCTTTCCATTAGCTTCGTGAACTTTGATGCTTGCTAATTTGATGGGAAAAAGATACCGAATGCTTTATTTCCTACAAAATACAATGAATACAAGCAAAGCACCTAGAAAATGGAATTAGCTCACAAATACACTAATAAAAGTGCAAGAATCAAATAAAACCGAGCTATAATAGGGAGTAAAATTATATATAAATTAGACACATCATCCTCATAATTACTTAACTCAAGGGTCCTCGCATGATAACTAGATATGAAATAATGAGTCGCCCCCGAATCGAATAAAACAAAAGATGGTATCGAGTTTATTAAAAATGTACCAGTAACCACATGAGCGTTATTCTCTACAACTTCCTTTCCCATCATAAATAGCTTCCCACATGATTTAGCATTGTTCTGAACTGTGCTAGCCAAAGTTGCTGGCTTAGCACTATTAGCCTGATTTCTACTATTGCCCGCTTTCTCGTATAACCCTCCGTTATAATTCTGGGTATGATTGTAGCGATTCTGATTACTGTGGTAGTTACTGTAACCCCTCGGGTTCTTATATTGACCTGAAGGCCTGCTACTCCCGTAGCTCGGTGCTGGTGTACGGTAACCACCCTGATTTCCATTTCCATTGCCACCCTATGGTGCACTTTTATATTCAAAAGCCGGGTGCCCATCTTCTGACAGTTGTAACACCTCCATGACGGTGTCACCCTTTGACTCTGGATTCCGCCATTGCTCTTATTCCAGTTTCCACCCCTGTTATTGTACCCCTTTGACTGGCTTACCCCACTAGTTGAATAAGATTTAAACTGATTGTAATGTGGTATCTTAATAGTTACACCACTCTCACTGACATTTTCAGCTTTTGTTTTCTCTCCCTATTCCTTATTTTCCTCTTTCAACATGTCTGATATCCTTTCAGCGTGACCAGCTCTCTGGTACACCTCTTCTACCATGGTTGGCTCTCCAGCTACGAGCCTCTTCTTGAGTTCTGTCGACAACTCATTCTCAAATTTAACAGCCAGCATCTCAGGTTCTATATTCAAGTCACTCACATGTTTGGATAATTTCTGAAAGTAGTTGTGATATTCCTCAAAGTTCATCTCTTCTGTCATTTTAAAGGAATCAAACTCAGCCCTCAGCCCGCTCCGAATGTGTTCAGGCACAAAGGTGTTTCTCAGCATCATCTTGAAAGTAAGCCAAGGAATGTAGGCCTCACCCATCTCTTCGTAGTCATCTCAGATCCCTCCCTTATTCTGACTCCACCATAACCCTACTTTCCCCTTCAGATAATAGGCTGCCTGATCCACTTGTAGTTCAGCTCGGCAATCTAACAGGTCTAATAGGTTGTCAAATTCCCTACACCAATCCCCCAATAGCGAGGGCTCACCTAACCCGTTGTACATTGTGGGCATATGACGAGCTATAGTTGAGCTCATCTTTGTTGCATCCACCGACAATGCTTTCTTAGAGTTTTTCAGCGCTTTAGTTAGTGCTTCATTCATTTGAATCAACCTATCGACTTCCTCTTGTGACATGGTTGTGGGTGTGGATTTCTTTGGAGGCATTCTTTTGTTCTATAACATTAACAAACACAAGATCTCGCTTATTAAACTTTTCCATGATAATCATAGTAATACGTACGCATATCCCATGTAATATATGTAATGGTAAGCTTTAAACACTTCGTCATATCACTAGGCATGCATACTATGAATTGTACAGATTATGGAACAAGAAGAAGTGGAAAAACAACCCGCTGCAATAGCCAAGTCGGTCGACCAATGTGCCAAGTCGATCTACCAATGTGCTAGGTCGGTCGACTCTATTGGTTAGGTCGATCGACTTAGCCACTCACGTAAGTTTATGATAAAATTTTCCACGAAATCAATAGCCAGATCGGTCGACTCAGCCCTAGGTCGATCGACCCACCCCCTTTTCATGAAGCTTTAAGTCGCCTAAACTCCTACACCATGTATACACAAATATTCCACCACTTCTCATATGTCAAATACGATATATCATGCCTCCTAGTATCATACATGCTAATATAGTTACTTACCACACATTTAACCACATAATCGCTTCTGTGCGTTAATCCGTCACTATGTCATGCTTTACCAAAAATGAAAATATCTTCAAAGACATCTTAACATTTTACACTCCTAACATATGCATCAATACTTGCATGACTTTATTACGTAAACATTATAGTAGCTTACCCATTCTTTACCTCAAGCAATTATAGCAATTATCCAACACTGCAACAATCACATAACATCAACTCTAACTACCCACGCTCTTTAGTGCTCATTGCATTTTTCAGTTCAAAATTTAGAGGGCCCTAGCACAGTTAAGGACGTCTTCCTAACCGGCTATGTAGGCTACTAGCAACCTCTACACGGGGTTCATTTTAATTAGACACGTCTTAGGTTCATTCTGTTCATTGGTTATGCTCTAGGATCGTAAATCCTTCGATACCACTTTGTAGAGCCCCCACTTAGGAAGGAGCCTTAACAAGGCATTCCCAACTAAATGAACGTGTTACCATCTCGGTAAACCGAGGAAGTGAATAAAAAAGTATAAATAATCAAGGTAATTTATTAAATAAACTTACATCATTATAAAACTCTGTCTTAAACTGACAATTACAACTTCCAAACAAAAAGTTTAAAATAAGTTTACAGCGGAAATAAAACAAAGTCTAGTGATGTTTGTGGAAGGACAACTGGTGACATCTAACTCAAGTCTCAGCGCCACTTAGCCAATCCCCAGCACAACATCCAAAACAAAGCAGCTAACCTAAAGCTGCTTTATTAACTGTTCCCCATTCAATCGGAAATTATTAAATGGACCAACAAAACCTACCCCAGAAATAGGTGACATTTTGACACAAGACAAACTCACGTCAACCAAAGTTGAGTAGGAATAAATAAGGTACAAGTAAATAACACTTTAAACAGATTAAATATATAGTAAGACGGAATAAAATGAATAATAAGTGTAAATAACAGTATACCAGCAACTCTAGCATAATCATAATGAGTGGCCAATCCCCCGTCATCTACGGGCCAACCACCACCCCTGTTAGCAAGTATGGCACAATTCCTAGCACCATGCACATACAAAATGGTACAACTCTCTGTCACCGTACCGATACTCATACACAACACCGCATACTGGCACAACTCCCTATCACCGTGCCCTCATCATAATACACATTCAAAAAAATAGCACAACTCCCTGACACCACGCCTTATTAACCAACGTTAAACATATAAATACATCACAATACATATAAAAAATAACCACGCAAAAAGAATTAAAGTAACGCATAACTATGTACTTCATACACGACCTAGGTCGATCGACCCCTGTGCTCGGTCGATCGACCGAGCACCCAAACTCATCCCTGCATTAATTTTCATACCTCATCTCGTCTCATGTTGTAATACGTTATACGAAACACAATACCCAACAATAACAAGCGACACAAATATAAATATAAGCTCATTTACGCCTTAGGTCATTCGAGCCTATGTCCAGGTCGGTCGACCCAGGATTGTTCGTCAAAAATTTGGCTTCTAGATGACACTTATCATCCATACTAATCAATATATAAAATACACCATGGTTGAGTAGGAATATTATTCCTAACTTTATCTAAAAAACTCCTGCGATAAGGATCAACAAGCCCTTAAAATCGCCCATCTACGAATCCACCACCTAGCAAACGTAACATATATCGCAATTAAGAACGATTCACATGTTACTCATCCTAATATAGCAATACTATTCCCCAAATCCCATCTTATAAGACTAATTAATCTCATAATTGGGTCAATTACCAGTCTAATAAATTAGCAAGGTGAAGAAACCGAAGTCGGCACTAAGTTTTATCTATGTGAGAGCTTAGTTGAGCACCGAAGTCGGCACTAAATTAGCAACGTAACATATGGCTTGCTTCAACTTCAAGCTCATAGTATCTATGTGAGAGCTTAGTTGAGCACCGAAGTCGGCACTAAGTTGTGTAACGGAATCCACCTCATGTCGGCCTCCTCTACTAGCTTTTCAAGGTCTACCATATTGAGAGCTATGAGTAGCCATCTCTTCAATCTTCACCCAAGTTTGGTTGTCATCAACTTCGGTAAACATGCTATTTGAACCCATGTTCAAAACATTTATTGAATCTTCATAAAGTCCATTCCAAAATTGTTGGACTAGAAACCACTCATTAAGGCCATGATGAGGACAAGACCGACAAATGGCCTTGAAACGCTCACAAGCTTCATATAGTGATTCCCCGTCTCTTTACTTAAATTCCATGATTAAAGCTCTAAGCATGTTGGTCTTCTCTCGTGGGTATAACTATTTATAGAAACCTAAGGCTAGCATCTTCCATGAATCGATGCCAAGAGTAGCTTTGTTCAAGCTTTTTACCCATTGCTTTGCGGCTCAAATCAGTGAAAATAGAAAGAGTACCCATCATATTTGATCTTGAGTCACACCCGTTTGAAAGATAGCTTCACAATAATCACAAAAGGTCTGCATGTGAAGATGTGGATCCTTAGATGGCATCCCCCCGAATTAGCTTCTTTCAGCTAATTGAATGAAAGTGGATTTTGCTATGAAGTTTCCCGTTAGGTGTGTGGGTGTAGAGGCACAATTTGGTAGACTATCTTCGGTAGGTACGGAATGTGATGAAAATTTTGGCATGGTTGGTTGACTTTGTGGGTGATTTTGAGGGGTAGTTTGTGGGTTGGTTTGTGGTTCCCTTGCAAATAGATTTACAAATTCAATCCCAATATCAACTAGGCCTGTATCACTCAAAGAACTTGTTCCCTCCGTGATTGAAGTATATCTTCTATCAACAATTCTAAAACCTCTTCTAATGTTTCTCAACATTCTTTCAATCTCCGGATCAACTGATAATGGGTTACCATGATTTGATATTCTATGAATAAGACAACACTAAAGAAAAGAATTAGAACTACCTTAGGGAATAAGGTTCCCCAAGGTCGAAACAAACAAAGTAACTACTAAAAGTACTAGATAAAAAAAAAGTAATTTAACTTAAATTCACAACACCGTCCCCGGCAACGGCCCTATTTTGATGTCAAAGATTAGTGTCGCACTAATCTATATCAAGCAATATTTATCACTCAACAAACAACTTAGCACGTAGCAAGTAGAGGTCGAACCCAAAGGACGGTTTAATTTCACGGAATTGAAGTAAATTGCAATGTTTAGTTAGGTGCTTGTAATAGTGTCAAGAGTGTCACAAATTGATTGGTATAGGATGAGTTTAACAACTATAACTAAAGGAAATGAATGTAATGTAGCGAATGAAAAAAAATGCAAGTAAAGTAAATATGGATGAAATTAATAAGAGAAAAGCACTAGGTTGTCATTGGTTCATAGGAGGGATCCAATGGTAAATCCAAAGAGTATGAGTTTGGTTTGGTCATGGTCATTATATAGAAGAGCTGAAAATTTCGGTCTTGCGGCTCATAGGTCGAGTCGGGTTAGATTTAGGCGTACACTGAATCTTCCCACTAGCATAGTGCATGATCTAACAATCTTTGAGCTGGCTTATATCTTACAAGGCTTGTTGAATGGGTCGAGAATAATGCAAGGTCATCAATCATGCATTCTATGAAACATAACATGTGTACTAAAACTAGAACTTACAACCACAATTTAATCAACCAAATTAACTCATGAAGTATGGATCTACCCTTTAATCATTCCCCCTAATCCCCCATTAACCCTAGCTAGAAGACTACTCACTCATTATCATGTTGATCATATAATTAATGGTGTCAATCATCAAAACAATAGAAAACATGATGAACAAAGTAAGTGAATAACAAGGATTAACAAGAAATAAAGTAGAAATTAAGGAATTATACCAAACTTTAAGAAGATGAACAATAATGATGAATAAAATAGAGAAACCCTTTGATTGATGAAGAATTGTCACCTTCTCAAATTACGACCCAAGAATTATTCTATAACACGACTAGATCTAAGAATTATTGTGGAAAGAATAAGCTAATTGAAAGATTAAGATGCTACTTAAAGTAGTTGTTCCTAATTATCCCTGTAAAAGTGTTTATAAACGCTAATGGAATGGTGGTATTTATACTAATCACAAGATTACAACACTAATTAAGTAAAAATACTTAAGTCCTAAGGCGAGGAAAGTAGAGCCCCGCCCGGGTTATGGCTCTGCCCGCTGGGCTCTGGGAAGTAGAGGGGTGGTATGCCTGGTAACCTGCCCATGCTCTGGTGGTGCTCGCCCGGGTTGCTGGTCAACCCGCTCGGGCTCCTCTGCTTCTTTCTTCCTTCTTCAAAAACTGCTCCATAATCCGTGGGGATGGCTCTAGCTCCGTGGGGACTTGACTCCATTAGCCTTAAAATCTTGCTTGGTAGAACTACAGCCTTCTAGTTTCCGTCTCCTCATCATGTTTGGCCATTAGTTTTCTCGATTTAGCTTCTAAATGTTCCATAATTATATGATTTCCGCCTAATTTGCTTCCTATCCTATAAATGGGCTAAAATCTTATAGAAAATCAAATAGGAAGCCAAAGATGGCGAAATGAACCTAAAATGCACAAAAATGCATGTGAAACGGGGTTCAATAAGGAGTTAAATGAAGGAGAGTTTTGTGGAGTCCTCCCTAAACCACCATGTTTAAATAAATTGACTTTCATTTAAGCTTTTGCATTACATTTGTGTTGTATTCATTTAACCCTTTTTCCATGAGAGCAAGAGAGAGAGAGGGGGTACTAATTGTGTTTGCGTGTGTAGAAGACAAGAATCAAGTGTGGGGAAGCAAATACCTTGGGTAAACAATCCTACGGAACGCTACCTTACGCTAGGAAGCACAAAAGAAGAAGAAAGAGCCAAGCTATAGGGGAATTCCAATGAGCCCATCATCAGCTTGTGGGAGCTGAAGCAAGGTGAAATAAGAAACTACCTCATGCTGGCCAACCCAATCGAGTTCATGCTCAACTCGAGCGAGCTTATGCCCAACTCGTACGAGTTCCCCAGGAACTCGGGCGAGCTTGACTGAAGAATTGGCCACTACAGCTAAACTCGCACGAGTCCAAAGGGAGCTCGGGTGAGTCCCTCAATACCACATGTTGTTTAGCACAGAATACTCCTCTTATTTCCTCACTTCTATTTCACACGTAAAATACAAACCCTATTTCTCTCCCTCATCTACAACATAACCCACATCTCTCAGTCAAAGAAATTCAACAAAATCCCTATCAATGTTTCAAAACACCCATCCTAACTAACATCAATTAAACCTATCATAAATCTCTAGCTTTCAAGCAATTTAAATCACCCAATCTCTCACCTCAATCAAAACCTAGAATTTGATTTAAACTTGAATCCTTCATCAAGGATGCATCTTCATGTAACGTCTAAGGCTAAGAAAAGAGGATTAGGTCACCAAAAGCCAAGATCCAATAGATTTCAACATCAAGCTTCAAGCTTTTCAAGGCATCTAGTCATGAAAGGGAAAAAGAAGATAAGGAGCACTAGGAGGTTGATGTGACCATAATTAGCGCATATTTAGCCCCCGAATTAGCCTTGTTCCCATGCTTTTTAGTGCCTATTTGGGTCATTTCTTATCTTTAGTTCTTTGTTTTGCATATTCTTTGAGATTTTGATCCCTTGGTAGGAAAGGAGTAAGAATCTTGCATTTTCATGGCAAAACGAGGCTAAATTGATTGTATTCAATGACCAAGCATCAAGAAGAGACAAGACTAGAAGGCCTTTGTACATATCATAGTAGAAGAACAATGTTGAGAAAGGATCCTTGCGTCCCCAAGGAAATCCCCAAGGAATTTATGAAGAAAAGGGAAGAAAAGTAGAAGAATTGACGCTGACCAACAATCCGAACGGATTGGACAATCCGCCCGTCCAGCCAGAACAATCCGAGCGTCCCTCCTTGGAATCCGCTCGGATTCCCCCTCAACAATCCGAGCGTCCCTCTCCTGAATCCGATCGGATTTCACAGCCCAAATCCGGCCGTCCCGACTCTAATCCGCCCGGATTCCTGCACAGCACGGATTTCATTCTTCAAGCTACGAAAAGAGAAGCCCTTCTCTCAGAAAATACCGGGTCCTCCTTGCTCAACTTAAATAGTGTAATTACTAGTTTAGCCCTTAGTTAACCCTAATGCATCCTCCCTAATTTTCACTATAAATACCCCATTAGGCTAATTAGAGGAGCATGTTCTTCTTATCAATAATTAGTGTAGTTAATATCAATCAAATCTCTCTTTAATATTGTAATCAAGTATTAATCAAGTTTTAATCCAAGTTTTAGTTCTTTAATATCTCTCTTGTTCTTCCTTTATTTTGGGTAATTGAAGATTATTTGGGTTATTATTGGGAGATTGACAACCTCTCAATCTAGGATTCAAGTACTTCTATTATTCTTGCTTTATTATTGGAATCATTAGTAGGTATAATCTCTTAATCCCTTTTTAATTATTGTTAATTACTTTCATTTATTCATCATGTTTCATATTGTTGGTATGATTGACAACCTTTCTAGCATGATCAACATGATAATGAGTGAGTAGTCTCTTAGCTAGGGTTTAATGGGTGATTAGGGGAAACCATCATGGGGATGATTCATGCTTAAATCAATATGCTTTCATATCTTATTTGCTTGCTTGTTTTGATCTCAATTCATGCACATGTTATATTTGATGAAATGCTAAGCCTATGAATCCTTGCATTTACTATCATCTTCTATCTTTTCAATGAGACTTGTAAGACATAACCCAACTCGAGTCTCATTAGACCATGCATGTGTTGAGTAGGAAAGATTAAGTCGACTTGTAGGTGTTGTACAATCTAATCGATTCGGCTCCGGGACCCAAACTTTCCTAGGATTGTAAGATATAACCCAACTCAATCCATCACAACAATAATTGCTTGCTTATAATTTGAGAACATGTTTGTATGATCATATCCCATGATTCCCCTATGATCCCATGACACCCTAGTGCTTTTAATCAATTGTTTACACCCCTTATTTTATTCATCTTGCTAGTTTATTTTCATTGTTATTTTAGTTTAGTGACCTTCTACACCAACCCAATTTGTGACACCCCTAGACACTACTAGTTACAATAGAATTCTCATTTCAATACCCGTCCCTTGGGATCCGACATTTACTTGCCTCTTTACTAATTATAGAGTTGTTTGTGAAGTATAAATTGTGTTTTGTATCGACCATTGACCAACGACCACATATACTTAATTGTGAACACGAAATGGCATCGATCAAAAATGGCGCGTTGTTCGGGGACGGTGTTTAATTGATTTAAGATTTCTTTTTATTGTTATTAGTTGTGTCTTTCTTCACCTTGGGGAAGTAAAACTCCTCAAGGTTTGTTCTAATTGTTTTTGAGTTGTTTGATATTTTGCATGTCTAGAAGGTTACAAAGTGATTTGTTACCTTTTGACCGTGAAATCGAAAGAACCTTGACGAATAATAGGAGACTTGTTAGGAGGAATTTGAGAGGTGTTGGTGAAGTTGTTCAACCCACTAGTGAGTTTGTCAATCCTTTCGCAATAGAAGGAGAAGAAAACCCATTACACAATATCCCACAAAATCCACCTACAATGCCTAAATTCTCGTCACACTCTATACCCACCGAGGAGAATCTACCAAATGGTACTCCTACACCGCAACATCTCACCGGTAATTTTATTGCCAAGTCCGCCTTCATCCAACTAGTTGAGAGGAGCCAATTTGGGAACGCCTAGTGAGGACCCTCATTCTCATATGGAAACCTTTTGCGATTATTGTGATGCTATCTCTCAAACGGGCGTGACTCAAGACCAAATTAGATGGGTCTTATTTCCTTTTTCGTTAATCGGCACCGCAAAGCAATGGTTGAAGGGCCTTGATAAGGCCACCCTTGGAATAGATTCTTGGAAGAAGTTAGCTCTAGCTTTCTATAAAAAATTCTACCCACCGGAAAAGACTAACATGCTAAGAGCTCAAATTACGGGTTTTAAGCAAAGGGATGAAGAATCTTTGTATGAAGCTTGGGAGCGGTTCAAAGGTATTTGTCGCTCATGTCCTCACCATGGACTTAGCGAATGGTTTTTGGTACAACAATTTTGGAACGGTTTATATGAAGATTCAAGGAACATTCTCAATATGGGATCAAATGGAATGTTCACCGAAGTTGATGACAATCAAACATGGAACAAGATTGAGGAAATGGCGGTCCATAATTCACAATATAGTAGACCTCGCAAGGCTACTAGAGGAGGAAAGCATGAAGTGGACTCCGTTACTCAATTGGGTGCTCAACTTAGTGCTCACATTGACACAATCAACTTGAAGTTTGAACAAGCTATGGCTAGACTTGAGGAAAACTCAAAATCATCAAAGCATCATGTCAATGCCATGATGGCATCCTCATCAATCCCAAGTGGGATATGTGAGAATTGTGGAACTTTGGGTCATGACCCAAGTGAGTGTAGGGGAACAACCGAACAAGTTAATGCTTTCCAAGCTTACAAAAGTGGTACCCCTTATTCAAATTTCTACAATGAAAACACCAAGTTCCATCCAAATCTCTTATACAAAAGCCAAAATGTTCAAAACCCTCAAACAAAATACACTCCACCACCCATGAGGAATCAAAATCAAAGACCGTTTTACAATCAAAACCAAGGTTACCAAAATCAAAATCCATACAATCACCAAAATGACCAAGGTTTTGATGTCCAAAAAGCGGTCCTCCAAATGCAAAAGAATCAACAAGAATTTTTCACTCAAATGCAAAAAGATAGCCAAGCAAAGGACACTACCATCAACAACATTCTAGCTCACACCAAGATGTTGGAAACACAATTGACTCAACTAGCATCTTCAAGCTCACAAAGACAAAAGGGGCAATTACCACCTCAAAGTAATCCCCCTAGACATGAAACGGTTAGTGCCATTCACTTGAGAAGTGGTACAAGGTATGAAGCACCAAAGAAGCAAGTTGAGGATGAAGTTGTGCAAGCTAGTGAAAGGGAAGAAATTGTGCAAAGCCCCAAAGAAGGGGAATCATCAAAAGAAGAAAGTTCAAAGAAAAATGAAGACAAGGCCAAAGAGAAGGAGCCCATTGTGATTAGACTTCCTTTTCCAAGTCGTCAAGCCAAGCCCAAATTTGATGATCAACTTGGAAAGTTCATGGAGATTGTGAAGAATTTAGAAGTCTCAATTCCTTTCACGGAATTAATCAATCACGTACCGGCCTATGCAAAATACATGAAAGATATCCTCACAAAGAAGAAGTCGATCCGAAAACTTGAGACTATCGCCTTCACTAAGGTGAGTAGTGCAATACTTCAAGGGAGTTCACCTCCAAAGTTAAAGGATCCGGGAAGCTTCTCAATACCGTGTACCATTGGCGACACGATGATCAACAAAGCCTTATGTGATCTAGGGGCTAGTGTGAGTGTCATGCCGTACTCGGTAAGTAAAAGGTTCGGGATGGGAGAGCTTAAATGCACCAATATCACGCTCCAAATGGCCGATAGATCGACGAAGACACCATTAGGGATATGGGAAGATGTCCCCGTGCGAATTGGGAAGTTTTTCATCCCGGTGGACTTTGTCATTGTTGATATGGAGGAAGATTCCAACATTCCAATCATCTTAGGAAGACCTTTCCTACACACCGCGGGTGCGGTGATTGATGTGAAACATGGAGAGCTCACTCTAGAAGTGGGAGATGAAAGCATAACTTTTAATCTTAACAAAACCATGAGAGCTCCTCGTTTGCATGAGCCATGTTTCATGATTGATCATTATAGCCGAAAAGATGAAAGGAAGAGATCGGAACTCCAATGGAGGAAGAAAGTTGAAGATGCTCCATTCAAAGAGCAAGTGAATTGTGACAAGGAGAGCTTGCAAAGCTCATCAAAATCAACCAAGGAAGAAGAGGATGGCCTCATTGGCCAAGAGAAGAAATGGGGAGAGTTGTCTCCATCTAAGCAAGAGATTTTCAATGATCAACTCAATGAAGTTTGTGGTCTTTGGGACGACGAGTTTGAAGGGATTTTTAATCCCTACATTGGGCATGCCATCGATCATGATCAACAACAAGGGCCACGGTCTATTGATGACCTCTACCACAATAATGAACAAGCTTTTGATTACTTCTTCAAGGTGTTGAGCAACATCAACAACACCTTGAACATGCCCCCTTGACATCTCATCAAGAATGAGAGTTTGGTGGAGTCCTCCCTAAACCACCACTTGTAAATATTTCTAACCGCCTAACTTACATTTCAATTTTTGTATTGCATTTTTTGTCATTTTTGGATTTTTATTTACTTTGATCAAAATAATTGTCATGTAAGAGAGAAGTGAGGGAGGGACTAACGACTTCAATTGATGTAGTGCTTTACCTTAGTGTGGGGATGGGAATTGCCTAGGCTATCCATGCCTTAGTAATGCCCCCACAATGAAGAACACAAGAAATGAAGAAGAATGGAAGAATGGTAAAGGAAAATGCATTGTGCACGAATGGAATGAATCCGGGTGCAAAGGACCAGAATCCGAGCGGATTCCCAAAAATCCGCCCGTCTTGAAGAATCCGAACGTCCTGACCAAAAGACGCCCGTCCTGAGCTGAGCTGAAATTGAAAATTTCTTGACTGTTGAAGAATCCGAGCGGATTTCTGGAAAGACGCCCGTCTCATAGAATCCGTCCGTCTTGTGAAGAAGACGCCGTCTTTGCGGTGAAGAAAACAAAGAAATTTCTCGGGATGAAATCCGTCCGTCCTGAAGCAAATCCGCCCGTCCCATCACAGAAGAATCCGAGCGGATTCCCCAGAATCCGCCCGTCTTTAGGCGAGCTTCTGAAAATTTTGAAGCTGCAGAATCCGCACGGATTGGGCCTAATCCGCAAGGATTGCCGCTGCGTTTTCGAAAATTTCGACTTCTTTAAATACCCTCCCACCTTCATTCCTTCATTCATTCATTCATAAACACTACCCACAACATCAAAACCCTCATCCTCTCCATCACAAAAACAAAAAACCTCAAAAAAATCCACCAAAATCAAATCAAACCATCCTTCAAACAACAAATCAATCACTCCATCTTCAATAAAAATCAAAACCAAGAACAAAATCTTCAACCTTTGAGTCGATTTTTGATTTCATAAAGGCAAAGCCTTTCACCTTCAAATCGATTTGGGCATTCTACAAATTGAAGATTTTTGATTCTTTTCTTGGTTAGTTCATCAAATGGCAAGGACAAAGGGAGAAACAAAGGCACCAAAGGCAAAGGCTCTCTCTCAAAGGCAAAAAGCTCTCCAAACAAAGAAAGCTTTGGCAATGGTGGTATCAACACCAAACTTGGAAGTGCAACAACAACAACAAACTTCTATGGGAGCATCACCTTCTACTCCGGTAATCGATCAACTCTTGCATTATCCGGAGATGCCTTGGAGAAATTGGGTGTTCTTGAACAAACAAAAGCCTTTTTCAATGCCATGGGTTTGAAGAAATTGTTTGAAACAAAGGAATCGACATACCCTTCCCTTGTCTTGGAATTCTTAAGTTCTTTAAAAGTTACCAAAGTTGAGGATAGGGAAAATCTTGAGTTTCGTCTAGATAACATTAGTAGACGCATTACCTTTAAGGAATTGGGTGAAATTTTGGGTCTTAGCGATGAATCGAGATATCTTAAGCATTATGGAAAGTATGACCCCGAGCCTCTTTGGGAGGCAATCTCCGGGAAGAAATTTGATGATTTTCATGCTTGTCGTGCTCTTTTGGTCCATCATCCGGGCATAAGAGTATGGCACAAAGTTGTGGGAAATACCATAATTGCTAGGAAAGACACCAATCATTTCACAAGACTTGATTTTATTCTCCTTGAATCGGCTTTGAATGTCGGAAGAATTCACACCAAGCCTTTCAATTCTTTGAGGCTATTGGTTGATAGATGGCTTAATGTTGATAATGGGAAGAAGGGTACGACCGTTATTGTCAATGGCGGCCTAGTCATGGTCCTAGCTAAGCACTTTGATCCTAATTTCAATAAGGATAAGAAGTACAAAGCAAAGGAAGGTGGCCATCATATTAATATGCACATTGTGATTAACAAGTTCAAGTGGGTTGCCCATAACCCCCTTGACACTAAATATGGATGGCTAACTAGTGAAGCTAGATCGTTCACCTTACCCTCGAAGATTTGTCGCCTAAGTGTCCACCGGACCAACTATCTACTTCCCCTATCCGAAGAAGCCGAGTACATCATTCAACAACAAAAGGGTGATCATGAAACCCCCTCCTCTTCCATTGTTATACCGCCTTACCCCTTTGTGTATGAAGAGTTCAAACCGGAAGGAGTTGAAATTGGGAAAGACTATGTCACTCTTCTTATGCAAGCCATGCACAAGCAAGCTTATGAAGATCGGAAGAATGCATATTTGGCTCAATATCCTCCCCTCCTACATTTAGCTAGGCAAGGACTCCTTGATCCATCTTGTCCTTTGCCTAGTTGGGCGGATAAAGAAGCCTTGTTTCCGGGTGCATCTAGGGACGTGGTGGAAGACAATGAGGTTGTTGGAAATGGTGAAGAAATTGATGATAATATTGAGGAAGATGGAGAAGGAGATGGAGAAAGAGATGGTGAAGATGATGATGAACAAGATGATGAAGAAAGTGACAAGGAAAGTGGCAATGTGACCACTTCTCATGAGGGAAGTGGTGATGATGATAGCATGATGGAGGACTAGCAAGCCTTGGAGACTCCTACACTCCCATGGTTTGTCTGTATCTCTTTATATTTTATTTCATTTTGATCATTGTTGGTTTAGTCCTAGCAACATCAAAGGACTCACACCTCGGTACCATTGAGGTGTTCTTATCTTATTGTTCCCATTTGTAAAATCCAAAATGACAATCTAGTTTCATGCATAGCATAGTGTGTGCATGAACTACCCCAATGCTTTGACATTAGCAATAGTGTCTTATTTGGTTTGGGGAAGTTGATGCATACACAACGGGAGGTAATCTAAATTATCCTCTCCGTCATAACAAAAACCATGCATCATGTAGTGTAGCTTAGTATAGAACCACATTTAGTATAGAAATCATGCATCATCTTTGCATAATTTCCATCATTTTGGCCATTGAGGACAATGCCCATATTAGTGTGGGGATGGGAATTCTAACATTTAACTCTTATTCAAAAACCCATAAAAATTGAAAAATTTCAAAAACCATAAAAATTTGAAAAATTGAAAAATCCAAAAACAAGTTCATTTCCTTTGTATATATTGTCTTGTATATATTGTGTTTGTTTTATCCTTGTTCACATTGATTGACTACGCCACATCCGAGACATGAGGATATTGAAGACCGCATGGTATGATCTTTCCAATCTCCTTTTTCCTCTTTATGTTAATGACTATGTGGCTTTATTTTGATTGATGCGGTACAACAATGTGAATTTAGGACTTGCATTTAGTTTATATGGCATATTAGTTGGTAGAATCATTTGCATTAGGATGTTTATATGCTAGTTGCATCATGGCATGTAGTTTGCATGTTAGAAAAATTTTGCGAAACCGTCTACTTGGGAAGCTTGACAAGTGTATATAGGCCCTAGTAGATGCTTTTTATTCTTAAGACTTTGCTTGTTAGAATACTTGTAAAACACCCTAGGATGTGTCATGCTAGTATCCTTTGACCCATGGATTAAGGCCTAGTCAAGAGTACCTTGTGGTGTGATAACTCCTTGGCTACCGTTTATTCCAAGGTGACCCTTGAAACCATGCATACATCCATCATCCATGTTCTACCATATTTTTGTCAACAAAAGGGAATGGGCACAAAAAAAAAAAGAAATCAATTTGAGTTCAATGAAATGAAAAGTGAAAGAAAGTTTGCAAAAATGCATCAAATGAAAAGAGGAGCAAAAATAGACTCCAAAAGCTTCAAAAACAAGGCACCCTCGTTACTAATTGGGGTGACTTTGAAAATGTTCAAAAGAAATGCAAAAAGTTGTCAAGTGTTGAAATGCCAAAAATCAAAAAGAAATGGCAAAAAGAAAGTGTTCTCAAATGTTATATGCCACAAGAAATTGGGGGGAAAACAAAAACAAAAGCAAACTCCCAAAAGTGAAACTCAAACATCTATCGATCCCTTTATCCACCGTATCCATTTTTGTACATGGTAGAGAGGGGACGACCCTTCTTCTTGTCTAGGCAAGAGGGGGAATTCCGCGATCCTCCAGTGTTTCTAACACCATAGGGAGTCTATTCTTGACGAAAGCATTTAACGATTGAGGACAAAGGTACCCTAGCATGACACATTTTGGAGGTGATTTATTGGTATCCTTCTAGGCTTAGTAGTTTGAACAAATTGCATCTATGAAGGATTGTGTACCCTTGAATTGCTTCCCTTGTAGATAATTTCCGCCACTTAGATGAGGAAAGTGGCTATTCTTTTTGTAGATGCATCCATTATGTGATTTTATGTGCTTTAATGTTTGGATGTGTCGCCATTTTGGCAAGACCCACCTTGCCTTGCAAGAAGGCATCCTACCTCATGGTTGTCTTGTTGTGAGTTGAAGGGGCGGAGTGAGACCCGCTAATTGTCTCATATCGGCTATTATTATTAGGATACGTTAGTTTTGGTCCTAGTCTTTGTCACCTCTTTACTCGGGACGAGCAAAGGTTCGGTTTGGGGATATTTGATGTGACCATAATTAGCGCATATTTAACCCCCGAATTAGCCTTGTTCCCATGCTTTTTAGTGCCTATTTGGGTCATTTCTTATCTTTAGTTCTTTGTTTTGCATATTCTTTGAGATTTTGATCCCTTGGTAGGAAAGGAGTAAGAATCTTGCATTTTCATGGCAAAACGAGGCTAAATTGATTGTATTCAATGACCAAGCATCAAGAAGAGACAAGACTAGAAGGCCTTTGTACATATCATAGTAGAAGAACAATGTTGAGAAAGGATCCTTGCGTCCCCAAGGAAATCCCCAAGGAATTTATGAAGAAAAGGGAAGAAAAGTAGAAGAATTGACGCTGACCAACAATCCGAACGGATTGCAGACAATCCGCCCGTCCAGCCAGAACAATCCGAGCGTCCCTCCTTGGAATCCGCTCGGATTCCCCCTCAACAATCCGAGCGTCCCTCTCCTGAATCCGCTCGGATTGCACAGCCCAAATCCGGCCGTCCCGACTCTAATCCGCCCGGATTCCTGCACAGCACGGATTTCATTCTTCAAGCTACGAAAAGAGAAGCCCTTCTCTCAGAAAATACCGGGCCCTCCTTGCTCAACTTAAAAAGTGTAATTACTAGTTTAGCCCTTAGTTAACCCTAATGCATCCTCCCTAATTTTCACTATAAATACCCCATTAGGCTAATTAGAGGAGCATGTTCTTCTTATCAATAATTAGTGTAGTTAATATCAATCAAAACTCTCTTTAATATTGTAATCAAGTATTAATCAAGTTTTAATCCAAGTTTTAGTTCTTTAATCTCTCTCTTGTTCTTCCTTTATTTTGGGTAATTGAAGATTATTTGGGTTATTATTGGGAGATTGACAACCTCTCAATCTAGGATTCAAGTAATTCTATTATTCTTGCTTTATTATTGGAATCAATAGTAGGTATAATCTCTTAATCCCTTTTTAATTATTGTTAATTACTTTCATTTATTCATCATGTTTCATATTGTTGGTATGATTGACAACCTTGCTAGCATGATCAACATGATAATGAGTGAGTAGTCTCTTAGCTAGGGTTTAATGGGTGATTAGGGGAAACCATCATGGGGATGATTCATGCTTAAATCAATATGCTTTCATATCTTATTTGCTTGCTTGTTTTGATCTCAATTCATGCACATGTTATATTTGATGAAATGCTAAGCCTATGAATCCTTGCATTTACTATCATCTTCTATCTTTTCAATGAGACTTGTAAGACATAACCCAACTCGAGTCTCATTAGACCATGCATGTGTTGAGTAGGAAAGATTAAGTCGACTTGTAGGTGTTGTACAATCTAATCGATTCGGCTCCGGGACCCAAACTTTCCTAGGATTGTAAGATATAACCCAACTCAATCCATCACAACAATAATTGCTTGCTTATAATTTGAGAACATGTTTGTATGATCATATCCCATGATTCCCCTATGATCCCATGACACCCTAGTGCTTTTAATCAATTGTTTACACCCCTTATTTTATTCATCTTGCTAGTTTATTTTCATTGTTATTTTAGTTTAGTGACCTTCTATAGCAACCCAATTTGTGACACCCCTAGACACTACTAGTTACAATAGAATTCTCATTTCAATACCCGTCCCTTGGGATCCGACCTTTACTTGCCTCTTTACTAATTGTAGAGTTGTTTGTGAAGTATAAATTGTGTTTTGTATCGACCATTGACCAACGACCACATATACTTAATTGTGAACACGAAATGGCATCGATCAAAAATGGCGCCGTTGCCGGGGACGGTGTTTAATTGATTTAAGATTTCTGGGTTCTGCGTAGGGCTAGGGTAGGTTGCACATGGTGGTTTAGGAGTGTTGTTGGTGGCTGATGTAGCGGTGTTTGTTATTGGAGGTCGTATTTGTAGGCTGTGTTAGTGTTGTGTTGAGCCAAGTCAAAAGGGGAGGTTAAACCCATTTTGTTGACCCGTCTGATCTGGGTAGGAAGGACGACTGACCTGGTGGTTATGGGCTGCCGTAAGGCGGTTGTTGTGGTGAGGCGTGGTGGTTGTGGCGATCATTGCTGCTATTTTGTGTTTATATGCAGGTTTGGGGATGTAACTTGCCAAGTGGTTTCGACGGAGCCATGTCAGGCCGCTGGGTACCACGGTGGTAAGCCTGGTGGTGGGTCTGACTGTGTCTAGTCTGGCACAAGAGGAAGGCGGAGGGAGTGATTAATTGGTTTTGGTGAGTGTAGGTGTCGAGGAGGTGTGTCAAGGGGGCAAGCTTGCTGGTGATTGGCTTGGTGGTGCTGGGTCCGGCGTTGAGAGGTCAGGCGTGGCAGAGCGGGGCTACCACGGCCTGGTTGTAGTCATGGTGGTATCGGGTTTAGGGGAAAGTCAAGTATTAAGGGAGTTTGGTTAAGTAAGGTTGTTGAAACGGTATATGTATATAAATCGTATACTTAATGATTCGTTTAATTTATGTGTTCATTGATTCGGGAATTTAAACAAGTTTAGTTAAGATGAATCGGGGTAATTGGTTAGTGAGTTATTAACCCGAATTTAATTAATTAATTAGTTTATATATTAAATTATTATTAGAATGTAATTGTTGTTTATTCTTATTATTTATTTATTTAGGCATCAACCTTGTGAGACGGTAATATTATTACTACTTGGTTCGCGTGCATTAGTTTCCCCAAGCTGGTTCTGCATTAGTTTCCCCAAGCTGGTTCTGCAGGACTTCTCTCTGGGATGTTATTGAGATTACCCCGGTTAGGGATTGGCGGGATGAACAGGAGCCTCGGAGGATGATCATGAGCATGCATTTTATTTGCATTTAATATTGTCTTGTTTTCATTTATTGTTTTTGTTTAGCTATTCCTACTCAACCATTGGGTTGACGTGTATTCGGTAAACACCTGTGATGAACCAAATATTGGGGAGCAGTTTCATTGGCAGGTTACAGATTGGGACGGGTGGAGTGACGAGACAAAGATAGAGACCTTCACGAGTTTTATAGAAGATTTAATAAGACTTAGTTACATGTATTTTCCGCTGCGAGTTTTGTAATTTAATTTAAGACCGTATTTTATTTATGTTGTAATAAGGCAATTTGAGTAATTTAATTAATAAAGTGTTTTGGATTACTATACTTTGTAACTACTGCCTCAGGAAACTGAGATGGTAACACACCTATTTAATTAGGAATTTCTAGTAAAGGCTCTTGATTAATTGGAGGTGTTACAAAAACTCTAATTCCTTAGCTTGCTAACTAAGATATCTAATTCTTCCTAAACTAACTAGAAAACTTAATTTAATAACTAACACCTAAATAAAAGATTTGAAGAAGCTAAATAAAACTAGGATTAGGAAATAAATGAGCTTTCCTAAACTTATTCGAAAACAAATTGCAGCGTTAAATTAATTAAGCTAATTCTACACAGTTTAGGAAAACTATGTATTTTACAAGGCTGGAATTCCGTGTTTCCTACACGGCATTGGAAATCGTGCCTCCACTGCTTCCTCCTTTGTTGCACTCCTATTTTAGCATCGTCACATAACTCGAACCCATTTTGAAACCTTTTGTTATTTGAGTTACATTTCGACTAATGAGTACCTCATTTTCGCTATCTTCTAATGCTTCTGCATCAGATGATGGTGCATCAATGGGTAACGGTAGGTAAGAAGTTAGGGCTATGATAAGGGAAGATAAGCTTGTGGTGAATGATGGCTTTTATAGCATCAATACCAAGGAATTGCATAGTAAGTACTTCCCTTCTTTGGCTAAGCTATAATCTCATGTTACTAACTTGCATTTGTTACATTTGTAGGATACGTTTTTATTATAGTCTAGATCATGTGAGAGTCGTTTTGGACTCTCTTACTGTCTTGAGTTTTGAGTCCTAGCCCTATCAAAGTACTTAAACCTCAGTCTCATGGAGGTGACTATCCTTTTTGCTCCCACCATAGAAAATCCAAAATGACAATGAACATTGCATATTTGCATGCATGGCCTTGTGGCCAAACTTCCCTACTTTTGCACTAGAAATAGTGCTGTGTTTTGGTTTGGGGAAGTTTGGGCTAATGCAATCCGAGTTAATTCAAATTAACTCTCTAACCTAATCGAAATCATGCATCACTTAGCTTAGTCTAGTTTGGATTTCATCACTTGTAATATATGTCACGTAGAAAATGCATTTACTTAGAAAATGCATTCATGCATTCATTCATTGATGTATTGTATTTGCATTTGTATTTCAATTCCCTAATTCAAAAACACAAAAATATGTTCTGAATTTTCAAAAACTGAAAATCCATAAACATGTTCTTTATTTTTCAATAAAACCTTATTTCAAAAATACAAATACATGTTCTTTATTTTCATTCCCTATTCCTACTTGTACATTGAGGACAATGTCAAAAATAAATGTGGGGATGGGAATTTATATTCCAAAATCCATAAAAATTTGTAAAATTTAAAAAACGAAAAACATGTTCTTTACTTTAGTAGTGTAGACTTGTATATACATGAGTATTTCTTACTCTTTTCACATAGGTACTACACCATATTCGGACATCCTTAAGGGATTTATGAAGAACTACATGGTATGATCGTTCCAATCTCTTTTCCCTACTTTTATGTTAATGACAATGTGGTGAATTTTTTATATCGCGGTTTTTTATCTATGTGATATTAGGAGTTTGCATTAGATAATTTGTCATTTAGTTGGATAGTTGCATATGCATTAGACTTGTATATATGTTAGTTGCATCATGGCATGTAGCTGTATTTTGGCAAAATTTTTGAAATGCCTAATTAGGAAGCTTAACAAGTGTATATAGGCCCTTGTAGATACTATTTGTCCTTAAGACTTTGTCTACTAGAATAAATTCAAGACACCCTAGGTAGTTTCATAATAGTATCTTTTGACCCATGAACTAAGACCTAGTCAAGGGTTTGCATGTGAGTCACCCGTTTAATCCAATGATTTGATATGGACTTGGTTAACTTGTCTAGGTGACCTTGATTGACTTGGTGGTTTGGCAACCAAAAATTACATTTCCATGAATATGTTTGAAGTGCTCATTTCAAAAATTTTGTGTTGTGGAATCATTTTAATTGCCAATGAAACCACAAATTGTTTTGAAATGTTGAATTGCTACAAAAGTAAGTCATTTTGATGGAGGCATACCACTTCGAGGCCTTTGGAGGAGATCCATTAAATTAGGCCCCCATATTGGTCGTGAATTCGATCGCGACCAAGGACAAGAGTGACTATCACCCCGAAAAGTTAATGTCTAGAGGTTAACCGATTGCCTAATAAGCAATTGGCGAAAGCAAATGACACTAGCATGCGTGGGACAAACACCATCTCAAGTTTTGAATGTGAAAGTTGAATAAGGTCAAACTTTGAATGCTAGTCAAATCCACTTTTGTATAATAACTTGAGCACTTCATTCACTAAAATATTTTGTTATGCAACCTTATGGGCAAGGGACGATCCTTGACCTTTACTCTTGTGAAGAATTCGAGACTTATGTTGTCATACTCCATTAAAATTATAGGGAGCATCCTTCCATCCCATCCAATCTCCCTTGACGAAAGCTATTAGTGATTGTGGACCAAAGTAGCCTAGTTTGACACCCCTTGGAGGTGACTTGTTTGTATCCCCTTGGACTAAGTAGTTTGTAAAACTAGTATCTATGATGTTGTGTATACCCTTGAATCGCTTCCCTTTTAGTTAATTTCCTCCACTTAGTGTTGGAGTATGTGTCCTTGACAATAGTGCGATCACGTATTTAAATCTCATGATAAGAATACATAAGAGATGATACATTATATAGTCAACTGATCAATATTTATCGGTAACGATTGGCTGACTAGAGTTTGACGTTACTGTCGTTTGACGGTGGTGATCAGTTGATCCCTTGATGTCATACCTAAAAGATGGAACCCGAATATTTCCGATCAAATGTATTTGATCTTTTGATTGATCCCTGGTATATATATATATATATATATATATATATATATATATATATATATATATAGAGAGAGAGAGAGAGAGAGAGAGAGAGAGAGAGTTGACATCCTATGAGAACCCTCTTCCCATGAGAACCATGAGAACCTCGAGTTCAGAACATTTGTACTAAAAGTTCAAAATCTTATTATTAAAGGTTCAAAACCTTTGTACCAAAGGTTCAGAGGTTATTTGCACATCTTGCCTCCTTCACGGTACCTAGAAATAAAAAGATAGATGCATCGCGTGCGTACAATATGTACTCTAAGTACACTATACTCCTCAGTATTAGTGAGTACAAAGTAAACAATAACATTGAAATTACACCTCATTTACTTTTTATATTTACCCTATATACATTATATTTTCAATTAGTGAAAACTTAACATGTACATTTACGCTATGTACATTACTCATCAGACATTCACACTTATATACAAATACAAGACATTCACACTACATCTAAGCCAACAATTATTGCATGTTCGTCGCGGTCGATGTACAGGTCATGGAAAGACATTTGTCGTTACGAATACGAGTTTAGTAGGAGTGTGGAAGGAAGTTTGTTACGAAGGTGAGCGGTTGTGTTGAGTGAAAAAGGAAAAGACTACCCTACATAGGAGCTCCGAAGAGGTAGGTGAAAGGCAGCGGTTTCAAGTTTCCACCATTGATTGCCATCATAATAGCTCCAACAAAAGTGATGACCGCTACGGGGAAATCGTCGAGGAATTATCACATATTCCAATTGAAAAATGAGGGAATAGGATCGTACGTCAGGGAGGTTGAGATTGGTGGTCGGCTTAGCTACGATAATGGCAATTGGTAAGCCAGATCTCTAACGAGAATTAGGTGAAGTTCAAACGATGGGTAGTTGCGGTTGCAGTCTTGCTTGTATTTAACGAGGTACATGGGAGTTGGGATTATATTTGAGTGTATCTCAACCATTACTTTTTATTACATCTCAACCAATAATCTTATGAAATCAGTGGTTAGGATTGTATAATAATTCTGAAGCTTTAGTATAATATTGTTGTACCTTTAGCATAAAACTATTGTACATGAGAGGTTCTCATGGGAAGATATAAATATAGTTAGTTGTGTGAGTTTTGTTGAGGTCGAGTTTAGAACTCGAGTCAACGCAGGTTTATTATTCAATTATGCGATGATTGACTAATAAAATTTTATATCTTATTGTAATATGATTAAATAAGATTTAATTAAATAATTAAGCGTTAATTGATTAAATTAATCGAGGTGTTGTATTTTTTAGGTAGAGGTAATTGGTTATTATATTTACAAAGGAATTATAAATTAATTTAATTGGGCATTGTAGGACCCATTGTATGTTGATATAATGGTAAAATATCACTTAAAAATTAAGTGTACATTACTAATTAATTTGTATCATATAATTGTTGTCTGATCATATTAATACTTAATTATATAAGATAATTAAGTATACGATTTAAAGGCATTTGTGGGATAAATACGAAAAATCAAAACGGACCTATTTTGCATATGGTAGCCGGTTTTGTATGGGCTAGGGACAATGATGATTGTTCTTCTCAACATACACACTCTACTATGTGACAATGACATGTCCTATAACCTTTAATCATATTGCTTTCCACTACACTCTACCTAATTTGCATGAGATTAAAATAAAAAGCAAAAGACACCCATAGTGGGTGAGCGGAGTTTATTTTAGGCATAAAAGGGAAGACATTAGTTGTCTTATTTTTACCACTTGCTTTTGCTTCTTATTTTTCTCCCATCTTCTCTGTAAATCTCACATGCAAACTAATATTCACCATATATTACTAGAGTAGTAATATTATTAATATTAGTAAAGTTTAGATCTCTTCTTGTTATCTAGTTAATAATAAGTTGAGTATTTGGGTGACGTCTTGGGTGCACTAAGAGGAGGTATTCTAATTTGGATACTTGGGTTTTTGGACGATCATCCCAAATTAATTAAGCTCAAGAGCAAGGTTGGAAGGAGTTCAACCTTTTGCCCATTTTCGTCTCATTCTAATGTAAGGAAAAACCGTTTTCTCCTTTTACTCTTATTTTTAGTTTGCATGTAACTAGATCCACCACATCTAATTAATAAGTTACTTAGATTTATATTAGTTGAGTCTAATAAGAGGGTTTCTAAACCTAACAATTGGTATCAAGAGCTTTGGTTATTGCATGCAAATTGTTTTATGGTTTTTACGAGTTATTAGATAACTAAAATAAAAATCGAAAAATTTGTGTAAGTATGGTAAATGCACGAAATTTTTGATGCATGTTTAAATTCTGGTCCTAAAATGTTTTAGGTCATTTTAGATAGTTTATGGAAATATATTGCTCATTTTTATGATTTTTAGTATAATAATTACATTTTAGTGCGTAAAATGATGGTTTATTGACTAAAAATAGTTAAACTTCGATTATTACCATAAAATTTTAATATGATCTCATATGCATATTTTACTTATTGTATGTAAAATTTGAGATTAATTCGATTAATTTAGCATTTTTTATGATTTTAATGGTTAAAATGGAATAAATCGAGATTATATAAGCTAAAAATATCTAAAACGAATTCCATGGCATGATAAAATTATTTTAAGTTTCGTTTATGTCTTTTATGTCATATCTAAGATTGAAAAATTGATTAGATTAATTTTCGTATGCTTTAGGCATTTTATTTGATAAAACCGATAAATCGCAACTATATTTTTTCCTAAATTAATTCGAATTTTTAACCCATATTTTTTATATTATGAGGGTCATGGCAATATTCCAGAATGTTCAAAAATTTAAATTTTAAATTTTTAGATTATTGTAATGAAATTTAGAATTATTTCATAATTGTTATGATAAATGGGGTTAAATATGAGCAATAATATAAAATCAAATTAGATTATTGTCAAATTTTAGTGGAGACTAATTTTTGGAGTCCCAAAACAGTTGGAACAATTATCTTGGAATTAAATTTGATTTAAGTATTAATTAGTGATTTTAATATGTTAAAGCTCACGCATTTCCATAAAAACCGAGCTATATACGATATAATCTAGTAAGGCAATTTGGCACATTCATTTTGCATATTTGAATACATATATTTTGTTGCATATATTTAGGGATGAATGTCATTTAAATTTATGTAATTTTTGAATAATGTAATTTGTCTTAGTATGACCTTAGTTTTAATCGGTATTACTCGTAATGAAAGGGAATATCGATTTGGTTGTAATTTAATGTGATTTCGCATCACCATTTTGTAATTTAATAGATTTATTTTATTACAAATGTATAATAGGATCCATTCGGAAAGGAGTTCCGATCAAGACGGTGTTTTCCTTGGGAGGCGTGTCACATGAAGTTCATGGGACCAAAGAAGTTGGTTTCCGAATATGTAATAGATTATTAGATTTTGTATTTTAGGAAGGTCATACTAGGAAATTGTTTTTCTTTACATTTTCTTTCCTTATATGTTTGTATGAATGCCAAATCGCCATAACATCACATGCATATCTTTTTATATCGTTTAATCGACCTTGTCAATTATAATTATCGATAGATTACTAATGTAGTTAACTTAAAAGAGATAGATAATAAATTGACAAGACCTTCACATTTTATAAAATTGAGACTTAGCCTTACTAAATAGTAGTAACTCATGAATCCCAATTTCATTAGGGGTACAATATGGTGTTGAAATAGTATACCGGGGTGCTTTCTTTTAACGTTAGATAAGTGGGGTAATAAGATGTTATTACACTTCGAAATTTGTTTGATCGCAACGAAAGTATTAGAGGGACCGTTGTCCCAATAGGTTCGGGCTAAAGATGAACTTAGTGTAAATTCATCGACCAAGAGTTCTAAGTGTCGAATCGATTAAAAGAGTTAACCCACCGAGTTGTATTAGTAAAGGTTGTAGAGGGACTGTTGTCCCACAATCGAGCTAGTATGAATTTGGGTCTTGGAATCGTTTATATAATTGGGTGGAGGTCATTATATAAATGCTAAAACTTGTCTAAAATATTTTACAAGTCTTATTTACGATAAATGTTAATTTTTCCTTCATCTCATCTTTTGTAGTCAATTTGATTTATCACAATGGCATCCACTAGCTCGTCCGCACCACCTCTCACTACCGTTTCATGGCTTCGATCCTTTATGGATCGTTGCAAACTCGAAAAGAATGGTTCGAATTTCACCTATTGGGATTCGCAACTTCGCTTAGCCGCGGAAGGTGATGACAAGCTCAAATACCTTACCGAGGCTTCTCCCGCTACTTCTATTGCTAGGTCAACAGCCGCGGTTAGGGAGGCCTTTGAAACCTACCAAAAAGAATCCGCCGCGGTCAAGAATGTCTTGATTTTCTCCATGGAACCCGATCTTTAAAGGAGTGCCATAAATATGAGCATCGCCTATGAGATATATACTAGACTTGTGACCATGTTTTCACGAGCTCCTAGGATTATTCAATATGAAGCGGCTTCTCAATTCTTTGACCTCAATATCAAAGAAGGACAAAAAGTGAGTCCTCATGTGCTCAAAATGATTGAGTATGTTGAGACCCTCAAGTTGCAAGGGGTTGACATCCCCGAGCAACTCGTGATTGACCGAGTGCTTCACTCCTTAAGTCCAATCAAGGGCTATGTTCATTTTAGAGTAAACTTCAACATGCAAAACTTGAAAACCGATTTCTATGAGTTGCACAAAATGCTTGTGAAAGCCGAAAGGGACATGGGGCTTGATGCAACCACTAGTAAAGATGTGCTAAACATCAATGCAAAGAGTAACGGAAAGTTTAAGAAAAGTGCTAACAAGGGTAAGAAACCCACTTCCTACAAAGGTAAGGAGAAAGCTATTGAGAATAGCTCTTC
The DNA here is from genome assembly GCF_048544455.1 of Silene latifolia. Lineage (NCBI taxonomy): Eukaryota > Viridiplantae > Streptophyta > Magnoliopsida > Caryophyllales > Caryophyllaceae > Silene > Silene latifolia. Next base: position 123,325,584 of record NC_133538.1, on the reverse strand, counting down.
CAAACCTAAAAGGGGAGTCAAACCCGATGACAAGTGCCATTATTATAATGGTATAGGCCATTGGAAGCGCTATTGCCCCAAATATTTGGAAAACATCAAAGCTGGACGTGTGACTCCCGTAGGTAATATTTCTTCCAAAAGTTTATGATATTGATATTAATTTTCCAACTCAACTTTGTATTAAGATACAAGTTGTGTTTCTCACCCTTCTTATTGAATTTAGGGCATGAGAAGATAGGAAAAGCTAAGCAAGCATGAGGAGGATCTCCAAAGGGAGCTAGAGTAGCCGTCGCATAGATGGAGACCTATGGACTTGGCTTGGCGTTTCATTTTGAATATGTCTTCATAATAGTCTTATGTTTAGACATTGTCTAAGAACTTTATTTTGCTTCCAAATTACACATGGAAATTTCTTTATTTTGCATCTCCGAACAAGTATTGTATTTTGTTTTAAATGACTTGTCTTTCAACCCAAGACATTTCGGTTTATGGCATTTTAAGTTCTAAGACATCTTACCTGTTTCTCTATTAATATCTATAACATAACTTAAGTCAACTCAATCGATAATATTGAAAGATGATGATTTGTTCAATATGGTAAAGACCTAAGTTGTGAATTTGATTCTCAATTAAAAGATTCCTGGCAACATGAAATTTTTTATGAAATGTAAGATCGATCAATTAAAAGTTGAAATGAGTTGTTGAACTCGTATTTGGGATGTTACTCCATGTTAGTAATTGTTTAAAGTGAAAAGCACGCAATATGAATCACTAACGAGACTTCATACAAGATATGGAAGGGATTAGTCTCTCAAATGACAACATATATTAATTGATATCTCAAGGATAACATGTGCCTAATGCTCTTTTGCATTAAAAAGAACAAAATTGTTTGTAGCTCATAATGCTATCTTCTTGGAAAATAGGTGTATTTCTAAAAACATAGAGTGGGAGAAAATCGCTACAAACTTGTTTTGTAGTATTGATGGGGCATATTCTGCACCGCTGACCAAGTCAACATGATTGAGCAAGGTCAAAGATATCCACAGCAAGTCAACGACTTGGACAATCTAGCCGATGCAGCCCATCGGCCCGTCAGCCTGGGTCTCGGCATGGTAACCTGCCAGCCGGGACACATATCCGCGTACTCATATCCAAGACCCCTCGGCGGCGAGTCAACAGGATCCGCCGGCCAGCTATAGGCCCCTCAGCCGAGGGGTAGATCAGTCTTTCCACCTGCTAGCCACTTGGCCACTACGTGACAAAAGGTGAAAGCCTATAAATACTCCTCAACCTTCATTGAGGAAGGATCCCAACTAATCCACAGCTAAACCTAAATACACTATTCATCTGGTAATATCTTCCTTACCTCTCTACAATACACATTCAGCCAAGTAACAACTTATCTCTTAAGTTTACTGACTTGAGCGTCGGAGTGAGTACGCTTGGCACAAAGCCAAGCCCTCAGTTCGTTCATTGTTGCAGGAGAGGCCGTGAGGAACGATTGAGACCAAAGGAGAATCCAACTCAAGACATCATTCAACAAGCCACGGGTGGTAACTATACTTGATCTGGAATTACACCCGGAACAATTGGCGCCGTCTGTGGGAAAAGACACTAGAAGCTAGTCACATTCATTCCCAAACAAAAAAAAAAAACAACAAAAACCCACCCAAAAAACTAAGAAGATGTCAAAACAACAAGACGCAGTCGTGACCGACGAAACCGCATTCTACCACGATGACACTTTCAACAATTCTGGAGTCGTGCAGCCCTCCACCGGCGGAGTAATCCAACCGGAGTTCGGGATGCCGATAATGCCGGACACGTCGCCGCCAGCCAACCAGGTCACCATCATGGGACACGTGGTTGACATAGCAAAACTAAAGATGGTCCTGGACCTAATTAGTAATACGCCTGCTCACACTGTCACGCCGACAAGAGCGGCGGAAACCATCCAGGAGACCAGGGCCCAAAACGTGACTCCGAGAAATTTGAACGGAGCACTGGGAGAAGCTGACCCAGCCAAGTCGCCGGGGGAGCCCAAAGTGGGCGTGGTAGACCTAAGTTCTTCCCGCACTCATGGGAGGACAGCGTCCCCACAACACGAACGAGGCTTACCCCAAAGGAACCAGAGGAGTCCGACTCAGCAGAGTTGGAGAAGAAGTCCGAGTCGGAGAAGAAGCCCTTCCCGCTACGAGGAGAGGAGCCGGATTAGGAATGCGAGGAGCCGATCGCCGCGCGTCGTTCGACACGCGGTCGACAGCCCCTCAACGCCACGTCTTAGACGTCCGGTGCCAACTAAGCTCAAGTTGCCACCCCTATCGTACAAAGGAGACAGTGATCCAGCCGACCACGCTGAGGCTTTCGAGTCTTACATGTCGGTATGGGAGCAGCCCGATGAGGTCTGGTGCCGAGTCTTCCCAACAACTTTGCATGGGATGGCTCAAAGTTGGTACAAGGGGCTTCCCGACGGCTCGGTATACTATTACGCCGACCTAAGAGACGCCTTTCTAGCTCAGTACTCTTACAACAAGAGAAGGGCCGTGGAGACATCGGACCTCCTAACTATCAAACAGGAGGGGGGCGAGTCTCTACGAAGCTATGTGAAGAGGTTCGACGAACAGGTCCAGCAGATTCGAGAAATTAATCCCGAATTGGCAGCCTTCGCGCTGATGAAAGGCCTCCCAAGGGGAGACTTGAAAAATGAGCTCATCAAATGCGGAGGGCTGAACTTGGACGCCGCTAGAAACATGGCCGACCAGGCCATCAAGGTAGAAGACTATCACAAGACCGGGTAGTCCCGCCGAGGCCGAGCACTCAGAGAAGAAGAGCCGCCGGGAGGACAACCCGGATGAAAGACGCCGTGACAATAACAGGTCACGGCCCGACAAATCTACCAGGAAACAGGACTCGGCGGATGCCGGGGGGAGCTCGGGAACGTACTACAAAAAACGGTACGATGATCACACCCCCCTAGTCGTATCGGCCGCCGAGGTCTTCGCGTTGAGCAAGAACGAGGGCCAGAAGTGGGAAAGATCCCCTAGGCCGAGGAGTGACGGTGACACGAGCCGATCGTGAGTACCACGGCCACACCGGACACTTAACCAACGACTGCCGACATCTGAAGAATGCCATTGAAGAACTGATCCGTAAGGGGAGCCTCGGCAAATATGTTGCCGGGGGCCAAAAACCAGATGCCGGCGGGTCAAAGAGCAAGCCCATCTTTGAATGGGTAGGAGTAATCCACGTGGTCATCGGGGGCAACGGGAACGGTCAGACCATCAACTTTGTGCCCAACACAGCCACCCCCGCTTCCCATATCCCCGATATGACCATTGGGAAGAAGGACTACGAGGGAGTCGTCGCTCTTCACAGCGACCCACTTACTGTCCACCTAGACATAGCCAACCACCTGGTGAAGAGGAGCCTGATTGACACAGGCGCCTACACAAACATTATGTACAGAGGATGCTTTCTCAGCCTCGGTCTGAGAGTCGAAGATTTGAGCCCCTGCACCAACCCGCTGTATAGCTTTTCTGGGGTCGGCCTGGTATCCCTGGGGTCGGTCAGACTGCCGGTGAGGTTCGGCGAGGGAACTGCAGCCAGGAATGTTATGTCTGAGTTTATAGTTATCGACGGCACATCTGCCCACAACGTGCTCATAGGCCGGGTCACTTTGAGTGAAACCGACGCCGTAATTTCCATCCGGGCCTTGGCATTGATATACGTCTCGGACCGGGGGGAAGCACATAAGCTCGCCTCGAAGAACGAGAAGGAACCCGGCGTATGAGAGATACACACCCGCGGCCCTTCCACGACAGATATCTCGAAGGCTAGCATCGTTATTCTTAGCCCAAACGGAGACGTGTTCGAGCACGCCTTGGAGCTTGCCTCCTCGACCTCAAACAACGAATCCAAGTACGAGGCAGTGATAACCGGAGTCAGGCTAGCCAGAACCGCTGGGGCGGAGCATGTCGTGGTGAAAACAGATTCGCTCTTATTGACCAACCAGATCAAAGGAGAGCACAAGGCTCGGGACCATAGGACGACAAGGTATCTAGAGAGGGTGAGAGCCGTCGCCTCAAAATTAAAATCCTTCCAGATACAACACACTCCCAGGGCCGACGACGACCGAACCATCAGCATGGTCGAAGGAGCAGAGACTGAGGAGGTGGAGATTGACCCGGGCCGCACCGTAACCGTCGGTGTCAACCTGGAACCAAGATTCAGAGCCGAACTCCTGGACCTGCTAAGGAAAAATAAAGACGTTTTCGCCTACTCAGCGGCCGAGATGCCAGGCGTGAGCCGGGAGGTAATTATTCACAAGCTAAACGTACTCCCCAACGCTCGACCTGTCAAGCAAAGGATGAGGAACTCCTCAGTCGAGAAAGATGAGGCCATCAAAGCCGAGGTAGATAAACTACTTACGGCGGGTTTTATTATGCCTTGCACTTACCCTGAGTGGTTAGCCAATGTTGTGATGGTAAAGAAATCATCGGGGGCATGGAGAATGTGTGTAGATTTTACCCAACTTAATAAAGCATGCCCCAAAGATTGTTACCCTTTGCCTCGAATAGATAGCTTGATCGACGCCACGGCAGGATACACCATGCTGAGCCTGCTAGACGCCTTCTCGGGGTATCACCAGGTATTCATGGCCGAGGAAGACATGCCTAAATGCGCATTCATCACCGCGAACGGCACATACATGTACAAAATGATCTTTGTTTGGTTTGAAAAACGCCGGCGCCACGTATACAAGACTGGTGGACAAGGTATTCCAAAATCAGAAAGGACGAAACATTGAGGCTTACGTCGACGATGCTATTGTGAAAAGCAAGTCGACAAATGAGCACTGGCCGATTTACACGAAACATTTTGTTCACTAAGGAAATACAAGATGAAGCTCAACCATCAAGAATGTCACCGAACCGTCTTTGGTAGATATCGAGGAATACGAAGAGCATCACGTAGATCGCTTCGGCATGGTAGGCAACATAGAGACCGAGACAACGTGGATGACCTCGATCATGAAATACAAACTCACGGGTGAATGGGAGGGCCGCAATCCCTCGGCCAAAATAAAAAGGATCGCCACCAGGTACTTGGTGTTCGAAGGGGAACCGTACGGAAGATCCGTAATAAGACCACTCTTGAAGTGTGTCGGTCCCCGACGCAGAATCGAGCATCGACAGAGATTCACGAAGGCATCTGTGGACACCACATGGGGCAAGAACACTAGCCCACAAAGCTCTCCGAGCTGGCTACTTCTGGCCCACCATGCTTCAAGATTCCAGAACAAAGACCAAGAAATGCACAAACTGTCAGATGCATGCCCCGGTAATACACGCTCCCTCCAGGGACCTACAACCGGTGCTTAGTCCCCTTCCTTTCGCACAGTGGGGGATGGACATGCTAGGACCCTTCCCACACCTCCGGGAGGAAGGAAGTTCTTAATCGTCGCCGTTGATTACTTCACCAAATGGGTAGAAGCGTAGCGATGCCAGGCGAAGACCACGGCCATTTGTCGAAAGGTAATTTGGGAAAATGTGATAACTCGCTTCGGGTTGCCCCAAGTTATGGTATTCGACCACGGCCGAGAATTTTGGAGCGACCGATAATGAATCGGTTAGAAGAGCTTGGCATCAAGTTTGCGTACTCCTCCTCCTCCGCCACCCACAGAGCAACGGGCGGCGGAAGCGACCAACAAAACAATCCTCAACGGTTTGAAGAAAACAGTTGAAGACCTTAAGGGAAGGTGGGCCGACGAACTACCCGGCGTCCTGTGGTCCCTTCGGACCACGGAGAAAGAAGCAACGGGGTACACCCCCTTCCACCTGGTCTACGGTTCCGAAGCAGTCCTACCAATTGAAGCAACGGTGCCGACATTCAGAACGGCTACCTTTAACCCAGGTGAAAACGAGGAGGGCACGAAAGCCTCCCTAGACCTGGTCGAAGAAAGCCGAGATACGAAAGACGTCTCAACTTGGCAGTATATCAAAACCGGATGAGAAGAGCCTACAACCGAAGGGTCCACAAAAGGGACTTAAAAATAGGAGACCTAGTCCTAAGGAAGTCAGCTGCCACCAACAAAGGAAACATTCACGGTAAGCTGACGGCCAACTGGGAGGGTCCCTACAAAGTGGTTGAAGAGATGAGGCCGGGTACATACCGGCTGACGGACATGGAGGGTGTGCCTTTGATGAGCCATTGGAATACCGACAACCTAAGAAAGTACTTTGTATAGCGGCGGAGGTGTCCAAGCCCATTGTGGACACCCCAACGCGTAATCATAACAAATGAAGAATCACCCAAATTTTCCATCAAAGTACTTGTCCCCTCCATAAAGTTGCCACCGGTCAGTCACCCAAAGAAGAAACGTACACTCAGTGCAGTTGAGACGCAAGTCTGGCGGTCAATATGCCTACAGTTACGAATGCTATCGAGCCATAACCCCGATTACCTCGGCCCTAGCCGAGAGCGACGGGGACACAATGACCGATACGCGCTATCGAGCCGTAACCCCGATTACCTCGGCCAAAGCCGAGAGCGACGGGGACACAACGACCGATACGCTAGAAGAAACGTATACTCAGTGCAGTTGAGACGCAAGTCTGGCGGTCAATATGCCTACAGTTACGAATGCTATCGAGCCATAACCCCGATTACCTCGGCCCTAGCCGAGAGCGACGGGGACACAATGACCGATACGCGCTATCGAGCCGTAACCCCGATTACCTCGGCCAAAGCCGAGAGCGACGGGGACACAACGACCGATATGCTAGCAGGAACATAGACTCGGTGCAGCCGAGACGCAAATCAAGCAATACACTAAAGACGTTAGACACAGTTGAGATATGTATTCTAACTGCCTCAGCCATGCTGGCGGTAAAAACGAAGCCACTCAATTAATAACGCAAGAAAAGCAAAGGTTCGTGACCAAAGTCCCGGCCAAGCCGAGGACCGAAAAGACAAAACTTTATTGAAAATGATTGCAAGGAGAGTACAAACGACGGCCGTCCCCTTGGGATAGCCTAAGCTCTACCTACCAAAGCTTTACAAAAGCTACGAAATAAAAAAACAAAAGGTTACAGACTTGGGATTTGAAGCGCCAAAAGATGGCAGGGAGAGGAGGCTCAATAATTGGCCCCCGAACAGCTAAAGCTATCCGAGACGCCGGGTGAGTCTGGTGACGACCGCCCGTCTCCCTATGCCTGTTGCTTCCCTCCATCGCCAGCAGAAGAAGATCTTCGGTGGCCGGCTCGGAAGAGGGCTCGACATTTTCAAGTACCTTTAGCCCGTCACCCTCCTTCACCTCTCGCATCGCAGCCGCCTTCGCCTCGGCTATCCGAGCGCCTTCGCGCCTCCGCATCCATTGCTTCGCAAAGATCGGCCATCTCATCCGAAGCTGGTCAAATTTATCCCACGGGAAGGTGCCGTCGGGGAGAAGTTTCTTAATTGCCTCCTTGGTCGCCTCCTCGGCCCGGTCCCGAAACTGGGCACACATTTTAGGGAGGAGATCATCTTGAAGCATTTCAATATCCTTCTCCTTTTGGGCAACGGCAGCCTGCGCGTCCCTGAGCGCCTCCGCCTGGTTGTCGAACTGATCTTTCCACTGATCCCTCTTGGCAACCACGGCGTCATAAGCATCCCTATACCTGTTCCGCTCTTCCATCATCTTGGCGGTGGCGGCATCAGCTTCCTCAACTTTGGCCCTCTCGGCCCCTAGCAGCTTCTCAACTTCCTCCACGCGCTTCGTGGCAGAAGAGAGATCCAGTTTAGCCTTCGCGGCTTCCCCCTTTGCGGCAGAGAGATCCAGTTTAAGCTTTGCGAGCAGTGGCGCAGCTTGGGCCATAGTTTTCTCCTGCTCCGTGATGTAGGAGCCGGCCTGTTGGGTCCACCTCCCCAGCCTCTTATACAGTTTCGCACCCTCTGCCACAAGCTCGGAGGCAGAAATCTTCTGAGCCGAGGAGTCAACGATGACATTTCTGTCACCCGCCCTCTCACTAGCCTTCTCAGGCTGCTTCCCTGATTGCCGTTCAGCAAGAACGGCGGTCGCCGAGGGAGGATCTACAAAAAATTTACACAGAGCATCCATGTCACCTTGCATTGACACATCAGAAAGCCGGTCATCAGGGATGTCCAACGAACCGGCTAAATCCGAACCGCAAGTTAGATCCGTACCAGTTTGGACCCTCTTAGTTGGAGGGCCGGTAGGCTTCTCCCCGGCAACGGTGGAAGCAGGTGGTGGCTCCTTTCTCTTCTTTGGGGAAGAAGGACCCTTAGCAACGGTCACCACCTTGTCAGTGATGTCGATAATCTCCACATGATCCTTCTGCACCACTGGGGTCGAGGAGGGAGTGGACACCGATGCCGTCGCCAGCCTGGACGCTCCTTTCTTTGTTCTCTTCGGCACGCCTCCGAGAACCCGTACTTGGGCCGCCGACGAGATCCAACGACTTGTTTGCTTCTCCATAAGGTCGTTAGGAGCCGGTCTACGATCACTTTTTTCAGCCGTAGGATGCTGCTGAACGACCTTCTCGTCCTTATCAAGGCCTATCCTCTTTAAGGTACTCTCGGACAGATTCTGGCCAAACCGGTCTGCAAGAAATCAAACAAAGAATTACATGAAAGAAATGAAACATAGCTCTAAAAACAGGAACATAACGAGCTAAGATGGGCCTCACACCGACCCCACTCACCCTGGCTGAGGGCCGGTATGAGGCCGACGTGGCAAGCAAGCTCATCCTCGAAGAATAATCGAGTCGGGGCAGCCATCCCTTCTCGGCGTCAAACAAGTGCATCGCCCGCTTCTCATCCTCGCAAGAAGGACCATCGAAGCATCCATCTTAGCCTTACCCGGGAGATACATTTATCGTACTCTTCCCGCTCTCACACCGAAAGTGAACAGGGCTCTGGAAAGACCGAGGCAAAGGGTAATCCTCCAAGCACTTGGACATACACCCACCGTCGTTGCCGGTCTTTGCAAGAAGTAAGCTTGTTCACGGAGACATAGCCTGGCTCCGTCATCGTACGTTGTACCACCCCACTTTACCGGAAATTGACGGCCGAAGCGTGTGAAGTCGGCGGAATAAGTTGACTGTCGGGATCTCCCCCCTAAAGAGACAAAGCCACACAAAGCCAACTATCGTCCTCATGGCCAGCGGATGTAGTTGGGCCACCGCGACGTTCATAGCACTGATAATGGCCACGACGTATTTATTCAGAGGAAACCGCAGCCCATACTCCAGATGCCTGATGTACACGCCGGTGTGACCCGGTGGAGGGCAACAGACCGCTTGACCCTTCTTAGGAATAACGATCTTATACCCCTCACCGAATGAGAAATGGCCTCCGAAAAATGTCTCGTCGGAACAATCGGCGAACTTATGAGACCAACCACGTTCAAGACCAATCGTGCAGGGCTCGCCATGATCCGGGACAGACAGACTGACCCTCCCACCATCGAAGGGGTCCCCTCATCCTCATCAAGCATCGTCACCCTCATCCTCCCGTCCCTCCGAATTGGTGGATCGACTACGGGAGAAGGAGACCTAGGGCCCCCAAACCTTATCGGAATGGCGTCTAGTATCTCCTCCCCATCAAGACGCAACGGGAACCCTCCGCACGAAGTGCTAGTCCGGCGTCGCAGAAGACATAATAGCAATAATTGTTCAACAAAATAAAGAGAAGAAGTTTGTTTGTTTACCTTGAAGAAAAACACTCACGGAATAACAACTGAGAAAATTAGAAGACAAAGAAACCTTCGAAAGTTTAGAGGAAAAATTTTGGAGAATGAAATTGGTGACCAATTTCACGGAGCAACTGCCCTATTTATAGGGAAAAGCCCATGAAGAAGGACCAATCAAAGAACAGCCCATGAAGCGTCAACCAATCAGCGTGCAGACACGTGTCGGACATGCAACCACGGGATGTCAATCGTTGCAACAGTTAGACGTCAATCAATGCAACAGTGACCAAGCGTCTTCAACACGCCTATTCATATCTCCTTGCCTACTCACCTTCCTCAAACAAATTCCCAAGCATCTGCTCTCCTCCGCCACATAATCAACCAAGCTAAAAAGCGCCGTACGGGGCAATCGAAAACAACCGGCACTCTCAACCCTGGTCTCGGCCAGCGTCACTTTCTTTTCCACATCGGATGCCCTTTACGCATCCATGTGGAGGGGGGATATGGTACGGCCTAAGAAAGACCAGGCCGAGGCAAAAGAAGCCGCCGCAGAAGAAGCCGATGCAGGAAATTTTTTACAAATTACTTGCGCAGAATATACGCTCAAACATACATCGGAGCCCATACCACGGCATAGACTACGCTGGGGGCAAATTGATGGGGCATATTCTGCACCGCTGACCAAGTCAACATGATTGAGCAAGGTCAAAGATATCCACAGCAAGTCAACGACTTGGACAATCTAGCCGATGCAGCCCATCGGCCCGTCAGCCTGGGTCTCGGCATGGTAACCTGCCTGCCGGGACACATATCCGCTTACTCATATCCAAGACCCCTCGGCGGCGAGTCAACAGGATCCGCCGGCCAGCTATAGGCCCCTCGGCCGAGGGGTAGATCAGTCTTTCCACCTGCTAGCCACTTGGCCACTTGGCCACTACGTGACAAAAGGTGAAAGCCTATAAATACTCCTCAACCTTCATTGAGGAAGGATCCCAACTAATCCACAGCTAAACCTAAATACACTATTCATCTGGTAATATCTTCCTTATCTCTCTACAATACACATTCAGCCAAGTAACAACTTATCTCTTAAGTTTACTGACTTGAGCGTCGGAGTGAGTACGCTTGGCACAAAGCCAAGCCCTCAGTTCGTTCATTGTTGCAGGAGAGGCCGTGAGGAACGATTGAGACCAAAGGAGAATCCAACTCAAGACATCATTCAACAAGCCACGGGTGGTAACTATACTTGATCTGGAATTACACCCGGAACAAGTATAATGACATAAGAAGATGTTCTAAAAGTCATACACGTGTTACAAATAGAGTTTCTTTTTGAAAGTAATAGAACTATTATCCATTGAGTGAATTGTTGCTAGTGAACCAAATCGGAATTTGTTGCAAAGAAGTCTTGGGTTTACAATCCGTGTTAGATTCTATACGCAAAGCTAAGAATAATTAATTTAAGATATTGGTCTATTTGAAGTAAAGCTTTCAAGTATAGAATAGCATAGATGAACATGGTGATGTTTATCCAATCAAATCATGTTAGTAAGTGCCGCATTTCATTTTGATGAAACATGGCAAGTGATGTTAAACCGCTTTTCTAAATAGGTATTTAGAAAAGGATGTGTGTGTGACACTGATCATAGGTTTAAATCCGAGAATTCTAACATGCTAATTAAGCTTATTAAGGGATCCATATGTGGTTTTAAGCTAAGTGTTAAGAGATTGTAAAAATCATCATTTCCATTCATGTGATAATAGAAAATGGTTGCATTTGAATTTTTCAAATGAATCAAAATTATACATGAAGTTTAGTGGGAGCTTATTTTGAGTTAATGTGATAATAGAGAATGTTTTCACTCGATTTGTCGAAGAACCATATTTATACATGAAGTTTAGTGGGAGCAAAAATTGTCTTCACATATTACTCATTGGGAATGATGTACCGATGTTTACCTTCGTAACATTGGGAAATCATTTCCAGATGAAAGATTTATGTGAGGCACATCGTATATTTAATATCCGGATCTATGGAGATAGACATAAAAGGGACATTGGCATTATGTCAAAAGTCTTATGTTGATAAAACTCTTCTTCTTTTGTTTTTTTTTCTTTTGGGGAAATTAAGTACATATTAATAAAACCCATCAAATAGTTTTGCAACTAGAGATACTCACACCTCTAGTTAATTACAAGTTTTGACACAAGCTATTTACCCAATTCTCAGCTCTCCTAGAACCAATTCTCATATGACCACATCTTAGTCTCCATTGTATCAAATCCTTCACCTGTTTTATAATCAGAACATGGAGAGGAATTACAGACTCAATCCTACATCTATTACGAGCTTGCCAGATCAAGTACATTAAATGTGCAACAGCAGCTGCCACAACCTGTTTCTTCACCAGGGAATGCTCCCTAATTGCTAGCCACCAATCAATTACCCCCTGGCAAGGCAAACAAATATTCAGCCAGTCTTCAAGCAACCTCACAAACTGCCTGCTAAAAGGATAATTGAAAAACAAGTGATTCAGCTCTTCCTCATCAGCATCACAAAGATAGCACCTGTTACTCTGAGTGATATGCATTTTCATTAACCTATCCTGTGTGAGCAACCGTTTATGAGCCACCAGCCATATGAAAAAATTGTGCTTAGGTAGCATGATCCTGTTCTGTCTCCATGGGTACCAGGCCACATCAGGGCCTGCATCAACAAGCCAATTATAACCAAATTTAACTGCATAAGCAGACCCACTATCTCTCCAAGCTTCATCACATAACCACGGTTTTAATTGAGTTTTCACTGCAAATATTCTTCGCCATGCCCAGCTGGTAGTGAGAGTAGGTTCATAATCTCTCCAATTAATATTCTTTATATAAATAGAATGCACCCACTTCACCCATAAATGATCAGTTTTTTGTTCAACCCACCACACATATTTACCTACCATAGCTACATTCCACTGATGCAAAAGTTTCAGCCCCAAGCCACCTTTCCTTCTTGGTTTGCAAATCTGGTTCCAAGAAACAAGAGCAGGGGAATGTTTTTGTTCCTGGCCATGCCAAAGCAAGGCTCTAAAGAGAGCATCAATGCTATTAATAACTGTTTTGGGAAGTATGAAAATCCTAGCCCAATAATTATGAAGGGTACTTAACACTGATTTAATGAGAGTAAGTCTCCCAGCATAATAAAGGTGTTTAGCCCCTAATCTAGCAATCCTTTCAGTCACCTTATCCACCAAGCACTGGCAGTCAAGGATTCCCAGACGTTTAGGTTCAATTTTAACCCCCAAATATCTAAAAGGGATCCCCCCTCTTTTCACACCAGAAGCATCCTCAATACTTTTCATGATTTCATCACTCACCCCATTACTATAAATATTAGACTTGCCATTGTTCATTTTAAGACCAGAAGAGCCAAAAAAGGTCTCAAAAGCCCTGAGCAAGAGTCTAACAGAATGCAGGTCACCTCTACTGAACATTAGAAGGTCATCAGCAAAGCATAAGTGGGTCAACTTCAGTAAAATCCAAGAGGGATTCTATTCCAATGGGTTGTGGGATTACTCTGAACGATTCACAGTTGCCCACTGAATCTGAAACTGTTGAACGATTGAAATCGATTCCCAATGTTTCCGCCATTGGATCGACCTAATATCCTAAGATATGCGTAAGCACTGATAAATTGTATGCTTTAAGCAAGACAAGTCAATCCATGTGAGAGTCAATGGATAGCCGCTAGTTACATCCTTGAATTCCTGAGAAGGAATAAGGATTCGTACTTATGATTGATAAGTACATGAAGTTTTGTGTAGAGGCTAACAAAAGCTCGAGTTTCTTAGGCTGATCTTGTTGTAAATTGTCAGAAGTGCGAATAGCGAGAACAACCTTGAAAAGTCAGTCATTGTGAAATCTACAAATAGAGTCTGAGTACTTTGTGGTAAGGATAAGATGGATTGTAAAGGAACAAGATAAATCCTTTAAACCATGGATCATATCACATGTTATTTGATAACAGTCGGAGCATCTTTCAAGTAAAGGAGCCCAAACCTAGATTCAATTCTAGACATGTACTTAGAAAATTCATGTAATTAAGAGATTACATCGAAAGAAGGAAATTACAGTTTATGAAGTTGGGGTGATGGTTATATTGTATAATCTTCAACCAAGTTTTCATTATAAGTTTGATGAAACCACTATGAAGTGACATGGATTGTATAATCTAGAGATTATAAGTTATAGAGCAATAATATTGTATTGATTGTTGATATATGATAATCGATTTATCGTTTGAGTTTTATTTTAAACTCTTTTATTACTTTGTTATATCCAAATAGGTTGTAAGGACAACTTTGAACCCTATTAAAGTGAACTCGATTAACATAGTATTCGCCCCTAGTCACTTATATGAGGTGACGTATCCTAGTGACTAGAGTGTGAGTCGATTGATGGCAAGTTCAAGTGCCATATGGTCATTAGAGATGACTAGTCGATCACATAGGCAGACTCTATAGGACACTCTGTCGGGCAGTGACCGCTTATAGAGTTCTGGTAATTTTTATATAGCCTGGTCGTGGCGAGAACTACTATAGTATTCTTTTTTAGTCGATTCTTTAACTAAAGACTGTTCGCCCAAGGTGGCACAGTTTCTGATTGACTTTGATTTTTTTCTCCACGACTTCCGATTATGGAGTGATAATGGGCATCTTTTGGATCATGATGAGCTGTGGCTATTTAAAGGGAATAGTGCGATAGGAATTGTCCACCCCCTTGTCAGTGTTATTTAAATCTCAGGGCCACTCGAGTAGTGAACTGAAAATGAGTGGCCACGCTCAGAAGGTATCTACGACAGATAATTCCGGTCAAGCAGTTACTCTCCAGATCGAGAAAACCACTATAGATATGATCACATGAAAGTACGACCTGCAAGACACCTTGCATTGAGTGGGATATAGTAATAGGACAAGAGAATTGGTAACGCACACTTGTCTCGAACAAGTGGGAGATTGTTGGAGTATGTGTCCTCGACAATAGTGTGATCACGTATTTATATCTCATGATAAGAATACATAAGGGATGATACATTATATAGTCAGCTGATCAACATTTATCGGTAACGATTGGCTGACTGGAGTTTGACGTTACTGTCGTTTGATGGTGGTGATCAGTTGATCCCTTGAGGTCACACCTAAAGGATGGAACCCAAATATTTCTGATCAAATATATTTGATACGGGTTGATCAGTCACTGATATTTATATATGTATATTTAATATCTATATTTATCTATATATCTATATATATATATATATATATATATATATATATATATATATATATATATATATATATATATATATATATATATATATATATATATAGTTAGTTAGTTAGTTAGTTAGTTAGTTAGTTGTGTGAGTTTTGTTGAGGTCGAGTTTACAACTCGAGTCAACGCAGATTTATTATTCAATTACGAGATGATTGACTAATGAAATTTTATACCTTATTGCAATGTGATTAAATAAGATTTAATTTAATAATTAAGCGTTAATTTATTAAATTAGTCGAGGTATTGTATTTTTGAGGTATAGGTAATTGGTTATTATATTTACAAAGGAATTGTAAATTAATTTAATTAGGCATTGTAGGACCCATTATATGTTGATATAATGGTAAAATATCACTTAAAAATTAAGTGTACCTTACTTATTAATTTGTTTTATATAATTGGTGTATGATCATATTAATACTTAATTATACAAGATAATTAAGCATACGATTTAAAGGCATTCATGGGACAAATATGAAAAATCAAAACGGACCTATTTTGCATATGGTAGCCGGTTTTGTATGGACTAGGGACAATGATGATTGTTCTTCTCAACATACACACTCTACTATGTAATCATATTGCTTTCCATTACACTCTACGTAATTTGCATAAGATTAAAATAAAAAGCAAAAGACACCCATTGTGGGTGGGTGGAGCCGGTTTTAGGCATAAAAAGGGAAGACGTTAGTTGTCTTATTTTTACCACTTGCTTTTGCTTCTTATTTTTCTCCCATATTCTCTCTAAAACTCATGACATGCAAACTAATATTCACCATATATTACTAGAGTAATAATAAGTTGAGTATTTTGGTGAAGTCTTGGGTGCACTAAGAGGAGTTATTCTAATTTGGATACTTGAGGTTTTGGAGGATTATCCCAAATTAATTAAGCTCAAGAACAAGGTTGGAAGGAGTTCAACCTTGTGCCCATTTCCGTCTCATTCTAATGTAAGGAAAAACCGTTTTCTCATTTTGCTCTTATTTTTAGTTTGCATGTAACTAGATCCACCACATCTAATTAATAAGTTACTTAGATTTATATTAGATGAGTCTAATAAGAGGGTTTATGAACCTAACAATTAGATGAGGAAAGTGGTCATTCTTTTGTAGATGCGTCCTTTGACTTATTAATGTGCTTAATGTTGGATGTGTTGCCATTTTGGCAATACCCCACTTGCCTTGCAAGAAGGCATTTTACCTCAGGGATGTCTTATTCTGATTTGAAGGGGCGGAGTGAGACCCGCTAATTGTCTCATATCGGATATGCTATTAGGATTAGTTTAATTAAAGGTCTTAACTTTAGTAACTTCTTTACACTGGACAAGTAAAGGTTCGGTTTGGGGACATTTGATGTGGTCAATATTTCCACACTTTTATTCCCCTAACTAGCCTCGTTTCGCATGTTTTTTGTGACTATTAGGGTATTTTCATCTATCTTTAGCTTCCTATTTGCTGTACTATAAGGTTTGGTGCCTTTCTTAGGAATAGAGCGCTAACCTCGCATTCTTGAAGCATTTCAGAGCTAAATGGAAGCATCTAACAATCAAGCATCAAGAAGAGACTAAGGCCAAAGACCCGTAGTAAAATAAATCAAGTTTATGGGTAATGAAGGATGATCCCCATGAGTCCTGGATGAGTCCTCACGGATTAAGGGGCAGCACAAAGCAAAAGGGAAGGAAGCATAGTTGAAATTGTACGAGTTCCAGCAGGTCTCGAACGAGTTCAGGCTGAACTCGAGCGAGTTCACTAGCAACTCGCTTGAGTTCATGAGCGGAGACTGATATTTTCAGAGCCAATCCCCAAGAACTGGACTGGAGTCGTGCAAGGATTTGGATTCGTTTTATGGGCCTCTACTTCATTTAAGCCCTTAGTTAACCCTAAACTTATACTTAGTATAAATTGTAATACTACGGTTTTCTATGTTTTTGGGTACTCTATCGAGTGGGGTTACTCTGTCGAGTAAGTATGTTTGGTTTACGAAATAGTGTTCTGCTGTAGGGTACTCGATCAAGTAAGTTGGGGACGCGATCGAGTAAGGGTCACTCGATCGAGTAATTTACTTACTCGATCGAGTAAGTTGGTTTTACGGGTTATTTTGGACGGGTTTTGATAGCAACGTGAGGAAGATATTTAAACTTAATCCGTCAGTTTCTTTTCATTTTTACACTTTTATAAACTTCACAAAGATAAAACAAAGTTACGTTGCTTCTCTCTCTCTCATTGCTATCAAATCCTAAAGGGCTAGAGTCGTCGGATCATTGTGTTCTTTACGCCATTAAGACAGTCGTATTGTGAGTAAGATCCTAGTATAGTTTTTATATTGTTTCATTAATTTTGGTTGAAACCCTAATTGGGTTAATTGGGGGTTTAGGAAGTATTGTGGTTATTAGATGGTGATTGTATGATTTTATGATTGTATATCTGATAGGAGGTGAATTCGTAGAAGAACGCTTTTGATCCGCTTCTTGTGATTGTTGATCGGTGATTTCATCTCAAGTAGGGTTTCCTTACTCAGTTATTGTATAAGTGATTATAAGTTGGTTGTTTGGCACGATGATTATATCGTAATTGGTATTGGTATTGTTTTACATTGATATTGCGATTAGTTATTGTTGATTGTCTGTGGTTCTCGAGGTGCGCCCTCGGCTGAGTGGAGTCACTTGTGGGAGTGGCTTCACGCCCTTTATTTGCCCCTTGTGGTTCCCGTCAGAAGGGGGATGTGCACATTAAGGAACATGGGTTATTCGCTCGATGGAGATGAGCGGGGCTTAGGTGGGAACGCCTGTGGTCCCCCACTGGCCGTGAGGAATATCTATTGCTATGGATATTCTGGCAGGGCTACACACTTTAGTGTGTAGTCAGATGATTGGTGATGTGACGGTGTTGGAGTTTGAGATTGTGTATCTGTTGTTGTTTATCTTATTTTGTTTATGCAGTTACTGACCCCGTTTAAATGTTTCAAAAACTGTGGTGATCTATTCGGGGGTGGTGAGCACTGAGCAGTTGTTTAGCAGGTATATCTTAGATACGCGCGGAATCTAGCTGGGGATGGAGTCATCACATATCAGAGTCTTTAGTCTTCCGTTGTATTTGTTAAGGCAGTTTCACTTAGTTGGCTTAGAGTTTTGAGAACAGTTGTATTTTACTTTACCGTTTAGGGTTTTGGATATGTGATCAGTTAAGCTTATTTATCTAAATTATGTTTCTTTATGGTCAATTTGATATACATTGCCTCAGGTAACCGGGATAGTAGCACTTACATGCATTAGGTGGTCCTGGTAAGGCACCTGGTGTATGGGGGTGTTACAAAGTGGTATCAGAGCGACGGTTTTGGAACATGTAACTAATGAACCCAATGAATCTAGGGAGTCAAAATAAAATGAACCGGGGTAGTAGTTGTTAGGAGCCAATGCAAAGACTTAGGAGACATTCTAAAGTCGCGAAATTGCCCTGCAACTTTAAACTGGTCACTAGGGGGTGTCATGGGATCGCTATGTGTTTACTAATGTTCTATTGCATATGTTGGATGAATATGTATATATATGAATTTGTTGGATGAATGTTATGTGGTTGAAAGGAGGATGTGCTGGAAAGGATAAAAGTAATCATATATGGTAATATGATGAGTGGTTAAGCTACTTGTTTACTGTTATTTTATATGCATATGTTGGATAAAGTGTATGATGGATGATTTGGTGGAAAAGATGAAGTAATTACTGCATAAGAATATGATTTATGATTAAGAGCATATTATGTGATGAAGGGAGAATTTATAATGTGGCTATACTTGTAACATGTGATTACGGGATGTGATATGATTATACATGACTTTGTTTGTGTAAAGTTAAATACTTGTTTACTGTTGTTTCATATGCACATGTTGGATGAAGAATGTGGTTGAAATGGATGAATTGATTGGAAAAGATGGAGTGGCAATTGCATGAGAATATGAATTTCGTGATTAAGAATATGTTTAGGTGACGAAGTGGAGTTGTAATATTGTTGTATTATTAACATGGGAATAGGAGTTGTAATGTATAAGTATGTTTTGTTTTACGATAAGTTATAAAGGTAAAGCATGCGGGCATTACATGAGTGGTAAGTTGAATATCATATGATCATGATGGATATTATTATTTGGCTTTTGTAGATAATAACATGTGGTTAGAGATACTGATTTTATGAGTATTGAGTTGTTTTTGTTTACTTTGTTGTTGTTTAAGTTGTTTGGAAGAAAGAATCAAGTAGTTTTGTTGTCCGAAAACCAAGAAGTTGTCTTTAAACTGTTATAACTTGAGATGTATATAAGATTTTGATGTGATTCCACTTGGAGGTGATAGCTTGTTCTTTTACGATTTTAACGATAGGTCACACGCCTAAAATGACCAAGAAACGAATGAGATATGACCGTTTTACGAAATTTGGACAGTGCTAAGATATGCGTAGGGTACTCTATCGAGTACCCTTAATCGATCGAGTTCACCTCTTGTTACTCGACCGAGTACCCCTTACTCAATCGAGTAGCCCTAGTAATTTGTTATACGCGCTTCTGACCTTCACCTACTCGATCGAGTAGGCTGAACTCGATCTAGTGACCCCTGTTTTGGGTCATATGCTTATCTTTTGACTTCGTCGCATATCGTGTTTAATTAAAAGTTGTTCTTTTGCTTTTTTATGCATTGTGTTACATATGTGTTGGCCCTGATGCGTAAGTTACCCAATCTTATGATGAGGGGAGTAGCACCTTATAATGGGTATGAGTTTGGTGGGGAGACATAAGTTATATGTGGTTATGATGGATAGTGGAAAAAGGAAAGGGAAGATTGATGAGCTTATCGAGACAGGGAGCATGTTTTGTTAGATGTGGTGAGTGATATAGTCGCATGTTGAGTAATGTAAAAGTAAGTGAATATGGGTAAGGGGTTGATGTAACTTTATGGAACGTGAGAATGAAAAGATTGAAATGAGGGATGCGAATGGTGGTAACTTGGGATGTTTAAGGATTATGAAGGGAGATAATTATTACTGGGTTGGTTAAGAATATATGTAATGGAAAGGTCGTTGTAGATAGATGGAATCGAATATGTATAAAGAGCATAGATTGAGTTATGCCGCGATGTGAATTGTAAAAAGAGTTTGATTTTGGGAATTTGGATTATCAAAAGGTGAAACTAATGTGTGATTTCCTTGGGCAGTTAACGGTATGAAATGAGTTTTGGTTTCTAGAGGCGGAAAAAAAAGGTGAAGAGTGAACTTTGCTTGTGTGGACGGATTGGTGACAAGTGTGAGTAATAGCATGATGAGCGAAGATCCATGTTAAGAAAGAGTGAGATGATATTGATATGAAATAAAGGGATTTGAGTTTTAGAGCAATGAGAAGGTAACTGGAGCACTAAAGAGTTGAATCGTTAATTGATTTGGTCGAGTGTAAAAAGGAAAAGAATGAGGGGAGTAAACTAGGAGAATGTTGACCGGAGTATGTGATATAGAAGTAAGGAATCGTCAAGATGTATGACACTATCATGAGGATGTGAGTTAATGGTTATATAGAAGTTTCAGGACAACATGTTAGTCATGAGTTTCGAGGAATTAAGGGAGTAAGAAGTTGGTAGAGTATCTGCACGATATCAGATTTTGGTGGAGAATTAGGCGACGATACAATTAAGGATAGAATTGGGAAGAATGTTGAGGTAAGTTTTGTTGATGGATTTAATGCTCATTATTTGGAATGCTAACCAAAGATAGGAAAGGAACTATTATATTTAGAGGTGAGTGTAAGAGATTTGTTATACGAACAGTGGTGGTCTTCTGGTGTGTCACTAGTGGTTTAAGGGTGATGATTAATAGGAAAGGTAACCATCTTAAAGAGGTTGATTTTGTAGAGGCCGGATTAATATGTACGATTGTGACTTGTGAGGAAGTATAAGATGTGGTTATAGGAGGCGGTTGCTAGTAGTGGAGTATTAGCGGTATGGTTATATTTGGCAGGAAGTGATGATTATGCGAATGGGAGAATGTGTTATGAGGGGCATACGAGTTAAGCTCGGGAGAGAGGTAACCTTTATCAAGTGGTAACTTACGTGATCAAGTTTGACTAGTTGGATGTGATTACAGGTCTATGATGTGTATAAATGTTTGTGTGAGGTTCTGACCTCAGGAGAAGTGGTATGGCGTGATAATTATAAAGTTGTTATCTGAATGTTCTGTAATATATGTTGGGTACGGTAACCTAATGGAATGATATTCAAAAGTGACAGTTTGGGTGATCTGGCAAGGCTAGTTATACTTGTATGTGTATTCATAATATATGTTTATTCCGTGAAATGGTATGGATGATATTCATGAGGTTCTTATCTGTTTATCCCGTGTAATATGTTGCGTTGTGATCTAGTAAAGCGGTTTCGAGTAAGTTTTCTTGTCCGGGAAGTTATACTGAGTCTGTGTTTATGGGATTGTATGTGTTGCGATGATTATCAATGTGGTTGTTGTGCCTCGGGTGGTGATCCGGCCACGGTACTTCGTGTTGTGATGCAGGTATTTTCGCGCTGCGGTGCGGCTGTTGGTGGCGGTGTTGCGATGCCGTCATCGATTGTGGTGGAGTAGGAGGGATGTTTACGATACGAGTTTTCGAAAGTACATACCAGTTATACATAGATTGTTGTTTTGTTTACTGTAGTTTCCTGCGAGTTTCGGTTTGGACAAATAGACGGTTGTTTTGTTTATTGATGTTTCTTACCAGTTTCAGCTTAGGAGGGAGGGTAGAGTATGATATGGAAGAGAGTTGTGTATATTTCCATTGTTATCATGGTATAGTGATATCCTGTTGATGGGACACAGTTGCGAGAGGTTGTTGGAGTACTTGCGATCTTCTTTTAGAGGAGGCATTGGTTGACATAGTAATGGCGAGTGATTTGTGGAACATGTGTTGTACAGATCTGGAAGCTGCAGGTGGTTCATAATCTTTTATTGGGACAATGAGTATAGGGTGTTGGAAATTAGTATCATGTTAAGTTATGGATGAGTTTTGCGGTAATGAAAGAAAAGAACTTGAAGATCTAGTGTGAGTGTGTGTAACAAGTGTGGATTTTGAGTTATGATTATGGAGATAAGCGCATGTATAGAGGAGTATGTCGTTTTGCGGTAATGTTGAAGAGTTGGTGTGGTGATTTCGCTGAGGATTTTATGATATTGGTTAGATGGAGTGCAGAATAACTTGAGGTAGGAGAACTGTTAGAGTTAGAGAGCCTTGAAAATAGGAATGGTTATAGGTGTTGAGGTTATAAGCGTTTACCTTTGACATGCGGCGGTGATGAGGATAGTGAGTTATGAGGACGTAACATTTATCTTAAGAGGAGTAGGATGCAACAAAGAGAGTTTGACGGTTGTACATGTTGTAGTATGTTTGGAAGTTTAAGTATTGGTGGAGAATAAAGGACAGATTTGTATTGTGGTTGATATTGTTAAGAGGTCATGGCCGTGCTTGTAGTAGTGCGATGTTTACGAATGGGAGAATACTTTGATAGTGTTGACACAATACTGATGATGTTTATGAGTTCGATGGTGTTGACAGTTAGATGATGATGTTTATGAGTTCGATAGCATTGACAGTTGGATGATGATGTTTATGAGTGTGAGTGAACTTCGAGGACGAAGTTCTTTTTAAGGGTGGTAGAATGTAACATTCTGTTCGGTGTTTTATCTTGCTTGATGGATTGTCTTATATTGGATTTTCTAGTGGATAACTTGTTAGTGAGATGGAGCTAGCGGCGTTTGTGGATTATTTTCGGTAGTGTATGGAGTTAATGTGGAGAGGCTATAATATGGTGGATACGATATCGTGAGCCATGTTGTGAAGGTAGGCATAGTTGGTGGAGTTGGTGTTAAGAGTTCATGTTTTATAGGTTGGGGTGTGAACTTCGAGGACGAAGTTTGTTTTAAGCAGGAGGGAAGACTGTAAAACTACGGTTTTCTTTGTATTTGGGTACTCTATCGAGTGGGGCTTACTCTGTCGTGTAAGTATGTTTGGTTTACGAAATAGTGTTCTTTGATAGGGTACTCGATCGAGTAAGGGTCACTCGATCGAGTAAGTTACTTACTCGATCGAGTAAAATAGTTTTACGGGTTTTTTTTTTGACGGATTTAAATTGCAATGTTACAAGATATATATAAACTTAATCCGTCAGTTTCTTTTCATTTTTACACTTTTCTAAACTTCACAAAGATATAACAAAGTTACGTTGCTTCTCTCTCTCTCTCTCATTGCTATCAAATCCTAAGAGCTAGAGTCGTCGGATCGCTGTGTCTTTACGCCGTTGAGACCGTCGTATTGTGGGTAAGATCCTACTATAGGTTTTTTTATTGTTTCATTGATTTTGGTTGAAACCCTAATTGGTTAAATTAGGGGTTTTGGGAGTATTGTGTTTATTAAATGGTGATTGTATGATTGTATGTTTGATAGTAGGGGAATTCGTAGAAGAACGCTTTTGATCTTCTTCTTGTGATTGTTGATCGGTGATTTCATCTGAGGCAGGGTTTCCTTACTCAATTATTGTATAAATGATAATAAGATGGTTGTTTGGCATGATGATTATATCATAATTGGTATTGGCATTGTTTTACATTGATATTGTGATTGGTTATTGTTGATTGTCTGTGGTTCTCGAGGTGTGCCCTCGGCTGAGTGGAGTCACTTGCGGGAGTGGCTTCACACCCTTGATTCGCCCCTTGTGGTTCCCATCACAAGGGGGATGTGTACATTAAGGAACATGGGTTATTCGCTCGATGGAGATGAGCAGGGCTTAGGTGGGAACGGCTGCGGTCTCCCACTGGCGGTGAGGAATATCTGTTGCGATGGATATTCTGGCAGGACAACACACTTTAGTGTGTAGTCATATGATTGGTGATGTGATGGTGTTGGAGTTTGTGATTGTGTATCTGTTGTTGTTTATCTTATTTTGTTTATGCAGTAATTGACCTCGTTTAAATGTTTTAAAAATTGTGGTGATCTATTCGGAGGTGGTGAGCAGTTGTTTAGCATGTATATCTTGGATACGCGCAGGATCTAGCTGGGGATGGAGTCATCACATATCAGAGTCTTTCGTCTTCCGTTGTGTCTGTTAAGGCAGTTTCACTTAGTTGGTTTAGAGTGTTGAGAACAGTTGTATTTTACTTTACCGTTTTGGGTGTTGCATATGTAATCAGTTAAACTTATTTATCTAAAGTATGTTTCTTTATGTTCAATTTGATATACACTACCTCGGGTAATCAGGATGGTAGCACTTCCATGCATTAGGTGGTCCGGGGAAGGCAGCTTGGTGTATGGGGGTGTTACATAAATAGTCCCTTGTAATTAGAAGAAGATACAATACTTTAGACTAGCATTAGCACTAAATACTCTAATTAATCTTTCCTTAATTGTTCTTAGATCTAAGCTTGCAATAAAAAAAAATTTGGGTTAATTTAAAGAAGGTGACAATTCTCCTTCCAATCGAGGATTTCTTCTTTGTTCTTTCTTATTTCATTCATCTACTTAAGTTGGTACTTTTCCTTAATCTCTACTTAATCTTTTGTTAATCCTTTGTTATTTACCTTGCTTGATCATCATGTTTTACTTTGTTCAGATGTTTGACTCAAATGTTAACATGCAATCCATGATGAGTAGTGAGTAATCTTTTAACTAGGATTACAGGGGGATTACGGAATGATTAGAGGGTAGAATCCATACTTAATGAGCTTATATTATTGATTGAATGTTGTAGTTTTAACTAGTGCACATGTTATGTTTCATGAAATGCTTGATTGACAACCTAGCCTGATTCTCTAACCATTAAACTTCTCTTATAAGATCGAGAATCTTAGGAGAGTAGTTAGACCATGCATGGTGTTGATAGGAAGACCGGGTGTATGTGAGAGCTAGCTCGACTCGACCTAGGTGGAATCGTAAGATATAGACCAACTCGAATCTAATCCGACTACAACCTTGATTAATCTTAGACTCATTTTTTTGTGAATCTCCCTTTGTTCTCCCCTATGATCTCATGGCACCCAAATGATTTTCCCATAATTGTTTACATCTCATCTTATGTACTTGCTTTAGTTTTTATTTGTTTATATTTGATTGTTATTTCTTGTTGTAGCTTAGAATACAAATCCAACCCAAATCTTGTGACATTAGACATAGCAAATTTCATTGATAACTCTATTTAAACTCCCGTCCTTTGGGTTCGATCTCTATTTACACCTATACTAGTTGTTTATTGGATTATAAATATTGTTTGGTGGTTACGCGACACATCAGGGTGCTGATCTTGAGGTCGAGGATGAGTGGATCATGGTGTGGACACATTATGAGTTTGTGGTCGGACGCGTTGATTGTCATGTCGGACGTTCTAGCGACTGACGTGTCCTTCAGCATGTTGCCGACCAGGACAATCAAGTTTCAGAGGTCTTCCTCCTCCCCGGTGACCATATAGATGATGGGTGTGTAATCCCCTTGGTCGTCCACGTGTTCTTGTTCTGGATGTAAGGGGCCTTGTACTTTCTTAAGTACTCACGGCGCATGAGGTCCTCTATTGCTTCCTTTAGCTGTCAGCACTCGTCTATGCTATGGCTTTTTCCTTTGTGGTAGTCGCAATATTTGCTTTTGTGACCCTTCTTTTTCAATTTAAGGGGTTTTCTCCACTTCTCATTTTTCTTTTCTAAGACGTATATGAAAGTACTAGACCCCTAATTAGACTCTCTAATTAGTAACTAAATTACATGTTACTTTAGTTTATGCATGATTTAGTTACATGCATGAGATTATAATGGCATAAAAATGAATAAAAGTAAGAATTTTCCTTACATTGCTTAAAAGGAAATTATAGGCACAACAAAGGACTCCTCCTTTGTTGTTCTTGAGCAAAATAAGAATGGAAGATCCTCCTTCTTCCTAGTACTCATAGTAGAGCACCTTCTATGGTGGCACCCAAGACTATCCCCAACACTACTAATATTATTAAGACTAGTAAATATTAGTAGTATACCCTTAATAATATGTATCTATTATTACTACTAATAATACTTTATGTATATTGTACTTTGTGAATTTATTTTTGATGAAATTTGATCAACTTTTGATCAAGTAAGATGAACAACACCAAGAACAAATGCTTTTGTCCTTTTTGTTTGTGTTCCACGGCCAAAATACCAAAAGAAGGAAATTTTTGTGCTAAAAACTCAACATGCAAAATCCACTATGATGATGTATATATAGAAGACAAAACAAGTGGAAAAGTAGTTAAAGTTTTTGTCAACAATTTGACTAAAACATAGAGTGATATATACTCTATTCTAACCGGTCACATGTGACCTATTTGGGTCCATTTTTTACTTTTGACATTTGTCCCACAAATACTTATAAGTCCCATATTTAATTATCTTATATATAATTAAATATTAATTTGATTATTTAAAATTTAAATAATATAAATTAGTGAATAACATACACTTAACTTTTAAGTGACATTATACCATTTTATCAATATAAAATGTGTCTTATGAAACTTATATAGCAAATTTTACAATTCCTTGTAAGTATAATTAGCTAATTACCTACGTCACAAAATATATATACACACCTTATTAATATAGTAAATTAACTGTTAATTACTATATTCTCTCTTAACATTTATTATTCAATTATCAAATAATTGAATAATAAATTTCTTTGGCCCAAGTTCTTAATTCGTCATCAAAATATAATTCACTTGACTTATAAAAGTCAATACACATAAGGGACTAATTAATTATATCTCATACAAATAATTATTATATCTATTGGGGTTACATCCTATAGGTGTGACAGCAAGGGATCAGCTGACCACCGCCGTCATATGACAGTAACTTCAAACCCTAGTCGGCCAATCGTTACCGATTAACGATCTTCAGTTGACGAGTATTAATAATAAATATCCCGGTTATATTCCTTTAACGAGATTTATAATGTAAACGAACTATTGTGGAGGACACTCACTCCAATAATCTCCCACTTGTCCGACACAAGGGTGCGCTATCGATTCTCTTGTCCGTTATATCTCCCACTCAATGCAAGGTGTCTTTCAGGTCGTACTTGCACATGATCGTATCTTGAGTGGTTTCCACGATCAGGAGAGTAACTGTCTGACCGGAAAATCTACCATAGATCACTTCCGAGCGTGGCCACGCATTTCTTGTCACTACTCCTCGAGTGGCCCTGAGATGTAAAAACCCTGACGAGGGTAGACAATTCTTGTTTACCTATTTACTTAGTCCAATCACAGATCACCATGACCCAAAAGGATGCCCATCGGCCTCCTTTTACGGCGCGACCTAGGATAAAAACCAAAGTCAATCGAAAACTATACTGACTCAGACAAATAGTCGCTAGTCAAAAGAATCGACTCAGAAGCAACATTATAGAAGTCCTTGCCATAACCACGCTTCATAAAGAAATTAAAACGACTCTATAGATGGTCACTGCCGGACGGAGTGTCTCCACAGTCTGCCTATGTAATCGACCAGTCATCCCCATGACTCTATGGTGGTTGAACTCACCATCGATCGACTTAAATCTAGTCACTCCGAGACGTCACATCATTAAGCAACCAGGGACAAAATAAAATGTTAATCCTGTTCACTTGAATGGTTCAACATTGTCTCCACAACTTTCTCAGATTTAAAAAGTATTAAAATAAAATCCAGTAAGTACTGAATATATGAGTTTTTGAAAATCTCAAATGGTAAATGCGATTATCATATATGTAAAATTGATACATTATCAGATTATTACATATCATATAATCTACAGCAATTCAGATACCCTGTTTCAACCATATTGAAATGACTTGACTATCATGTTTAGCTGTCAACAAGGCCTTGGTTTAAAATAAATGACACCTCATCTGATCAAACCATACAAATTGCTATTTCCCTTTGTTCCACATGACTTATATTACGTGTAATACATTTGAGTACATATCTAGACTTAACTCTAGACTCAAAGTAGCTCCCACTGTCATCACAGTATATTAGGATAGGATATGCGGCTGTAGGAAATACTTCTTGTCCCTACATTACTGCCGAATCCAAGCTACTTCCCTTTGCAATATAAAATGTTATAATGTACTCGGCTTCCGTTGTAAAATTCGCAATGTATGACTGCCTGGAACTCTTCCAGCAGTTTAACTCCTCTTACCAGTACGGAATTCCAAACCATTCCTATGTGTTTTTGAAAGATGGCCTTTGCGTAACTCTTTACACAAACCTCAACTAGCATTCGTTTAACTCCTTACACAAATCAAAGAATTACATCAAAACACTTAGCTTCACATCCTTAATCCTTCTCAAGTACTAAAGGATAATCTATCTGGCTATTGAGTGACGACCTTCACTTAAGTTCGATTAATAACAACTCGTAATTCTCAAAGCACACGAACTATTGGGACAATAATACATCATAGTTTATTAAATTGATCCAGCAGTGGAAGTAATTGGAATAAATTCTAATGTGTTCAACTAGTTTGAACCAGTCAAGAATCTTATCAATATAAGATTTCTTATAAGACGCCAATATCCATTTTGTATTTATCTCTATAAATACGGATACTTTAGATGTATTAATCTTCTCCTAAGTCTATCATCATCCCAAATTATTAATATGTCATTTACATAAAAGACTAATATGACCACCATACTCCCACTAAACTTCATGTATAAATAGAATTCCTCGACATTTCGAAAAACGTTTTACACCATTATCAAAACACACATTCCAACTCCTTGATGCCTACTTAAGACTTCTTCTTAAGTTTGTTGGGATCTACAAAACCCGCAAGACGTGTCAAATACACTTCCTCTTCTAGAATCTAATTCAAGAAGATAGTTTTGATATCGTACAGTCAAGTCATATAATTATGAAATGCAACAATTGCTAAGATAATCTGAATTTATCGAAGCATTACAACTGGTGCAAACCCTTTGTCACCAATCAAGCGTTGAAAACATCTTTATGTTTAACCAAGTCGATTACACTAAAGAGGTCAAACTTTTTCAAGTAAATTTACCAGGTCATCTACCTGACATTCACATTTGGAGTCCATTTCGGATCTGATGGCATCAAGCCATTGCATAAAGTTGAAACTAGAACGAGCCTCTTTGTAAGTTACAGGTTCGTCACTTTCTAAAAGTAACACTATCTTTTCACCTCAAATGAGTGATGAGTTTAACCTGACCTCCTAGGTTCAGAAGAAACAACTACACAATATGACAAGGAGGAAACATTTTTTCCTGCATCATATGCTCAATTTGTGGCTCTTCAACATTTTCTCGCACTCTGTCTTTTAGAATTAAACCTCATTTCTAAAAAGGTAGTATCATGAGCCATAAACACTTTGTTCTCGCGACTATGTAATATTAATGACCACACATTTTCTTTCGGACAACTTACGAATTAGAAACTCTACCTCTACATATCTAATACGGAGTGTATGCGACTGTTTAAATGGTATTTTGATTTTGTGGGAAAAAGAAATAGCAGACAAAACAGAAAGACTCCAATTGTAAAATCAAATGGCTCAATAAAACTTGACAATGACCAAACCATATCTTCTAGGGTTTGATATCTCCTTCCAACCACACCTTATCTAATTATGTGTGTTAGGAGAAGTTAACTTGTGATACTTTATCACATTTCTTTTGGTGAAAATCAAAAGTCATTACTTAGATATTTCCTACCACGATTAGATCGTGAATCTTTGATCTTATAATTTTATTGGTTATATTTTTTACTTTAAAACTCTTTGAATTTTTCAAAGATTTCTCTTTATACCTCATTAAGTAGACACACCAATATCTACCTAAATCGTTGGTAAAAGAAAAGAAGTTATTATAACCAACTCTGGTTGAGATTGTTATTCGACCACACACATCCATATGTAATTAGGGTCAATAACTCACTTGCTCGATCTCCTTTTTAACAAAAGGGCACGAGTCATATTGCTTTGAATAAAAGATTCGCATATATCATAAGATTCATAATAAAATAATTCAATGAGAACTAGATATCACTAATCTATGAATGCGCTTACAATCCAAAATTAAGATTTGATCGGGGTCACCATATTTGAGCCTTTTATAATCTATATGACATACATTTCTAGTTTAGGTCAAGAATATAATAACCAATGATTGGAATGGCATAGCCATAACCCAAATCATGGCAAATTAGGGCACAAGCTTGTTTATATCACAAAAGTGAAACCCTCTGAGTCTTACATAAAACATGAAATTATATTCTAATTATTTAGAGTTCGTGTTCATAATAACTTTTATTAAAGCACTTCTCTAAACCCAAAGACTAAATTGAGTACATAATAATATTTATATATATCTATTAATGAAATGACAACTACTCAAGTTTCATTTCCCATGTGAAGGTCAACATTAGTTTAAGGCTAGTCGTCACACGATCATCATTCCATGTATTAAATATAATTATGAGAACCACCACTGATATCAAATATTAACGAAGTGGTACTACCATAAATAATGTAAATCATATAGATAAATAGAGAAGAAGGAACTTTAAGGTGACACACACCCAACATTCAAATTCCCTAAAATACTAGGTATTTTCTCCTCTAGTGTCACGCACTTTTATAATAGCCACATTATTGGTCAGGATTGGCACCGCACTTAGGTTTAGCGGTTCTATTCACAATAGCTTAGCTTCAACCTTTGCCTTGAACCAATACCATAACCAAACCAATTTCTTTCTTAAACCTCGTCTTAATCTTAACTATTTAATAGTTATACGTCCATCTTAGAGCTCCCACTCACTTCTATGAACTTCTGCTTAGATACGCAGAAAAAGAATCTCATGAAGACTACTCTTCACTTTATTTATAATTTACCCTCATTGGGGTTAAACTCTCTATGAAATTATTGTGGTAATTGATTAATTATGATTTCTAACAAATCATATTACCAATCCGTTCCAACGTTTTCACGTACTCAAACAAATTAAGTATGTGAGAACATTGTATCTCGTAAGCAATAAGATTGTAATATTGTCATTGTAAAGTAGATGTCATTGAAAAAATCAAAACGTTTTTGACTAAGCATAACTCCCGTTCATACTCTTCACAAGAGACCCTTACATCGGACAACACGAGGATCAAAAAGAATTGTAATTTGTCTTTATCTATGGTGGTAAAATGGATGAAAAAAAACGAACAATCGAAAATAAAAACTACCGAAATCCCTTTAGAAAACTATTTTCACGTAATTACGGTGTATTAATTTTATAGAGTGAGGAGCGTATTGAATTCTAGTCATTGCAAGATATAAAAATTAGAAATAACGGTGGGAAATTTATCATTCATCGTAAAAAAAATACTTGAAAAATAATTTTAACAAGTTTTAATTTATGAATTTATATAATGACCTCCCACCTAAATTATATAAATAATCCAAAGATCTGTCTTTAATCAAATTTGGGCACGGTAAGGCCGATACATCCCATTTTTAACTAAATTCGGTGAGTCAACGTTTGACTGATTCTACCTTAGAACTCTTGGTTGACGGATATAACGATTAAATTCTGTCTCTAGCCCCGGAACCAAATACGGGCACGGTGAGCCGATTCATCCCTTATTTATTTCATTGAGTCCAACCAATTTTTATATGTAATAACATTTATTGCCCTACTTACCCGAGGTAAAAAGGGAACAACTCACTGAGGCGAGCGTAGCCCTAATGAACAAGGGATTCATAGATGCTACTAATTGGTAAGGCTAATCTCAATTTTTAAATATGTGAGAGATCTTGTCAATATATTATCAATTCCCTTTAAGTGAACTAAATTCGGCGAATTATAGATAATTTAATCGACAAAAGAGAAAAACAATAAGTAAATAAAATGCATGTGATGGCGATTTGGCATATATGCACACGAAATAAGACATGTAAAATAAAAGTTCTAGTATGGCCACCTAATATAAAAGCTAATCTAATTAACTATTAGAATTCGGAAATCAACTCCTTTCTCCCTTGAACTTCATTGGAATGCCTTCCAAGGAACCTCCGTCTTTTGGATTTCGGAACTCCGTTCCGAAAAACACCTTCTCATGGAAACTCCGTCTTTAGGAAATCGCCGAGAATGAAGAATAACTACTATAATCAAATTACATGGCTACTCCATTTATACATTAATAAAAATAAAAGAAATCTATTAATTAATTACAAACCGTTGTTAGGAGATCGTATTTAGTTACAAACCAACCGATATTCCCTTTCATTACGGGTACTATCGATTTCTAACTATGGCCATTCTAGAAAAATTAAATGAATAAATTACATAAAGTTAAATGACATTCATTTAAATAAAAATGCAGCAATGTCTTTATATAAATATGCAATAAAAAAATGCCAAATTGCCCTATACGCCATTATTGATATAAAGCACGGTTTTATTAATTTATAAGCGATTTTGAACCATAAAAAATCGCAAATAAAAACTTAAATCAAATTTAAGCTCAAGTAAATATCCTAAACTGATTTAGGACTCTAAAAAATTGGTCTCCACCAAATTGTTTTGACAATTATGTAAATTGATACGATTTATTGCTAATTAAATTCAAAATATCATAACAATTATGAAATAATGTGAAATTTTGAAACCAAAATTTTGTGCATTCTGGAACATGTCCAAGAAGCCAAAAATAACAAAATTTTTGCCCACAAAGAAAATTTTATTAATCTCACAAATTAATCGTATTTATCACAACTTTTATGAAATAAATCCAAATTAATTGTAAACTTTATGAAAAATTCAAAATAATAATTTTGAATACTCTCGAACAAATTTCAGAACCTGAATGTGGTAAAAAAAACCAAAAATTTTGAGTAAATATTTTTGAGAAAAATAGCTACAATTTATCGGTTTTTATAAAATAAAAAACAATAAACATGCAAAATTAATCAAATTAATTTTATAATTCCACATCTAAAGTGTAATTCATGCATACAAGCTAAGGAAAAATTCTCATGTCATAAAAATCGATTTAATTATCAATTTTTAACCATTAAAAATTAATAAGCATGCAAAATTAATCAAATTAATTTTAAATTTTACTTACTATGAGTAAATCATGCATGCAGGACTATATAAAAATTTCGTGGCCAGAATTAACATTCAACCAATTTTAGTTTACTCTTAACCAATTTTAATGCATATTAAGTCGATTTTTGTAAAGATTATGAAATAATTAGTAATAAAAATCTATAATTAACCAAAAGTGACCAAAAATATTTTTAGGTCATAATGTATAAATGAAAATAAAAATTTTCGAGCTAAACATATTTTAGTACAGAATTTGGATTTTTATTAAGTCATCTTATAACTCGATAAATAGCAAAAAAAACGACATGCATGCAACAACTGTGCTCTGATACCACTTGAGTACTAGACACCTAATTAGACTCTCTAATTAGTAACTAAATTACATATTAATTTAGTTTATGCATGATCTAGTTACATACATGAGATTATAATGGCATAAAAATGAATAAAAGTAAGAATTTTCTTTACATTGCTTAAAAGGAAATTATGGGCATAACAAAGGACTCCTCCTTTGTTGTTCTTGAGCTAAATATAAATGGAAGATCCTCCTTCTTCCTAGTACTCATAGTAGAGCACCTCTTATGGTGGCACCCAAGACGATCTATTAATATAATTAAGACTAATAAATATTAGTAGTATACCCTTAATAATGTGTATGTATTATTACTACTAATAATACTTTATGTATAATATACTTTGTGAATTTTTTTTTTTTATGAGATTTGATCAACTTTTGATCAAGTAAGATGAACAAAACCATGAACAAATGCTTTTGTCCTTTTTGTTTGTGTTCCACGGCCAAAATACCAAAAGGAGGAAATTTTTGTGCTAAAAATTCAACATGCAGAATCTACTATGATGATGTATATATAGGAGAAAAAATAAGTGGAAAAGTAGGTAAAGTTTTTGTCAACAGTTTGACTAAAACATAGAGTGATATACACTCTATTTCAACAGGTCACATGTGATCCATTTGGGTCCATTTTTTACTTTTTGACATTTGTCCCACAAATGCTTATAAGCCCCATATTTAATTATCTTATATATAATTATATATTAATTTGATTATTTAACAGTTAAATAATACACATTCGTGAATAACATACACTTAACGTTTAAGTGACATTATACCATTTTATCAATATAAAATGTGTCTTATGAAACCCATATAGCTAATTTTACAACTCCTTGTAAGTATAATTAGCTAATTACCTCCGTCTCAAAATATATATACACACCTTATTAATATAATAAATTAAATATTAATTACTATCATCTCTCTTAACATTTATTGTTCAATTATCAAATAATTGAATAATAAATTTCTTTGGCCCGAGTGCTTAATTCGTCATCAAAATATAATTCACTTGACTTATAAAAGTCAATACACATAAGGGACTAATTAATTATATCACATACAAATAATTAGTATATCTATTGGGGTTACATCCTATAGGTGTGACCGCAAGGGATCAGCTGACCACCACCGTCATACGACAGTAACGTCAAACCCAAGTCGGCCAATCGTTACCGATGAACGATGATCAGCTGATGACTATTAATAATAAATATCCCGGTTATATTCCTTTAACTAGATTTAGAAAGTAAACGCATTGTTGTGGAGGACACTCACTCCAACAGTATACTTCCAACATCCTCCTATTTAACGGGTGTGTTGTTGGAAAGGATCTTTGTCTTTATTCTTTGGCCCCAATCTTTCTTCGGCGCTCTTCCTGCCTCTCTTTGAAGGAGGGGATGAGTCTTCCTTTGAGTGACGGGGAGGTAACGCTTTTACAGAGCTCTTTCCTCGCACTAGGAAAGTGTCGACCGGTGCGAACCTTTTCTTATAATCCACATCTGTGATATATGTGCCAGCCATCTCCCAAGCCTCCATAAGGCTCTTCGGTGGCTTACGATGCATCTCACTGTTTAGGGCTCCATCCCTTAACCCGTGGGTTAGGGTTAAGACGGCCATTTCATTGGCGAGGCCTTTGATTGTTGACTTTCTAGGTCAAAACGATGAATGAAGTCCTTGATTCGTTCTTCGTTTAACAGTGTGAGATCCTTGAAAAAAATGTCATTATAATATGGAGGAGTCGCCACTAGGCTTTATGAAAAAAACATACATAAATAATTTTAACGGAAAAGGCCCCTTTTGATCCCTGGAATGGGGACTGATCCATCACTCCGGTCTAAACAAAAGATTGTGGATTCGGGGTAAAGGTACGGCCTGGGGAAGGTGTTAGGCACTCAGACCGCCTATCAAACCGACGGCCTCTTCTATTTATTTGCAATATTATATATTTGTGAAAATTGAGTAAAAAGAATGTTAAAAGACAGTTTTTACACAATACAAATACAAATTATTTATAAGGACAAGTTACGAGGTTAGTTTATATACAACTATACAAATTATACGATAAATAAAGAAATAAAAAAATAAAGAAAAAGTAAAGAAAAGAAAACTTATTAGATATTGGTACCCTCTGGCCTATTTGGATGTTGACCGTGAATGAATTTCGACTTTTTCGTAAATTAATACTCCCTCCATTCAACTCTGCACTACCACTTTGCTTTTTCACGTTTGTCAACGCATGTGTTTACGAGCTAAATATCGTTAGCTACGTATTTGCTAAAAATATAAAAGTTAGGTATTTTTAATATACTTGTAAATACAAATCAAACAAGATCCCACATGAATATATTTTCACTTATGTATTGAGTTGAAAATTGAAATTGAATGTTTAATTGTGAATAGTGTGCAAAATAGATAATGGTAGTGTGGAGTTGAATGGAGGGAGTAGCTTTTATACGCTTATATGAAAACTGGGGCAATTTTATGTGAATATGTGATTTGAAACAGGGATAGTTTATTTGAGACGGTGAATGAGAGTATACAGTCTCTCGTATTGTCTTATCGTCCTCCGGAGAATATTGGTGTCCGTCCTTTTTTTCCATGGGTGCCCGCCTATTTATAATAATTTGTGGCTGATGTCTGCACAAACTGTAACACCCCCATACTCCAAGTGCCTTACCAGGACCACTCAGGTATGAAGACATTACCATCTCGGTTATCCGAGGCAATGATAATCAAACAACAATGAAGAAACAACGTTTATTATAAATAATTGGCGAATAGTTACAATCCTCAAAACCAAACCAAAAGTACGATACATGTTCTCAAACCGACGTTCTAATCGAAATGTAAATAACTAATAAGCTACAGCGGAAGACTCCTATCATCATGTCGTGGCATCCCAGCTATCCCAGTACTCATCTCAATACCTGCTCAATATTTGCTCACCATCCCCGAATGGATCACCGTAGGTTTACAAAACAACACCGGGGTTAGTACTAATCACACAATCAATGTAAACAACAATGATAAGATAAACAGACAGCTTAACTGTCACACACACACAACCAACCAATTCCCATCATCTCAATATCGACCGTCCCTTTGGACCACATTGCCGCCGATGGGGGACCGCAACCGTACCCACCAAATCCCCGCTCCACATAGTGAGCGATAACCCTGTCCATTAATGTGCACATCCCTTCTGTGGCGGGTTCCACAAAAGGCGAAACTAGGGCGTGAAGCCACTCCCGCAAGTGATCCCACTCAGCCGAGGCCACGCCTCGCGAACCATCAACAATGATCACAACCACAACCACAATACAATTACTATATCAAACAACCAAACACAATACATCAACCAATATCCCATTATGAGACTAATACTGAGTAGGAAATCCTACCTGGTATGCACACAATCAGACGGTCTCTACTGCTGAGTCAAAAAGCCTCTTCTATGAACCCTCCTTCTATCATACAACACATAGAGGCTACCAAATCACATACTACACATAAAACCCCCAATCTCTAAATTAGGGTTTAACCAAATCAAAGGAAAGACAATAAAAGGGTACATAGATCTTACCCTCGACGCAAGGAACTCAACGGTATAATCAACGACAAGAACTGACCGTCTGAACTCCGGGAATTGCAAAGAATGCGATTAAGATGATGAACTTGTTTGCTTTCTCTTTTAAACAGTAATTTAGGTTTTTTAAAAGTGATTTAGAATAACGACGACGAAGCTTAAATACCTTAATCGCATAATTAACAAAATCCGAGAAAACTCCCCGTAAAACCGGACACTCGATCGAGTACCCAAGGTACTCGATCGAGTACCCCCTTACTCGATCGAGTGCCCCAGCTACTCGATCGAGTACCCAACAGGTCAGAAACTTTTCTAAAACGCCACTTACCCTTACTCGACAGAGTAAGGCCTACTCGATAGAGTACCCCAAGACTTATAATTACGGAGTATTACAGTCTTCCCTCCTTAAAAGGAACTTCGTCCCCGAAGTTCAAACCACTACTAAACAAAGGTACTCCCATAACATTCCCGACTCAACCATCAAACAAAATTCAACATAAAACATGATACTAACCCAACTCATCCCGACAAACATACCGACACAACATATAAAAGGGGTATAAGACTCTTAAAACTATTCGCGATCATCTCCTACCCCCCTAAAAGAAACAAGGTTACGTCCCCGTAACCATACATACCTGATCGAAAAGGAAAGGGTAACGCTCTTTCATAGCTTCCTCTGGCTCCCATGTAGCTTCCTCGGTCTCGTGGTTAGACCAAAGGATCTTAAGCAAAACTGTCTCACCACTCCTAGTCTTTCTAACCTTTCGGTCTAGAATCTGCTTCGGCACCTCAAGGTATGATAAAGACTCCTCTACCTCTAAGCTCTCTGCCTCTAACACATGTGACGGGTCACTCACATACTTCCGCAGCTGCGATACGTGAAACACATTATGCACTCTCTCTAATGCAGCTGGTAAAGCCAGACGATAAGCAACTTCCCCAACTCGCTCTAAGATCTCATAAGGCCCTATAAACTTCTGACTTAGCTTGCCTTTCTTCCCAAATCTCATAACCCCACGCATAGGAGACACTTTCAAAAGAAACTTGTCCCCAACTTGAAACTCTATGTCCCGGCGATGTAGATCTGCGTAACTCTTTTGTCGATCCTGAGCTGCTCTCATTCGTTCCCTGATCATCTTAATCTGTTCCACCATCTCATGCACCATCTCTGGTCCTAAAACCACTGCCTCAGCACTATCGTCCCAACAGATTGGACTCCTACATCTCCTCCCATACAAAGCCTCAAACGGTGCCATACCAATACTGGTGTGATAGCTGTTATTGTAATTAAATTCTAACAAGTCTAACCTCTGCTCCCAGCTACCACCAAAATCCATCACACAAGCTCGCAACATATCCTCAAGAGTCTTGACTGTTCTCTCAGTCTGCCCGTCTGTCGCAGGATGAAATGCTGTACTCATCTTCAAAGTTGTTCCCAACGATTCCTGTAACTCCTTCCAAAACCTCGATATAAACCTCGCATCTCTGTCAGACACTATGTCCTTAGGGACTCCATGTAACTTAAGCACGTTCTTTCGATAGGCCATAGCCAATTGTGCCTTAGTCCATGTATCTTTCATTGGAACAAAGTGAGCTGACTTGGTCAGACGATCCACTATCACCCAAATCATGTTGTTACCTGTCGACTCTTTGGCAAACCCACAATGAAATCCATGGAAATGGATTCCCACTTCCACTCAGGTACCTCTAAAGACTGAATCTTACCTTGTGGTCGTCGTTGTTCCCCTTTAACTCTCTGGCATGTCAAACAACGGGATACAAACTCAGCTGTCTCTTTCTTCATCCCAGGCCACCAAAACGTTTTCTTCAAATCCTTGTATAGCTTGTCTCCACCTGGATGAACTGAATATGGTGTGCAATGTGCCTCTGTCACGATAGTCTTTTTCAATTCCTCATCATTAGGAACACACCACCTACCATCAAACCTCAAACTACCATCTGTATGAATAGAAAACCGGGACACTGTCCCTTTCTCTACTCCAGCTCTCCACTCCACTATCTTAGGATCCAAAGCATGCTTACCTCGAATATCATCATAAAACTCAAGATGTACTGTCATATCACCCATGGCATCTCGTTTCTGCATCATATGTATCCCAAAACTCGCTACCTCATCCCTCAGCCTCATCAAGGATAGAGCTGTACACACGAGAGAATGTACACTCTTCCTACTCAAAGCATCAGCAACAACATTGGCCTTCCCTTCATGGTAGATGATTTCCATGTCATAATCGCCAATCAGCTCCATCCACCTCCTCTGTCTCATGTTCAACTCCTTCTGCGTGAAGATGTACTTGAGACTCTTGTGATCAGAAAATACCTTAAAGATTGCTCCATAAAGGTAATGTCTCCAAATCTTGAGAGCAAACACCACTGCACCCAACTCCAGATCATGAGTAGGGTAGTTCTCCTCATAAGGCTTCAATTGCCTAGAAGTATAGGCAATCACTTTACCATTCTCGCATCAACACGGATCCCGCCCATTCTTTGAGGCATCCGTATAAACCTCAAAGTTCTCGGTCCCTTCAGGCAATGCTAAGACAGAGCCGTGGTCAAACGCTCCTTTAATGTTTGGAACGCAGTCTCACAACTCTCATCCCAACGAAACCTGTTCTCTTTCCTCATCAATGCTGTCATAGGTCTAGCTATCTTGGAGAAATCGTTCACGAACCGTCTGTAGTATCCAGCTAAACCCAAGAAACTCCTAACCTCGGCAACATTCTTCGGTGCTTCCCACTTTGTCACTGCCTCAATCTTCGCCGGATCCACAACTACCCCATCTTTAGAGATCACATGCCCAGAAAAGCAACTTTCTCTAACCAGAACTCACACTTGGACAGCTTAGCATACAACTCATGATCCCTCAAAGTCTGCAACACGATCCTCAGATGCTCCTCATGCTCCTCCTTAGTCTTAGAGTAGACTAAGATGTCGTCGCTAAACACCACTACAAACTGGTCCAAGAACTGTCTGAAAATTCTATTCATCAAATCCATAAACACTGCCGGCGCATTAGACAACCCAAACGGCATCACCACATACTCATAATGGCCATACCTCGACGTGAAAGCTGTCTTTGGTATGTCCACCTCTCTAATGTTCACCTGATGGTACCCCGACCTCAAATCAATCTTAGAAAAGACTGATGCACCACTCAACTGATCAAACAGGTCATCTATCCTTGGCAAAGGATACTTGTTCTTTATCGTCACTCGGTTCAGCTCCCTGTAATCTATGCAGAACCTCAAACTCCCATCTTTCTTCTTCACGAAAAGAACTGGTGCTCCCCACGGCGACACACTTGGTCTAATGTATCCCTTCTCTATCAGATCATCCAACTGCTTCCTAAGCTCCTCCATCTCCTTAGGACCCATACGGTACGGTGCCTTAGAGATCGGCCCCGTCCCTGGCTTCAACTTAACGGTGAAATCTATCTCCCTCTTCGGTGGCAACCCCGGAATATCCTCTGGAAAAACATCTGCAAACTCTCCCACCACTGGTATCTCATCAACTGTCGGACTCTCTACTCGGTCATCTCTCATATGGCACAAGATCAAAGGACATCCCTTCCTCAGATGAGACTTCAAGGTGACAGCTGCAATCAACTTAACTTTTGGTTTGACTAGAAACCCACGATAAGACACACTAACACCCTTAGGACCTCTTAAAGACACTTTCTTTTGATGACAGTCTATCTTAGCTTTATACTTTCCTAACCAATCCATCCCGACTATCATCTCAAAACCGTTAAAAGGAAACTCCAGCAAGTCTACAGGGAAATCAACTTGCCCAACTATCATAGATACATCTCTAAACAATCTCCCACATGATACAGACTCACCCGAAGGTATGAAAACTTGCTCACTAACAGACTCATATACTCTCAAACCCAACTGTTTAACATGACTCGAAGACACAAACGACTGAGAAGCCCCCGAATCAAACAAAACAAAGGTAGGAATACCATTAACAAGGAATGTACCGGTGATAACGTGCGCATCTTCCTCAGCTGCTTTCTTCTCCATCATGAATAACTTGCCACTGGTCTTCTGCCCACCTCCCTGGACAGTACTGGCTGAGGTGGTCGGCTTAGCACCCGACCCTTGATTGTTGTTGTTGTTCGTTGGTGGTTTCTGATAAGAATTACCGCCGTTGCGGTTGCCTCCACTCGGTAACTCGACTTCCCGGTTTGGCCATGATCCGGCTGGTCCGTTGCTCGCGAAGCTCGCGCAGTCTCCGGAAAGATCCGGTGCACTTGTGCACTCATGTCTTTGTGGCCTACACCACCACAGCTATAGCAGGTCACTCCCCAACTATTACTCACACTTCCACGGCCACGCCCAAAGGAAGCCCCAGCACTGAACCCAGACCCAGAAGAAAATCCCTTAGACTGATTGTGGTTGCCTTTCTTGTGATTAGATTGGCCACCACCCTCGCTCTCAGACTTCCTCTTCTCACCACCTAACCTCTCCTGAGCCATCTCCACCAACCTCTCAGCTCTCCCAGCCCTCTCATAAGCTTCCTTAACATCAGTAAGGACTCCCACGGGTAACTTATCCATAATCTTAGGGGTCAACCCCTCTCAAACCTCAATGCCAGATTCTCCTCACTCAAACCCATATCCTCAAAGATACCTAGACTTCTCATTGAACAACCTGTAGTACTCACCACAAACATCTCAGCGGTCATCTTAAAACCATCAAACTCTTCTCTCAACTTACTCCTCACATGTTCCAAAGTACAAACTCTTTCCTCACAAACCCTACGAAACTCCTCCTAAGGTATAGCAGGTAAGCCTTGGTTTGTATATATCTCCTTAGCACTCACTTTCACCGAATCCCACCACTTGCCACCGCCTCCCTCGGATAGAACGCACTGTTCCACCCTCATCTCATCGTGATGGTGAACCAAGTCTAATATGTTCTCCATCTCTCTCACCAACTATC
Source organism: Silene latifolia (assembly GCF_048544455.1). Classification (NCBI taxonomy): domain Eukaryota; kingdom Viridiplantae; phylum Streptophyta; class Magnoliopsida; order Caryophyllales; family Caryophyllaceae; genus Silene; species Silene latifolia. The sequence continues at coordinate 123,283,507 of NC_133538.1, read as the reverse complement.
AAGAAGATTAGGCGACATCTTGAAACTATACATATATAAGAAAGGGTAGATATGAACACACGTACTAAACTTCAAAACACGAAAACACGCCACCGGGACCTACTCGATCGAGTTCCCAAACACACTCGATCGAGTAACGGGCTACTCGATCGAGTGCCCAACATACTCGATCGAGTACCCAAACATCGACCCTAATGGACCTTCTGATCTCTTACCTACTCGACCGAGTAGCTAGGCTACTCGATCGAGTGACCCCCTACTCGATCGAGTACCCCTAGTTACTCGATCGAGTACCTAAAAAAACACGATTCTCGGACTCAAAACCGTCAAAAACCCACCCGATCGAGTCGGTCCCACTCGATCGAGTCATGCCAATTCATAAAAGCTACCCGCATGTTACGTCATATGCTAACATGCTAAACTTTATAAACCACATTATATCATAATAAACATGCTACGCATCTTTTCTACTATCTACGAGATCATTTCTTCATGTTATTAAATGCCACGTTGTAAAACATTCAACATTGTATCATTCCATCAACAGTTTCCACATAGTTCATTAACCTTTAACATTCTCAACCTTCAACTTCGAACATCCAACAATTAACACATTTCATCACATTCTTACACAAGTTAACCAAACACACATACGACTCGACAAACACTCCCCCATGTGACCGGTTCAAAGTTGTAGGGCGACCCCGCAACTTTAGGACGTCTCCCAAGCCTTTGCATTAGCTCCTACAACTTTTACCCCAGGTTCATTTTAATTGACTCCCTATGTTCATTAGGTTCATTGGTTACGAGTTTCGGGATCGTCGCTCGATACCATTTGTAACACCCCATACTCCAAGTGCTTACCAGGACCACTCAGGTATGAAGACATTACCATCTCGGTTCCCCGAGGCAATGATAATCAAACAACAATGAAGAAACAACGTTTATTATAAATAATTGGCGAATAGTTACAATCCTCAAAACCAAACCAAAAGTACGATACATGTTCTCAAACGATCGTTCTAATCGAAATGTAAATAACTAATAAGCTACAAACGGAAGACTCCTATCATCATGTCGTGGCATCCCGCCTATCCCAGTACTCATCTCAATACCGCTCAATATCGCTCACCATCCCCGAATGGATCACCGCAGGTTTACAAAACAACATCGGGGTCAGTACTAATCACACAATCAATGTAAACAACAATGATAAGATAAACAGACAGCTTAACTGTCACACACACACACAACCAACCAATTCCCATCATCTCAATCTCGATCGTCCACTTTGGACCACCGCGATGGGGGACCGCACAGACACACCAAATCCCCGCTCCACATAGTGAGCGATAACCCTGTCCATTAATGTGCACATCCCTTCTGTGGCGGGTTCCACAAAAGGCGAAACTAGGGCGTGAAGCCACTCCCGCAAGTGACCCCACTCAGCCGAGGCCACGCCTCGTGAACCATCAACAACGATCACAACCACAATCACAATACAATTACTATATCAAACAACCAAACACAATACATCAACCAATATCCCATTATGAGACTAATACTGAGTAGGAAATCCTACCTGGTATGCACACAATCGACGGTCTCTCATCGCCGAGTCAAAAAGCCTCTTCTATGAACCCTCCTCCTATCATACAACACATAGAGGCTACCAAATCACATACTACACATAAAACCCCCAATCTCTAAATTAGGGTTTAACCAAATCAAAGGAAAGACAATAAAAAGGGTACATAGATCTTACCCTCGATGCAAGGAACTCAACGGTATAATCAACGACAAGAACCGACCGTCTGAACTCCGGGAATTGCTAAGAATGCGATTAAGAAGATGAACTTGTTTGCTTTCTCTCTTAAACAGTAATTTAGGTTTTGTAAAAGTGATTTAGAATAACGACGACGAAGCTTAAATACCTTAATCGCATAATTAACAAAACCCGAGAAAACTCCCCGTAAAACCGGACACTCGATCGAGTACCCCCTTACTCGATCGAGTGCCCCAGCTACTCGATCGAGTACCCAACAGGTCAGAAACTTTTCTAAAACGCCACTTACCCTTACTCGACAGAGTAAGGCCTACTCGATAGAGTACCCCAAGACTTATAATTACGGAGTATTACACAAACATGGAAGCTTGAATTTGTTATTGTTTCCAAATTCCAATGCTACAACTTTATCTTCATTGCCCAACTTCTTATCTCTGCCTATATTTTTATACACAAAATCTCATTGAAGATGGCACGTATCCGTCACTTTGGAGTGACAGATACCATTTGTTAGAGTTAGTGTCCTCCACAATAGTGCATTAACATAATAAATCTCATTAATGGAATATCATCATATATTTAATTATTTGATCCTCGTCAGTTGATTAAAGTAAATCGATAATGGTTGGCTGACTAGAGTTTGATGTTATTGTCGTGAGATACAATTTATTTAGTCCCTTGATTTGTAGACTAAAAGGTTAGTCAATTATTTTAAGAGAGAATTCGAGTTGCGAACTCGAGGAACGACACTTATTATTTAATTATGTGATAATTGAATAATAAATTTTGGGAGACGGGTTTTAGTTAATTAATTGTTAATTCACTAAAATTGTACTAATTTATTAATGTGATTAATATTAGTACGTAAATAATATGTGTAGTGGTACACGTATATTTACGGAGTGATTTGGACGAACTAATTATGGAAATATTTAAACATGAAACGAAGTTTAAAATAAAATTACACGTATTTGTGCGACAAATATAAGAACCAACATGGACCCGTAAATGGGCAAGTGGACCATGTAAAATAGAGTAGTGGATGATTAGTAACACAATCATTTCATCTTACTTTATATACTACCATAAGTTATCTTATATTGATTTTGCATGTGATGTAAGATAAAATAATATAAGACAATTGAACACTCTTCCTCACCTAACACTCCACCCCACCGGTTTTGTCCCCCATATAGACCAAAATTGTTGTTCATTTTTATTTATTCACTTGTGCACTTTGCATGAGATTTATTTGGTCTTCCTCTCTCTAAAAATAATACACATCTCTATTAAGATTGTTAGTATACATATAAATATTTACTAAGAGAGTTAGTAATATTAAAATATTATCAAGATATAATAATAACAAGTTTCTAGTTAATTACTTGTTATTATTTTTGAGTTAAGTTCTTGGGTGCATCTTGAAGGAGATCTTCTTTTTGAAGATTACTAAGGAGGATCATTCATTTGGTATAAGCTCAAGAACAAGCTAGTAAGGTGAACTAGTTTGTGCCCATTTTACCATAAAATCAATGTAAGGAAATTGTTTTTCCTTAAACTTTCATTTTCATGCTTTTATATTTGCATGCATGTTACATAGATCACCTAAATAATAAATTATGAGATAATTTAATTTTTATTAGAGATTCTAATATGGATCTATGATCATTCAAGTGGTATCAGATCTTAGGCTTGTAATTTGCATCTTGATTTTAAGCATTTTAATGAACTATGAGATAATTTATAAAAACTCAAAAATTGTGTTAGAAGAGGTTTTAGCACGAAATTTTTGGGGAATGCATACCTACTGATCTTAAAAGGTTTGTGGTTAAGTTTGGTGATTTTTGAAGTTACTTTGCTATTTTTAATAATTTTTGGTAGAAAACCGAGTCAAAATGGCATATTTTAGTTAAAAATTGACTACAAATAGTTAAAAGTTGATTCGGTGCATGGATTTTTTATGGTATTTCATGCATGTTTTCTACTGATTATATGCAAAAGGTTTAAGGTTGGTTCGGAATTTTTGCATGTTTATTGATTTTATGAGATAAAAGTCGATAAAAGTAAAATAAAATAATCATAATTTCGAAACATTTGATTCTGCCCATGATAAATTTATATACATTTAAAAATATTATTTAAATGTTAAAAGTAAATTTTAATTTGTGTTTTCACCTTGTTTTGATGTTTATTGGTTTTAGTGGTTAAAAACCGATAAATATCGATCTTTTTCTTCATAAAATTTATCCCGAAATTTTGGGAATTTTTTCTGACTTTTTGGTGTTCTTGGGAGTGTTCCAGAATACTAAAAATTTTTGTTTCAATTTTTTGACTAATGTTTCAATTATTTTGGATTTTTACTTAAATATTATGATTTTACCGATTAAATTAGCAAAATATCACCAAATCAAACTAATTATTTATCATAAAATTAGTGAGGACTAATTTTGAGGTTTAAAACAATTTCGACAATTAGTTTGGACTTAAATGAGATTTAAGAGTTGATTATTGATATTTACATGTTAAAAATCGATTAAATCCACACAAACCGAGATGGATACCAACGAATGATAGATAGGACGATTTTAGCCTCATTTTACAGCATTTTAAGCATATTTATTTAAGTTGAATGAATGATTGTCATTTATTTAAAGTATTTATCTTGTTGTACCTAGTATGGCCTAGTTAATTTTAATCGTTATTACTCGAAATGAATGGGAATATCGGTTTGTTTATAATTAAATACGATCTCGTATCGTCGGTTTGTAATTAATTTATAGTTTTATTTATTTTATTAATTAATGTATAATAGGAATAGCTATGTAATTCAATTGTAATAGTTATTTTTACCGGCGTTTCCAAAAGACGGATTACATCGAGACAGAGTCTATTTTTGGAAGGTGTTCCAAATCCCACAAGGAAGAGCCACTTATGGAATGAAGAGGCAAGGGACCAAGGAGTTGGTTTCCGAAATGTAATAGACTAGTTTTTATTAACTAGGTGGCCATACTAGGATTTTTACATATGCTTACTTGTTTGCTTGTTTTATTTTCGCGCATGCCAAAATCGTCATTCACATGCATTTTATTTTCGCGGTTGTCAATTCACGTCATTTACAACACAACCCTAGCCTAAAATCTGCGCAGACCTAGACATGCGGATACACGCCACCGCACCCAAGACCCACAATTTTTCTAAAACAAAGTGAGTACCCTAAGGAGTCCACCAAAGGGTTGGCTAGTACTTAAGCTGACCACTTACTATCAAAATAAGTAACGAGGTCATGCCCCAACTTGGATATAAACCCACCAAGTCAGGAACACAGAGGCTATCAAGCAGTGAACATACACTCGTCAAAGACTATAATGGCCTATCTATGATGAAGGCCGAAATACTCACCTAGGACCTAAATAAAACCAATCTAGGTCCCAGCTTGAATACTTTAGCCCACACCACACAAGACAAGTAGGACACCCAATTAACCAAAAGAGAGGCAAAGAGTCCAAACTTGACAATATTAAAGGTTTCAGGGAATCTAGGGCCGTTTCTACAACATAAGAAACCATTCAAATCAACCAACAACATATGTGAAATAAAAACATAATAAATGGCCTAAAACAAGAGTAAGGCCAATTATCCAATTTACACAATAATTTCATCCAACCGAATTTTTACCCGCAACCCCAGCCCCGCGACAGGTACGGGTTCAATCGCGGCTGACCAATCACACAATTGACTGACATCGATTCAGTCAAAGTGACTAAGGCTCAGTTTTCGGCATAATCATCCAAACATTACAATTATCGCTATAAAATTCATTTTAAGCCTATTCCTTACAATTTCATATTATAACCTATCCTAACATGTGCAAACTACTAATATAAGCATAATTTTACCAACATCATTATATCCACTACTAACATTATTCATTTCATATGATTACCCAATTACTACTTATACTAAATATAACATTAATTAACCCGAAACGACGAACAACGCATGAAAAACCGCGAATCAAGCAACGGGCCGACCCGGGCCAACCCCAAGGCAGCCGTGGGCCTGCCTGGGCCTGCTGGGCCTATTGGGCCGCCACCCCAAACCCTCCATTTCTCCATTTTTGTTCAGTTTAACATCGTCCGAAGCATCAATTAGTCATTCCCAATTCATTCCCATACTAATATGTGAATTTAAACATGCAAAAGACATGAATTAGACATGAATTTAACCCATATTATCATGTGAAATAAACCACTCAATTAAAAATCACAAAATCATACAAAAAGCAAAGAATGTGACATTTAATCGTCGAGTAACTCGAAATATGTTACCTTAAGCTAGAAAAAGGCAAATAACCCTTGAGGAAACCCTAAAAACAGTAGCTACCCATCATCCTCTACTATATAGGAGTCTCCTATATCATCCTCATAATCTTCACTAGGATGTAGATCTTGAAGAGAGGATTCCGAAAATATAAATTTTGCGAAAATCGGACAAGAAACGAAGAAATTATGATGAAATTACGATTGTAAGATTATCTTATTTTTTTTTTGTGTGGATTTCGGTCAAGAGGCACAAAAGAAGAACAAAGGAAGTTATAGGAAGGAATGGGAAGGAGGAAGAGGAGGTGTGCCGAGAAAGGAGAAAGAGGAGCGGGATTTGGCGGAATTTCATTAGTCGGTTTTGGCTCGTTTCGACAATAATTAGAACCGTTTGTCAAATACAAATTCCGACAAGGCCAAAGTTCTTAAACACGATATTACAAGAAGATTGAGTACTCATATGACCCATTTCCAAAACCGTTTACCCAATTTTCACAGAGTTGCCATTTTTCCCGATATGTCCTTATTTCGAAATAAAAGGTTTTTACACAGTTTAAACTATTTTTAAACATTTCGAAACTATCAAAATAAATACTTTACTTCAAAATATAATAGAATTATATTTCTTTGAATTATTTTTACTTCAAATACATTAATATTAAATTCAACTTGACTAATAAATTACTTCCGCAATATAATAACGGTCCGAAATTACGGGGTGTTACAGAAGTAGTCGATGGAGTTGATGAAGTTGCCATTGCGAATTAAAATGCTACAACAAAAGGGAAAAATTAAAATCCATTATTTTAAAAACATTACTTGTGAAAACATGTTTAGCAAGTTTTAGCATTTATATAATGACCTCTCACTAAATTATATAAATGATTCCAAGACCCAAATATTAAACAAAAATGAGCATCGCTTGGGCGAAACATCCCATAATTGTGTAAATTCAGTAAGTCACGTTGACTAATTCTACCTCTAGAACTCTTAGTCGACGAATTTCCTTAAATCCATCTACTAGCCCCGGAACACAAGACCGTCTTATATCCCGTTGAGTCCAACCAATTTTAGTGTGTGATAACCATTTACCACCCTACTTACGCAAGGTAAAAAGAGAACACCCCGCTTGGCGAGCGTGGCTCTAATGAACAAGAGATTCATAGGTGTTACTAATTGGTAAGGCTAATCTCAATTTTAGTTATCTGAGAGATCTTGTCAATTTAGTCATAAATTCCTTATAAGTGAATTAATTCGGTGAATGTAAATGACGTGAATTGACAACCGCGAAAATAAAATGCATGTGAATGACGATTTTGGCATGCGCGAAAATAAAACAAGCAAACAAGTAAGCATATGTAAAAATCCTAGTATGGCCACCTAGTTAATAAAAACTAGTCTATTACATTTCGGAAACCAACTTCTTGGTCCCTTGCCTCTTCATTCCATAAGTGGCTCTTCCTTGTGGGATTTGGAACACCTTCCAAAAATAGACTCTGTCTCGATGTAATCCGTCTTTTGGAAACGCCGGTAAAAATAACTATTACAATTGAATTACATAGCTATTCCTATTATACATTAATTAATAAAATAAATAAAACTATAAATTAATTACAAACCGACGATACGAGATCGTATTTAATTATAAACAAACCGATATTCCCATTCATTTCGAGTAATAACGATTAAAATTAACTAGGCCATACTAGGTACAACAAGATAAATACTTTAAATAAATGACAATCATTCATTCAACTTAAATAAATATGCTTAAAATACTGTAAAATGAGACTAAAATCGTCCTATCTATCATTCGTTGGTATCCATCTCGGTTTGTGTGGATTTAATCGATTTTTAACATGTAAATATCAATAATCAACTCTTAAATCTCATTTAAGTCCAAACTAATTGTCGAAACTGTTTTAAACCTCAAAATTAGTCCTCACTAATTTTATGATAAATAATTAGTTTGATTTGGTGATATTTTGCTAATTTAATCGGTAAAATCATAATATTTAAGTAAAAATCCAAAATAATTGAAACATTAGTCAAAAAATTGAAACAAAAATGTTTAGTATTCTGGAACACTCCCAAAAACACCAAAAAGTCAGAAAAAATTCCCAAAATTTCGAGATAAATTTTATGAAGAAAAAGATCGATATTTATCGGTTTTTAACCACTAAAACCAATAAACATCAAAACAAGGTGAAAACACAAATTAAAATTTACTTTTAACATTTAAATAATATTTTTAAATGTATATAAATTTATCATGGGCAGAATCAAATGTTTCGAAATTATGATTATTTTATTTCACTTTTATCGACTTTTATCTCATAAAATCAATAAACATGCAAAAATTCGAACCAACCTTCAACCTTTTGCATATAATCAGTAGAAAACATGCATGAAATACCATAAAAAATCCATGCACCGAATCAACTTTTAACTATTTGTAGTCAATTTTTAACTAAAATATGCCATTTTGACTCGGTTTTCTACCAAAAATTATTAAAAATAGCAAAGTAACTTCAAAAATCACCAAACTTAACCACAAACCTTTTAAGATCAGTAGGTATGCATTCCCCAAAAATTTCGTGCTAAAACCTCTTCTAACACAATTTTTGAGTTTTTATAAATTATCTCATAGTTCATTAAAATGCTTAAAATCAAGATGCAAATTACAAGCCTAAGATCTGATACCACTTGAATGATCATAGATCCATATTAGAATCTCTAATAAAAATTAAATTATCTCATAATTTATTATTTAGGTGATCTATGTAACATGCATGCAAATATAAAAGCATGAAAATGAAAGTTTAAGGAAAAACAATTTCCTTACATTGATTTTATGGTAAAATGGGCACAAACTAGTTCACCTTACTAGCTTGTTCTTGAGCTTATACCAAATGAATGATCCTCCTTAGTAATCTTCAAAAAGAAGATCTCCTTCAAGATGCACCCAAGAACTTAACCCAAAAATAATAACAAGTAATTAACTAGAAACTTGTTATTATTATATCTTGATAATATTTTAATATTACTAACTCTCTTAGTAAATATTTATATGTATACTAACAATCTTAATAGAGATGTGTATTAGTTTTAGAGAGAGGAAGACCAAATAAATCTCATGCAAAGTGCACATGTGAATAAATAAAAATGAACAACAATTTTGGTCTATATGGGGGACAAAACCGGTGGGGTGGAGTGTTAGGTGAGGAAGAGTTTTCAATTGTCTTATATTATTTTATCTTACATCACATGCAAAATCAATATAAGATAACTTATGGTAGTATATAAAGTAAGATGAAATGATTGTGTTACTAATCATCCACTACTCTATTTTACATGGTCCACTTGCCCATTTACGGGTCCATGTTGGTTCTTATATTTGTCGCACAAATACGTGTAATTTTATTTTAAACTTCGTTTCATGTTTAAATATTTCCATAATTAGTTCGTCCAAATCACTCCGTAAATATACGTGTACCACTACACATATTATTTACGTACTAATATTAATCACATTAATAAATTAGTACAATTTTAGTGAATTAACAATTAATTAACTAAAACCCGTCTCCCAAAATTTATTATTCAATTATCACATAATTAAATAATAAGTGCCGTTCCTCGAGTTCGCAACTCGAATTCTCTCTTAAAATAATTGACTAACCTTTTAGTCTACAAATCAAGGGACTAAATAAATTGTATCTCACGACAATAACATCAAACTCTAGTCAGCCAACCATTATCGATTTACTTTAATCAACTGACGAGGATCAAATAATTAAATATCTGATGATATTCCATTAATGAGATTTATTATGTTAATGCACTATTGTGGAGGACACTAACTCTAACAAATGGTATCTGTCACTCCAAAGTGACGGATACGTGCCATCTTCAATGAGATTTTGTGTATAAAAATATAGGCAGAGATAAGAAGTTGGGCAATGAAGATAAAGTTGTAGCATTGGAATTTGGAAACAATAACAAATTCAAGCTTCCGTGTTTGTGTAATACTCCGTAATTATAAGTCTTGGGGTACTCTATCGAGTAGGCCTTACTCTGTCGAGTAAGGGTAAGTGGCGTTTTAGAAAAGTTTCTGACCTGTTGGGTACTCGATCGAGTAGCTGGGGCACTCGATCGAATGTCCGGTTTTACGGGGAGTTTTCTCGGGTTTTGTTAATTATGCGATTAAGGTATTTAAGCTTCGTCGTCGTTATTCTAAATCACTTTTACAAAACCTAAATTACTGTTTAAGAGAGAAAGCAAACAAGTTCATCTTCTTAATCGCATTCTTAGCAATTCCCGGAGTTCAGACGGTCGGTTCTTGTCATTGATTATACCGTTGAGTTCCTTGCATCGAGGGTAAGATCTATGTACCCTTTTTATTGTCTTTCCTTTGATTTGGTTAAACCCTAATTTAGAGATTGAGGGTTTTATGTGTAGTATGTGATTTGGTAGCCTCTATGTGTTGTATGATAGGAGGAGGGTTCATAGAAGAGGCTTTTGACTCGCAAAGAGAGTCCGTACGATTGTGTGCATACAGGTAGGATTTCTACTCGCATTAGTCTCATAATGGGATATTGGTTGATGTATTGTGTTTGGTTGTTTGATATAGTAATTGTATTGTGATTGTGGTTGTGATCGTTGTTGATGGTTCGCGAGGCGTGGCCTCGGCTGAGTGGGGTCACTTGCGGGAGTGGCTTCACGCCCTAGTTTCGCCTTTTGTGGAACCCGCCACAGAAGGGATGTGCACATTAATGGACAGGGTTATCGCTCACTATGTGGAGCGGGGATTTGGTGTGTACGGCTGCGGTCCCCCATCGGGCGGGGCTGGTCCAAAGTGGGACGGTCAAGATTGAGATGATGGGAATTGGTTGGTTGTGTGTGTGTGTGACAGTTTCGTCTGTTTATCTTATCATTGTTGTTTACATTGATTGTGTGATTAATCGACCCGGTGTTGTTTTGTAAACTGCGGTGATCCATTCGGGGATGGTGAGCAGATATTGAGCAGGTATTGAGATGAGTCTTTGGGATAGCCGGGATGCCACGACATGATGATAGGAGTCTTCATTTGTAGCTTATTAGTTATTTACATTTCAGTTAGAACAGTCAGTTTGAGAACATGTATCGTACTTTTGGTTTGGTTTTGAGGATTGTAACTATTCGCCAATTATTTATAATAAACGTTGTTTCTTCATTGTTGTTTGATTATCATTGCCTCGGGGAACCGAGATGGTAATGTCTTCATACCTGAGTGGTCCTGGTAAGGCACTTGGAGTATGGGGGTGTTACAAATGGTATCAGAGCGACGATCCTGAAACCTGTAACCAATGAACCTAATGAACATAGGGAGTCAATTAAAATGAACCTGGGGTAAAAGTTGTAGGAGCTAATGCAAAGGCTTGGGAGACGTCCTAAAGTTGCGGGGTCGCCCTACAACTTTGAACCGGTCACATGGGGGGAGTGTTTGTCGAGTCGTATGTGTGTTTGGTTAACTTGTGTAAGAATGTGATGAAATGTGTTAATTGTTGGATGTTCGAAGTTGAAGGTTGAGAATGTTAAAGGTTAATGAACTATGTGGAAACTGTTGATGGAATGATACAATGTTGAATGTTTTACAACGTGGCATTTAATAACATGAAGAAATGATCTCGTAGATAGTAGAAAAGATGCGTAGCATGTTTATTATGATATAATGTGGTTTATAAAGTTTAGCATGTTAGCATATGACGTAACATGCGGGTAGCTTTTATGAATTGGCATGACTCGATCGAGTGGGACTGACTCGATCGGGTGGGTTTTTGACGGTTTTGAGTCCAGAATCGTGTTTTTGGGTACTCGATCGAGTAACTAGGGGTACTCGATTGAGTAGGGGGTCACTCGATCGAGTAGCCTAGCTACTCGGTCGAGTAGGTAAGAGATCAGAAGGTCTGTTAGGGGTCTGATGTTTGGGTACTCGATCGAGTATGTTGGGCACTCGATCGAGTAGCCCGTTACTCGATCGAGTGTGTTTGGGAACTCGATCGAGTAGGTCCTGGGTGGCGTGTTTTCGTGTTTTGAAGTTTAGTACGTGTGTTCATATCTACCCTTTCTTATATATGTATAGTTTCAAGATGCCGCCTAATCTTCTTGATAGTTGGCTGAGAGAGATGGAGAACATATTAGACTTGGTTCACTGTCCTGATGAGATGAGGGTGGAACAGGCTGCGTTCTATCTGAGGGAGGCAGCTGACAAGTGGTGGGATTCAGTGAAAGTGAGTGCTAAGGAGATATATACAAACCAAGGCTTACCTGCTATACCTTAGGAGGAGTTTCGTAGGGCTGTGAGGAAAGAGTTTGTACCGGAACATGTGAGGAGTAAGTTGAGAGAAGAGTTTGATGGTTTTAAGATGACCGCTGAGATTTCTGTGGCTGAGTACTACAGGTTGTTCAATGAGAAGTCTAGGTATGCTGAGGATATGGGTTTGAGTGAGGAGAATCTCGCATTGAGGTTTGAGAGGGGGTTGACCCCTAAGATTATGGATAAGTTACCCGTGGGAGTCCTTACTGATGTTAAGGAAGCTTATGAGAGGGCTGGGAGAGCTGAGAGGTTGGTGGAGATGGCTCAGGAGAGGTTAGGTGGTGAGAAGAGGAAGTCTGAGAGCGAGGGTGGTGGCCAATCTAATCACAAGAAAGGCAACCACAATCAATCTAAGGGATTTTCTTCTGGGTCTGGGTTCAGTGCTGGGGCTTCCTTTGGGCGTGGCCGTGGAAGTGTGAGTAATAGTTGGGGAGTGACCTGCTATAGCTGTGGTGGTGTAGGCCACAAGAGACATGAGTGCACAAGTGCACCGGGATCTTTCCAGAGACCTGCGCAGAGCTTCGCGAGCAAATGGACCGGCTGGATCATGGCCAAACCGGGGAAGTCAGAGTTACCAGAGTGGAGGCAACCGCAACGGCGGTAATTCTTATCAGAAACCACCAACGAACAACAACAACAATCAAGGGTCGGGTGCTAAGCCGACCACCTCAGCCAGTACTGTCCAGGGAGGTGGGCAAAAGACCAGTGGCAAGTTATTCATGATGGAGAAGAAGGCAGCTGAGGAAGATGCGCACGTTATCACCGGTACATTCCTTGTTAATGGTATTCCTACCTTTGTTTTGTTTGATTCAGGGGCTTCCTAGTCGTTTGTGTCTTCGAGTCATGTTAAACAGTTGGGTTTGAGAGTATATGAGTCTGTTAGTGAGCAAGTTTTCATACCTTCGGGTGAGTCTGTATCATGTGGGAGATTGTTTAGAGATGTATCTATGATAGTTGGGCAAGTTGATTTCCCTCTAGACTTGCTGGAGTTTCCTTTTAACGGTTTTGAGATGATAGTCGGGATGGATTGGTTAGGAAAGTATAAAGCTAAGATAGACTGTCATCAAAAGAAAGTGTCTTTAAGAGGTCCTAAGGGTGTTAGTGGGTCTTATCGTGGGTTTCTAGTCAAACCCAAAGTTAAGTTGATTGCAGCTGTCACCTTGAAGTCTCATCTGAGGAAGGGATGTCCTTTGATCTTGTGCCATATGAGAGATGACCGAGTAGAGAGTCCGACAGTTGATGAGATACCAGTGGTGGGAGAGTTTGCAGATGTTTTTCCAGAGGATATTCCGGGGTTGCCACTGAAGAGGGAGATAGATTTCACCGTTAAGTTGAAGCCAGGGACGAGGCCGATCTCTAAGGCACCGTACCGTATGGGTCCTAAGGAGATGGAGGAGCTTAGGAAGCAGTTGGATGATCTGATAGAGAAGGGATACATTAGACCAAGTGTGTCGCCGTGGGGAGCACCAGTTCTTTTTGTGAAGAAGAAAGATGGGAGTTTGAGGTTATGCATAGATTACAGGGAGCTGAACCGAGTGACGATAAAGAACAAGTATCCTTTGCCAAGGATAGATGACCTGTTTGATCAGTTGAGTGGTGCATCAGTCTTTTCTAAGATTGATTTGAGGTCGGGGTACCATCAGGTGAAGATTAGAGAGGTGGACATACCAAAGACAGCTTTCACGTCGAGGTATGGCCATTATGAGTATGTGGTGATGCCGTTTGGGTTGTCTAATGCGCCGGCAGTGTTTATGGATTTGATGAATAGAATTTTCAGACAGTTCTTGGACCAGTTTGTAGTGGTGTTTAGCGACGACATCTTAGTCTACTCTAAGACTAAGGAGGAGCATGAGGAGCATCTGAGGATCGTGTTGCAGACTTTGAGGGATCATGAGTTGTATGCTAAGCTGTCCAAGTGTGAGTTCTGGTTAGAGAAAGTTTTTTTTCTGGGTCATGTGATCTCTAAAGATGGGGTAGCTGTGGATCCGGCGAAGATTGAGGCAGTGACAAAGTGGGAAGCACCGAAGAATGTTGCCGAGGTTAGGAGTTTCTTGGGTTTAGCTGGATACTACAGACGGTTCGTGAACGATTTCTCCAAGATAGCTAGACCTATGACAGCGTTGATGAGGAAAGAGAACAGGTTTCGTTGGGATGAGAGTTGTGAGACTGCGTTCCAAACATTAAAGGAGCGTTTGACCACAGCTCCTGTCTTAGCATTGCCTGAAGGGACCGAGAACTTTGAGGTTTATACAGATGCCTCAAAGAATGGGCTGGGATCTGTGTTGATGCAGAATGGTAAAGTGATTGCCTATGCTTCTAGGCAATTGAAGCCTTATGAGGAGAACTACCCTACTCATGATCTGGAGTTGGGTGCAGTGGTATTTGCTCTCAAGATTTGGAGACATTACCTTTATTGAGCAATCTTTAAGGTATTTTCTGATCACAAGAGTCTCAAGTACATCTTCACGCAGAAGGAGTTGAACATGAGACAGAGGAGGTGGATGGAGCTGATTGGCGATTATGACATGGAAATCATCTACCATGAAGGGAAGGCCAATGTTGTTGCTGATGCTTTGAGTAGGAAGAGTGTACATTCTCTGTGTACAGCTCTATCCTTGATGAGGCTGAGGGATGAGGTAGCGAGTTTTGGGATACATATGATGCAGAAAGGAGATGCCATGGGTGATATGACAGTACATCTTGAGTTTTATGATGATATTCGAGGTAAGCATGCTTTGGATCCTAAGATAGTGGAGTGGAGAGCTGGAGTAGAGAAAGGGACAGTGTCCCGGTTTTCTATTCATACAGATGGTAGTTTGAGGTTTGATGGTAGGTGGTGTGTTCCTAATGATGAGGAATTGAAAAAGACTATCGTGACAGAGGCACATTGCACACCATATTCAGTTCATCCAGGTGGAGACAAGCTATACAAGGATTTGAAGAAAACGTTTTGGTGGCCTGGGATGAAGAAAGAGACAGCTGAGTTTGTATCCCGTTGTTTGACATGCCAGAGAGTTAAAGGGGAACAACGACGACCACAAGGTAAGATTCAGTCTTTAGAGGTACCTGAGTGGAAGTGGGAATCCATTTCCATGGATTTCATTGTGGGTTTGCCAAAGAGTCAGCAAGGTAACAACATGATTTGGGTGATAGTGGATCGTCTGACCAAGTCAGCTCACTTTGTTCCAATGAAAGATACATGGACTAAGGCACAATTGGCTATGGCCTATCGAAAGAACGTGCTTAAGTTACATGGAGTCCCTAAGGACATAGTGTCTGACAGAGATGCGAGGTTTATATCGAGGTTTTGGAAAGAGTTGCAGGAATCGTTGGGAACAACTTTGAAGATGAGTACAAAGATTTCATCCCTGCGACAGACGGGCAGATCGAGAGAACAGTCAAGACTCTTGAGGATATGTTGCGAGCTTGTGTGATGGATTTTGGTGGTAGCTGGGAGCAGAGGTTGGACTTGATAGAATTTAATTACAATAATGACTATCACACCAAGTATTGGTATGGCACCGTTTGAGGCTTTGTATGGGAGGAGATGTAGGAGTCCAATCTGTTGGGACGATAGTCTTTGAGGCAAAGTGGTTTTAGGACCAGAGATGGTGCATGAGATGGTGGAATAGATTAAGATGATCAGGAACGAATGAGAGCACTCAGATCGACAAAAGAGTTACACGAGATCTACATCGCGGACATAGAGTTTCAAGTTGGGGACAAGGTTCTTTTGAAAGTGTCTCCTATGCGTGGGGTTATGAGATTTGGGAAGAAAGGCAAGCTAAGTCAGAAGTTTATAGGGCCTTATGAGATCTTAGAGTGAGTTGGGGAAGTTGCTTATCGTCGGCTTTACCAAAATGCATTAGAGAGAGTGCATAATGTGTTTCACGTATCGCAGTTGCGGAAGTATGTGAGTGACCCGTCACATGTGTTAGAGAGGCAGAGAGCTTAGAGCTAGATGAGTCTTTATCATACCTTGAGGTGCCGGCGCATTCTAGACCGAAAGGTTAGAAAGACTAGGAGTTGTGAGACAGTTTTGCTTAAGATCCTTTGGTCTAACCACCAGACCGAGGAAGCTACATGGGAGCCAGAGGAAGCTATGAAAGAGTGTTACCCTTTCCTTTTCGATCAGGTATGTATGGTTACGAGGACGTAACCATGTTTCTTTTAGGGGGGTAGGAGATGATCGCGAATAGTTTTAAGAGTCTTATACCCCTTTTATATGTTGTGTCGGTATGTTTGTCGGGATGAGTTGGGTTAGTATCATGTTTTATGTTGAATTTTGTTTGATGGTTGAGTCGGGAATGTTATGGGAGTACCTTTGTTTAGTAGTGGTTTGAACTTCGGGGACGAAGTTCCTTTTAAGGAGGGAAGACTGTAATACTCCGTAATTATAAGTCTTGGGGTACTCTATCGAGTAGGCCTTACTCTGTCGAGTAAGGGTAAGTGGCGTTTTAGAAAAGTTTCTGACCTGTTGGGTACTCGATCGAGTAGTGGGGCACTCGATCGAGTAGGGGGTACTCGATCGAGTACCTTGGGTACTCGATCGAGTGTCCGGTTTTACGGGGAGTTTTCTCGGGTTTTGTTAATTATGCGATTAAGGTATTTAAGCTTCGTCGTCGTTATTCTAAATCACTTTTAAAAAACCTAAATTACTGTTTAAGAGAGAAAGCAAACAAGTTCATCATCTTAATCGCATTCTTAGCAATTCCTGAGTTCGACGGTCGGTTCTTGTCGTTGATTATACCGTTGAGTTCCTTGCGTCGAGGGTAAGATCTATGTACCCTTTTATTGTCTTTCCTTTGATTTGGTTAAACCCTAATTTAGAGATTGGGGGTTTTATGTGTAGTATGTGATTTGGTAGCCTCTATGTGTTGTATGATAGGAGGAGGGTTCATAGAAGAGGCTTTTTGACTCAAAGGAGAGAGACCGTCGATTGTGTGCATACCAGGTAGGATTTCCTACTCAGTATTAGTCTCATAATGGGATATTGGTTGATGTATTGTGTTTGGTTGTTTGATATAGTAATTGTATTGTGATTGTGGTTGTGATCGTTGTTGATGGTTCGCGAGGCGTGGCCTCGGCTGAGTGGGATCACTTGCGGGAGTGGCTTCACGCCCTAGTTTCGCCTTTTGTGGAACCCGCCACAGAAGGGATGTGCACATTAATGGACAGGGTTATCGCTCACTATGTGGAGCGGGGATTTGGTGGGTACGGCTGCGGTCCCCCATGGCGGTGGGTCCAAATGGACGGTCAAGATTGAGATGATGGGAATTGGTTGGTTGTGTGTGTGTGACAGTTAAGCTGTCTGTTTATCTTATCATTGTTGTTTACATTGATTGTGTGATTAGTACTAACGCCGGTGTTATTTTGTAAACCTGCGGTGATCCATTCGGGGATGGTGAGCAGATATTGAGCAGGTATTGAGATGAGTACTGGGATAGCTGGGATGCCACGACATGATGATAGGAGTCTTCCGCTGTAGCTTATTAGTTATTTACATTTCGGTTAGAAAAAATCGGTTTGAGAACATGTATCGTACTTTTGGTTTGGTTTTGAGGATTGTAACTATTCGCCAATTATTTATAATAAACGTTGTTTCTTCATTGTTGTTTGATTATCATTGCCTCGGGTAACCGAGATGGTAATGTCTTCATACCTGAGTGGTCCTGGTAAGGCACTTGGAGTATGGGGGTGTTACAGTTTGTGCAGACATCAGCCACAAATTATTATAAATAGGCGGGCACCCATGGAAAAAAAAGGACGGACACCAATATTCTCCAGAGGACGATAAGACAGAAATACAGAGACCTGTATACTCTCATTCACCGTCTCAAATAAACTATCCCTGTTTCAAATCACATATTCACATAAAATTGCCCCAGTTTTCATATAAGCGTATAAAAGCTACTCCCTCCATTCAACTCCACACTACCATTATCTATTTTGCACACTATTCACAATTAAACATTCAATTTCAATTTTCAACTCAATACATAAGTGAAAATATATTCATGTGGGATCTTGTTTGATTTGTATTTACAAGTATATTAAAAATACCTAACTTTTATATTTTTAGCAAATACGTAGCTAACGATATTTAGCTCGTAAAACATGCGTTGACAAACGTGAAAAAGCAAAGTGGTAGTGCAGAGTTGAATGGAGGGAGTATTAATTTACGAAAAAGTCGAAATTCATTCACGGTCAACATCCAAATAGGCCAGAGGGTACCAATATCTAATAAGTTTTCTTTTCTTTATTTTTTTCTTTATTTTTTTTATTTCTTTATTTATCGTATAATTTGTATAGTTGTATATAAACTAACCTCGTAACTTGTCCTTATAAATAATTTGTACTGTATTGTGTAAAAACTGTCTTTTAACATTCTTTTTACTCAATTTTCGTCAAATATATAATATTGCAAATAAATAGAAGAGGCCGTCAGTTTGATAGGCGGTCTGAGTGCCTAACACCTTCCCTGGCCGTACCTTTACCCCCGAATCCACAATCTTTTGTTTAGACCGGAGTGATGGATCAGTCCCCATTCCAGGGATCAAAAGGGGCCTTTTCCGTTAAAATTATTTATGTATGTTTTTTTCATAAAGCCTAGTGGCGACTCCTCCATATTATAATGACATTTTTTTCAGGGATCTCACACTGTTAAACGAAGAACGAATCAAGGACTTCATTCATCGTTTTGACCTAGAAAGTCAACAATCAAAGGCCTCGCCAATGAAATGGCCGTCTTAACCCTAACCCACGGGTTAAGGGATGGAGCCCTAAAAAGTGAGATGCATTGTAAGCCACCGAAGAGCCTTATGGAGGCTTGGGAGATGGCTGGCAGATATATCACAGATGTGGATTATAAGAAAAGGTTCGCACCGGTCGACACTTTCCTAGTGCGAGGAAAGAGCTCTGTAAAAGCGTTACCTCCCCGTCACTCAAAGGAAGACTCATCCCCTCCTTCAAAGAGAGGCAGGAAGAGCGCCGAAGAAAGATTGGGGCCAAAGAATAAAGACAAAGATCCTTTCCAACAACACACCCGTTAAATAGGAGGATGTTGGAAGTATAATGTTGGAGTGAGTGTCCTCCACAACAATGCGTTTACTTTCTAAATCTAGTTAAAGGAATATAACCGGGATATTTATTATTAATAGTCATCAGCTGATCATCGTTCATCGGTAACGATTGGCCGACTTGGGTTTGACGTTACTGTCGTATGACGGTGGTGGTCAGCTGATCCCTTGCGGTCACACCTATAGGATGTAACCCCAATAGATATACTAATTATTTGTATGTGATATAATTAAGGGTTATTTCATGAGAATAATCCAAACTATGACACATCTTCTCATATTAATCCATACTAACATTTAACCGAGAAAAATCTGAATTATTGCCTCATTTATCTTCCATTGAACTGAGCCTAATTTTTACCTGTTGCAATAGGTAAGCTTTCAGGTCATAAGGCTGTGGGGCCTTTATTATTTCTTTTTTCGCTAAAATCTATCTAATTCTTGTTGTTCTTCCTGATCTTTAACTTTTCCCAAATTAAACAAAAACCCAGAAAATCAGATTTACTAAATTGCCCAAAAGTGGACATGGATATGATGGTTGACTGCGTGTAGCCGCAATTCATATCCGATCGTGTCGCACATTAATGCTTCTTGTATTATTGACTGAATTGCCCAAAGGGCTAACCATTAGGGTACCAATGATTATGCTTTTTGGACTACTAAGTATTGCAGTGCACTAATATGTCTGCAAATTACGTTTTAGAAACCAATCCCTCTTCGTCTTCTCTCAATCTCTCGTGTGCTTATCCCCAAATATAACCCTAATATCATTCATTTTGCGGATTTTTTTTTTCATGTTTTCGCCTATATCATCTGTTGATTTTGGATCTTGATGACTTGATAGACGCTGCTTCATCGCCTCGAGATTCAAAGCTTCCTGATTTTTAATGTTCATCTGTATTTTTTTATAATTTTAGTAGATATTGATGTGAATTGAACGGGATTTTGTTGATTTTGTCTTGATTTTGGTTGATTTTGTCTTATTGCTTTGTGATTGAGGGATGATTACTTGCCCAGATTGTTTAAGCATATTAATTTCTCAAGCTCCTTTGTTGCAATCTATGAGGAGATTTTCTGGGTTTTGTTTTTATTTTTGTCTTGATTAATGAGGTAAAATGGGTTTTGTTGATATTCAAACTGAGGAGAGGATGAGTGATTTTAGATAGATGAATATGATGATAGGTTATGGGAACCGGCTGTCCAAGTCTCCCTTCCCTAAGTTCGGTGAAAGTTAAATAAGTCAATAGTTCAGATTATTCTTAGTTAAACGTTAGTATAGATTAATACAAGAAGGGGAGACATAGTTCAGATTATATTTTGATGACGAATTAAGCACTCGGGCCAAAGAAATTTATTATTCAATTATTTGATAATTGAACAATAAATGTTAAGAGAGATGATAGTAATTAATATTTAATTTATTATATTAATAAGGTGTGTATATATATTTTGAGACGGAGCTAATTAGCTAATTATACTTACAAGGAGTTGTAAAATTAGCTATATGGGTTTCATAAGACACATTTTATATTGATAAAATGGTATAATGTCACTTAAAGGTTAAGTGTATGTTATTCACGAATTTGCGATATGATCACTTGCAAGTACGACCTGAAAGACACCTTGCATTGAGTGGGAGATAGTAATAGGATAAGAGAATTGGTGACGCACACTTGTCGAGGACAAGTGGGAGATTGTTGGAATATGTGTCCTCCAACAATAATGCGATCACAACTGTTGATCATGATGATCACATGTTTAAATCTCATTTTAAGAATACATGTGGGATGTAATATTTTATAGTCAACTGGTCCACACATATTGGTAATGATTGGCTGACTAGAGTTTGACATTACTATCGTGCGACGGTGGTGATCAGTTAATCCCCTTAGGTCATACCTATATGGAAATACTATTAAATGATTATTTTTATTAATCGTATGCCGATACGAGTTAATTAAATTGCTTAAAATTGACGGATGATTTTGTGAGTAAAATTAACGTGTCTTATTGTAATTAGACTATATTAGATACGGGCTAAGTAATTGAATTGTTTTATTGCTTGGATAAAAATTAATGTTTACGAAACAATTGAAATTGAAATTGAATGAATAATTTATTATAAATACAAGACCTTGTAATTTATAATTTGATAAACCATTTTGGTACAAGTGATTAAGAATTACCAGCGGATTTTGTATATGACATATTTTATGAGTATGTTGATTTTTAATATGTTAAAAATACATTACAATTTCACATGTCAAGTAACATGTCACATATGTCACAATTGACATATGACAAAATAAAATGGACCTTCCATTTTATGATAAGTATACCGAAATATTCAAGGGAATAAGGTTAATATTGTGTTTTGATTATGTTAAGTGCAAAACATGATGACTAACCTAAATGACTAGCCTTACATGCCTAGTCTCACCTTGAGAAGAACAAGGCCATGCATTTGCTTCCCTTGTCCCTCCTCCCACCGGTTTTCTAGAGCAAGATAGAGGGTTTTTCCTCTATCATTTTTCATTCACAAATTCAACTAATTTTTCTAGTGTAAGAAAAACATAATCCCTCCATAATTTATAAAAAGTTAGAGAGATAAATACACACAAATCTCTCCTCTTGGTCGAAATTTTCAAGAGGAAATACACAATATTTTTGTGTCAATTTTATAGTAAGACTTATATTATTTCTAGTACAAAATAATATTAGTTATTAAGAGATTTCCTTGGGTATTCACATTTGGGAGAGGTTCTAATTTGGACCTTTTGTTCATCCATTTTAAGGAAAGCTCAAGAACTAACAAATAGGTGAATTTGTTGGTGCCCATAAAACCAAAATCAGATAGTAAGATAGATGATTTCTTCTCTTATCTTATTTATGTTTGCATGCATAAGATCTAGTTTTAATTTTATGATTAAATTAATATGTCACATATATGAATATGTAAATTAATGAGATTAATGAATTCTAACATATTGTCCACTAGAATGTCAACATGTGGCAAAAGGAAGTCGTCCTTCGGACTTGCCTTGTTAAGATATCTGAAGTCGACGCAAACCCAAATTCTCCCGTCTTTCTTTGGTACAGGCACAATGTTGGCCACCCAGTCAGAGTATTCCGACACTTTGATGAAACCAGCCTTGAACTATTTATCCACTTCTTCCTTGATTTTCAAGGCCCATTCAGGGCGCATCCGGCGCAGCTTTTGCTTCACGGGTTTAGCTCCGGGCTTAATGGGTATCCGGTGCTCAGCAATTTCCCTGTCAATCCCAAGCATATCTTTGTAGGACCAGGAAAATACGTATTTGTATTCGTGGAGGAGGTCAATGAACTGTTATCTTTCCGAGGTGTCAAGGGTTATCCCTATCCTAAGTTCTTGAGGTGTGTTTTCGGTTCCTACGTTAATAGGTTCGGTCTCTTCAATGATGGGGGTTCTGGTTTCCCTTTTGTCAAGTTCTTTGGCTAAGTGAGGTGGGTAGTCACTCAAGTCAAATTCCTCATAGTGATTCAGAATTACATTGAAGTTAAATTGAGATGAGTCATAAGCAAACCTAGCGTTCATTAAGTTAACACGAGCGAAAAGCTCGGAGAGGACAATTATCTCATGGTCAGTCAGGGGTGACACAGCAGAGGAGATGGCCCCTGGAACAGGATCCAGGTTGTCACCTTTCATGGGAGTAGGGATGACCCTAGTAGACTCAGCCTCTGAATCAGCCACAAGCTTGTGATAAAACAGCGAGAATGGGACCTTGACGGGGTCATTAGGAGTGTTAGGAGCTATGACAGACTCTGACGCTGACTCAGACTCAGATTCTTCTCCACTTCCTTCTTTGAACATGGGGCCTTATCTAGTTGTGATCTTGAGAATGCGGCCTTGGAGATCGGTCCACTTAACGGTTTTCCTCCAGCCCTGTGTAGCTTTCTCTGGGTCAGTATCAGAGATCAAGGCGGTGGGATAAAATTGGTTGTCCATCAGAGCGATGTTGATGATGTCCTCATAGTCGAGGTGCTTGATGTTATCCTCTCTAAAGAGGAGAGTGACAGCTTGTCCGTCGAGGCATGAGGATGGCTTAGACTCAGTTGATGCAGCTTTGGTGTTATCGGGGATGAAGTAGCAGTCCTGGAAGACTTCTAAACCCGGGTACCTAGCCTTGGCGACAGATTCATAGATCGGCTCGGGAAAGCCATGGTAAAGTTCAGACTCTCCCTCGGGGACAAAGTATCCATTAAGGGTCAGATGATAGGGACGGAGGATGACTCCGTGCTTCTTGCGCTTCTGAACTAGGAGGTTCATCTCCTGGATATCTTCATCGGTTGGTTCATAGCCCAGCCTGAAGGGGATGTTGGGGACCTTAGCCTGTTTCAAGGGAGATAAGGTGCTCTTCAGCGGATTGAGGGATAAACCTGGGAAGTAACCCTGGCGCATTAGAATGCGGTTGACTATGAGGTTGGCAAATGGTTCACAATAAAAGGGTGTTGATTCGTTACTTATAGCATGCACAGCTTGGAATCCCCACATTTCATTGTCATCTTCCTCGATGGCTTGGGAGGCTATTCCCTTTCTCATGACGGCATTGATCGGGGAAGTAGGAATCGTGATCGTTTTCCCGTTGAAGGGGACCCTGATTTTTTGGTGGAGAGTTGAAGTAACTGCTTTGACGGCGTGAATCTAGGGACGTCCCACGAGCATATTGAAGGAGGCGACGATGTCGACTATCTGAAAACTGGTTTGCCTTTGCGGTGGTCTGGTCGCGATGGTCTGAGTGATGAGCCCTGCGACCTTTCGACGAGTGTCGTCATAAGCGCGTACTCCTTGATTGGTTGGGACCAAATCAGCTTCTTTGATACCCAGTTTATGAGCCGTTTTGAGGGGAATGACATTCACCGCGGATCCGTCATCCACAAGAACCATAGGCACATTCTTTTTGAGGCATTGTACAGTGATGTACAGAGCCAGGTTGTGGTTGGCTCCGAAGGGAGGGATATCTTCGTCAGAGAAGATGACCGGGTTGTTCAAATCAGGGACATCCCTTGTCATGTGTGCCACCACTTCTTCCAGGGAGGAGGTAGAGGGCACAATCAGTTTTCCCAAGGCTTGTAGTAGAGCTTGCCGATGCTCGAAGGATGTAGCAATCAGTTGCCAAACTGAGATTTCGGCTTTCGCTTTCTGCAGTTGTTTGAGGATTGAATTCTCGGGAGCCCTGGGTTAAGTGTCCATGTCCGGGACAATTTGGTCATTCGTTGTTGGAGTGACCGTCAAACTGTTCGCGTTTTGATAGGGGCGTCCGGACCGGGTAAGATGACCGATCTCTTTCGCCTCCTTCACTTTGCCTGGGACGATATAGACATCTTTAACATCATCTCTCCAGATGCCATTAATTTCGGGATCTCGAGGGTACCTTGGAGGGGTATTCCTCGGTGGGTAGTTTTTGTGAGGGACATTTTTGTGAGGGTAGTTTTTGTGAGGTTGATTATTGTGGGGGTGATTATTGTAGGGGTGATTATTGTGAGGGTGATTGTAGATACCCGTATCCGTCGATATTGGAATTTATAGAGAACCCGACAAACACCCGATGATGATAGGACACATGTATTCTTTAGTTGTCATTGTCATTATTTGGAGCTCGTTTTACGATGTAGAATGGGCGTCGTCGATGAAGTATTTTATTAATTTAAATGATATTTAAATTAATGTTTTTTAAGTGAGTTCATTTTATTAATTTAAATGATATTTAAATTATGGCTTTTTTTTAGGTGAATTCAATTTATTTTATTTTATTTTGAATTTATTTTCCCAAGTTTATTTTATTGAAAATAAAATAAATATTTGATATGAAAAATCATTTTATGAGTATATTTGGTTTGAAAAATCATTTATTTTAATGTGTTAATTGATTTGAAAATCGATTTAAAAATCGAAAAGAACTCGTTTCAACCACACGTTTTTGAGCTCGATTTTAGCTCGGTTTTTGAGCCCGTTTTCTTTACGATTTGGCATGAATATCGAGTACACTAACCAACCTAAGCCTCTACCCATCCAACCCCAGTTCGAACCCCATAACCACGGCCCAAATCATGCCCCAAATCACCCCCAAACAGCCCGCAAAAACACGAAGCAGCCCCCCTGTTTTGCAGCTCAAACCCGAGTCCAAAACCCGTTCCAAATACCACCAAAAACCGTGCCCATTAACCCTAACCCATACCCTAATATCCTACCCATATTACCTTACCTTAACCACCAAGAAAACCCCCCATACGAACCCAAGAAAACCCCCCAAAATCTGCTGGACAGCAGCTATGCTCAGCCGAGCCCGTATGCCTCTCCTTCCTTTTACCCTACTTTAACTCCTTATAAATACCACCCCTTCACCATATATTCATTCCTCTAAGTTCTCCATACATACTACCTTCACTTACAAGCTTTAAACTCCAGAAAAAAACCCTAATTGCCTCTCAAAAACCCTCCACAAAACCGACATCCAAACTGGAACAGTTTGTGTGTCCTCTTCGAAAAACAATTCGTTACTCCTTCAAACCTCCATCAAAACTCGAGTTTCTTGTTCCTAATTAACCATATAACATCCATCTACACATTAGATAAAGATTTACGAGCCAAATTGCACTTGAGAGTACACGAAATCCCTCGAAAAACAGAGTGTTATACACTCTGTTTTCGCGGTTTGTTCCTGTCTGTCCAGTTCTGTTTGTGCTCGTTTTTCGTGCCCAATAACTCAAAACGAGCAGGGGTTGTTTTAAGATCTCTGTTCTCCTCTCTTTCTAGTTTTCAAAACATCTTTTAAATCGAATTTTCACCGTGAAATGAGAGAGAAATCGCTGTTTGAAAGTTGCTGTCCAGATTCGATAAAAACGTGTTGTTTGCTTTGTTTCTTCGTCGACGACGGCCTCTCGAGATAAAATCTACCATTGATTACGACCTAAGACGGTGTCAACGATACATGTAGGTTGAGGGTGCATCAAATCCTCCTCTTTCTCCCTTTTATTTCGTTTTTTTATGTTTGTTTTTTATAGTTTGTTTTTATTCGTTTATCGTTTTTGTTTATCGATTGTTTAATTAACTATGAAACTAGTTTAGTCCGAGTATGAGTTAAAGTACCACCATGAACACCTGCGTTGAATTGAGATGGGAAAGAAACCGCTACATCAGTCGGTCGTACACCCCCGTCTCATTTACATATCCTCGTGTTCAAGGTAGGGCATTAATAAAACGATTTCTGACTTCGTTCTTCGCTTTTGACCGCTCCTTTGTTTCGTGTGATTCGACCCACCTTAGGACCATTCACATGTTAGTTTGACCTCTGATTGTTAACATATAACTTATTTAGATGACATTCAATCATTTAAATAACCTAATTAGACATATTAGGGTGCTTCGACATAGCTTTTAAAATCAATCGACAATTCTGTAACTTAATGAACGCATCTCTCTCTTTCACCTAATTTCTCGCTAGTATAAGAGTGCGTGACTATCACCTTCTTATTAACACTCGACGAGTTAATTTAATTAGCGAACTTGACCTAATTTGACCCCTTAGGCCGTGTAGAACACCCGGTTTTAGGCGAAGCCTTCTGACCTCTTTTGTCATCGATTTCTAATGTATTTTCCGCATCACTTTGCAAATCCATCTAACCTAATGAATCTAACCTAGGAACTAGGATAGCCGTGTATGAGGTCGTGTTTGGGCCGTGTCTTTTGTATCACTTTTCTCGTTTTTTTTTATCTTAGTCTCATTGTTTGTATCTTGTAATCAATTTGTGTTTATCGAGTCGCGTTTTGTAACTTGTTTGTAATTAGTTCTCCTTTATCGAGTCAAAGGATTTCTAAAAACCTTAGTTTTGTTTAGTTAGACGGTTGTGCCCCAATGCAAGTGAGAGCGTAGTAAATCGCATGTTGTTTAAAGCAACATGGCCCGATTTATGCTAATGCATGCTTTGGTGTGTGACCCAATGTCTAATTCGATAAGATTAAGTGGAAGCACGCATTACGAGGAGTGACCCAAGGCCGTGAGTCACCCCTTTGTGCACGTTTTCCTAGGTCGAATGGCCATGTGTCGTGTATGGTGTCGTATGTAGCAATTGTATTTAGATCGAGTTGTATCTTTAATTTATTGTTGTGTCGGCATGAAATGCCTGGTTTGTAATAGGTAGATCCCACGGCTCCCCCATTCCCCCTTAAGCCTTGTTTGCTTTGTTTGTATGTTGTTAGATTAATCAACCCACATGCTAAATTACAACTTTGACAAAGTTAGTTTAGTTGCATCTAAAACGACATAGAAATTGTTGTCACATGTTAGGGTTTAAAATGATGTTTGCATATCATATATCGTAGTAGCTATGACCTTGTTTGAAATCCGACACTTGACTTAGTAGAGGCCGTTATCGACGGGCGGGGTTAGGTGTCCTTATGGGCTTCCTAACACGTACCCTCACCCCTTACTCAAGATCTATGGTTTGTGGATCCGTCTAAATACCATTGGATTACGAGAGTCATTCAAATCGAGTGATATAGGGTACAAGTCTTTATCCTTAATCACTCGTAGTCGATTGGCTTTATGCTTTTCGATGAAAGGTGTAAAGTTGACTTGAACGGTTCCGAGTTCCCATAAAACTTGGTGGCGACTCTAATATGTCTTAATTCGATTCGAAAGAACCTCGAGTCGATTATGCCTAGTGTGGATCCCGCGGACGCATTTCCCGAGGGCCTTGTCCGATTTGGCGACTCATTTGGGGAAAAGAGGACTAGTTACACTTTGTTTCTAGGGTCTTTTCCTCCGAGGTGAAACTTGAAAAGAAAGTGTTGGAAAGTAAAACATTACTCATAGTGCTACGATTCATGCATAAACCCTTACGGATTTTCCCGGGCCGTCCCAGCGTTTCTTTGTGATGCGTGGGGGGCGACGTCCCACTATGCTAGGAAGCTGCACATTGCTCGCTTCCACTTCACCTCGC
This sequence comes from Silene latifolia, assembly GCF_048544455.1. Lineage (NCBI taxonomy): Eukaryota > Viridiplantae > Streptophyta > Magnoliopsida > Caryophyllales > Caryophyllaceae > Silene > Silene latifolia. The sequence continues at coordinate 123,254,986 of NC_133538.1, read as the reverse complement.
GTGGTTCTTGATGGTGGGGACGCTCTTCTAGGTACTTTACCTTAAGGCCTTTGCTCTATAAGACCGCAAAAGGATGGAGGGCATAGACCTTCTTATAGAAGACTTGCCGAGACTTAGAGATGTCTAGGAGCATACATCCTTATAACATGAGAATGACAATGTGCAAGGTGTTTTCCCGAGTCTTTTCAAAATTTTCCATGTCTATTTCAAAAAAGAACTTTTGAACAACTCACTTTCAAACTTAGCATGATTTTCAAAACGCGGAATGCTGCCCAAATAGGACTAGAAATTTCGGCCAAAACGAGCTTTTATAGCCGGCATGCTGCCCATTTCAAATCTCATTTTCAAATCAATCCTTTGTTTTTCAAAATCAATCCAAAATGCCTCTCGAACCTCAACCAAGCATGAAATGCATCGAGTCATGTCCGGGTCATGGCCGTGTTAGGCCGGGTGTGTTTCGTTCTAAGAGTCTAGAACACGACCTTGTTGGGTCACCCAAGCTCACCTCTTGGGCCTTGAGTCATGTTGGTCGACCATTTGGTCTAGGATAGTCCACAAGAACGCCCAAGCTAGGCCATTTGGGGCGTTTCACCCGAACCTATGGGCTATGTTAGTCCAATCATGGGTTTAGTCACACCGAGTCCGTTTAGAATCGTGCTATGACAGTTTGAGTCATGTCGTTTTGCCGAGTCTAAAATGAACCAAGGTCTAAATCCAACCGTGAGTCGAACCTTTGGTTAGTCAGTCTCAAGTCGAGTCTTTGTTTGAGTCAAATTGGGGTTGTGTCCTTAGTGTGCAGGGGCTCTTACTTTAAATATTGACTCAGTACGGGGTTTTCTTGTAGAAAGGCCGCCAAAAACCCGACGTCAAGCAATGGAAGATGCTGTTAACAAGATCACTGAGGCCATGAACCTCATGATGACCCGAATGGATGCAATCGAATCTAAGCTGGGTGAAGATTCCGCTTCATCTACCCCACCTCTGACTGATCTGGAGAAACGGTTCAAGTTCATTGAGGACCGTTTGAAACTCTCCTGGGGAAGAACATTCACTATGAGAATGCTAGGGCCTATGCCCCGATTCGGGATAAGTTGCCCACGAACATGGTACTCACCGACATCCCAAAGTTCAAGGGCACCGAAGATCCAGTCCACCATGTTAAGGCCTATAAAGGGTACTTAGCACTTGAAGGGAGTACTTTTGACATGCTCTTTGTAATTTTTGCCCAATCTCGGGTGAACACCGAAGGCGTGGTTCTATAATCTTGACCTTAAGAACTTCCCCACTTTCGAAGATATTACGGTGGAGTTTCGTAAGCATTATGCTTGACAATGTTGAGATTCAAACCAACATAAGGACTTTGGAAGTAATGACACGGAAGGAAAAAGAGGGCTTTCTTGAATTCCTCGCAAGATGGCGCTATTGAAAGCGTGAAACTAGCTAAAACTTTGTGAAGTCGAAATGGTAGATAAGTTCGTGAATAATTTACGACCTGTTTACCGTAATGCTCTGAAATACCAGAATTTTGGTTCTTTCAAAGAATTGATAAGAATCGGGATAAAGGTAGAGGATGATGTCCGAATGGCTGAAGCTGAGAAGCCAAAAGGATACCAAGGGGCCTCGTCATCTAAAGCAAAAGCACCAGCAGCGGCCCACTTTGTTGAAACTGTCAATCTCTTAGATGGACAGTCAAAAAGGCCTCCGCGCCAAGCTCCGAGGGTATTCACCGATATCGGGTGCACTTACGCCTACGCTCTCCAAAGGCTCATGGCCCAAGGAAAGTTGAAGCCCATTGGTCCAACTCCGGATCCACCCACGAACAACAAGGCAAATGGTACGAACCGAATGCCCTCGTGCCTTTCATCAAGGGAAGGGACACGATCGAAAGGTGCTTTAGACTAAAGCACGAAATTCAAGATATTATTGAGAACGGAACGCTCCCAATCCCGGCCATAAAGCCCAACAACGTCACCAATCCGTTTGGCGACCACACTAACTTTGTCTCTACCGAAGATAGTGTCGATTACTCTCACTTGATCCGCCCATATCGTCTAAAAGGGGTTTTTGTCGGAAGAATATTCGTGGATTGCTCCGAATTCCTATCAAGCTCGAGAAACGAGATTACATTCGGGGATTTTGTGGTCGATTGTACTCCTTACATACTCCGAAGCAGCAATGAAGTTAATGGCGTTTCGGCTGATGATGAGGACGATGTTTACCTCGTGAAAGGTGCGACAATTCCTCACACCCAAGAAGAAATCTTAAAGGTGAGGCAACATGCTTTAGAGTAAAACCATCTGACTAGATCCGGGCGCCCGTATCGTGTGGAGAAAGCTAAGGACATCCCGAGCAAGGCACCTCTCAAAAGAGCGGCGGTGGTCGAAGTTCTTGGTGAAGGGTCGACCTCGAGGCTTCTCTCATCAAGCAACTCCAAAAGACTAAGGCCGACGTGTCTATTTGGCAACTTATCTTGAGCTCTTTTGAACATCGTCAGGCTTTGTTGCAAGCCTTGATGAACATGACCGTGTCATCAAATACTACTCCTGCAGACATGGTCACTCACATCTCCCAGAATCGGCCACAAATTACCAATGCCGTGACATTTTCCGACGAAGATCTACCACCGTTCGGGCCTCGACATAACCTGGCCCTTTATGTTGCTACCGTGTGCCTCAACAAGCATATCCCTATGACCTTGGTCGATGACGGATCGGCTGTCAACGTACTCCCCTTGAAAACAGCGCATATCCTGGGCCTGGAGAAGAATGACTTCATTCCCACTACACGCACGATTCGGGCATTCGATGGCACTTTGCGTGCGTCGAGTAAGCGGACTTGTCGATCTAGTAGTACAGACGGGGCAAGTAGAAAAGAAAGTGAGTTGCCAAGTAATTGACATTTGCTCATCCTTCAACTTATTGTTGGGAAGGCCTTGGATCCACGCTACAAGGGCCGTAACATCAACCCTGCATCGAAAGATCAAGGTCCCACTCAACGGCAAAACCGTCACCATTGACGCCACGCCAATTACTGTGGCGGGAGGAGACATTACTTCTGAAGTAAGGGTCGAAGCTGCCAATGACGCATGGGGTTTTGAGATTGTCAACATGATCGAGCTGAACTCCGAAGCAGAGAATATGGATCTATACACGGGAAGTCACGCATGCGAGGTGATTCTCAAGACTGGGAAGTACTTCGGTTTCTCTTTATAACCTATAAAGGAGGGTACATTCGAGTTGAAACCGCCAGTAGCCAAAGGAGTAACCTTCGGGCTTGGATATGAGCCCACTGGGAAAGATCTGCTGGAAAAGAGGGGAAGAACGATCGAAGATCGAGATATTAAAATGGGACCGTATCACCTAACTCTAAACGGTCACTTCGTGAGAGCTGGGGAAGAACTCCCTTGCATGGACTTCCCCGAACCTATCTTTGACCCAAAGAAGAACCTTATGGTCCCAGGAATCGAAGTATTCCAAGATTCCTACTACATCCCTGAAGACATTCTGACCGTGATGCCAGTAGAAACCAAACCGGATCCAATGAATGACGAGAAAGCCATGGGTCTCCTTTTCGGTGAAGAGAATAAATCACCAATACCAAACGAAGATTTGGTAAGCATGATCCTGAGGAGCGAGCGGTTCGATCCATCTACCCTCATCACCGATGTAGATCCTCTTAGGACCAACACGGGATGGCGGAAAACCGTCAAGTGGACTGATAACAAGGGACTCCTTTTCAAGTTGACAACGGGAGAAGGAGAGATGTTCAAGCCAGATGATGTTACCGATTCTCGAGTCCGAGTCCGAGTCGGAGTCTGAGTCTGAGTTAGGTCCTAAGATTGAGTCTAAGGAGTCGGTGTTGAAAATACCCCTCCCCTAGCTTTCCCTTCCTATGCACCCTTTCCTAATGGCGGTATTCCGGGGCCTGTCCCGAATACCCCTATCTCGCCACTGAGCTCTGACCAGTTGGCTCAAATGTTAGCGCATTTCGCGCAATTCCAAATCAATAATAATAAGAACCAGTTTGCTTACGACTTGTCTCACTTACATTGCAATTCAAACTTTGAAAATGATTGTTTTAATAATGACATTGAGACTGAGGTCGAGGATGAACAGTTAGTCGAAGAAGAAGAAGAAGAAGAAATGGAACCACCTCTACAGTTGATAAAAGGGTTGGAAGAGTACGAACAGAAAACTTCGATCATCGAAGATACCGAAACCATCAATGTAGGTACAACTTTAGAACCGCAGGAGCTTAAAATAAGAACTACTTTAAGTCCCGCCGAGAGACAAGGGTTCATTGGGTTGTTGCAGGAGTTCAAAGATGTTTTTGCGTGGTCCTACAAAGACATGCCAGGCATTGATAGAGAAATTGCAAAGCATAGGATCCCAATCAAGCCGAGGTATAAGCCAGTCAAGCAGAAGCTCCGCAAAATGCACACAGATTGGTCTTTGAAAGTCAAGGAAGAAATTGACAAGCAACTCAAAGCTGGGTTCATCAAGGTGTCAGAATACTCAGATTGGGTGGCTAACGTCGTACCAGTACCAAAGAAAGATGGTAAAGTTCGAGTTTGTGTCGATTTCCGGGATCTAAACAATGCAAGTCCGAAGGATGATTTCCCATTACCTCACATCGACATCCTGGTTGACAACACGGCAAATCACGCATTGTTATCCTTTATGGACGGATACGCCGGTTATAATCAGATCAAGATGGCGAAAGAAGACATGCATAAGACTGCGTTCGAACGCATTGGGAACCTATTGCTACACAAAGAATGCCTTTTGGGTTGATAAACGCGGGGCCACATACCAGAGGACCGCGACAACGTTGTTACATGATTTGATGCATAAGGAAGTCGAGGTTTATGTCGACGACATGATTGTCAAGTCAAAGGAGCGTGATGGCCACCTTGGCACACTACGCAAATTCTTTGAACGATTGCGCAAGTATAACATGAGGTTGAATCCCCAAAAGTGCGCATTCGGAGTCACGTCCGGCAAACTGTTGGGTCACATCGTTAGCCACCGTGGCATCGAGGTGGACCCATCAAAAATAAAGGCTATAATGGAAATGCCTCACCCAAAAACCGAGAAGAAAATTCGAGGTTTCCTAGGAAGAATCCAATATATAAGCCGGTTCATGGCAAGGCTAACTATGATATGCGAGCCAATTTTCAAGAAATTGAAAGTCGGGGAACACGTCGTATGGGATGATCACTGTCAAGCAGCGTTCGATAAGATCAAAGAAATACTATCTTACCCTCCCGTGCTCAGCCCACCAACGATCGGGTTACCATACATTGTATCTTACGATTCTACGGACATCGCAATGGGGGCGTCTTTGGCATGATACGATCGATAAAGAAGAAAGAGCAATTTACTACATTAGTAAAAAGTTCTTGGAGTATGAAATCAAGTATACTCAGCTAGAGAAGACTTGTTTGGCTTTAGTGTGGGCGACAAAGAAGTTACGACACTACATGCTCAGTCATAGTGTCTGCATCCATTCGAAGATGGACCCAATCAAATACTTGTTTGAAAAACCAGTTCTAAACGGCAGGGTGTCAAGATGGACTTTAATGCTTTCCGAGTTTGATCTGAAATATGTACCGCTAAAAGTGATAAAGGGGAGGGCGGTTGCAGACTTCCTGGCGGATAACCCGATAGAAGAAACCGAGGTTGTAGATACTTGGTCGTTTCCTGAAGAAGATATCGTTCACATAGAAAACGATACATGGGACCTCTATTTCGATGGAGCATCGAATTGCAGGGGTTACGGGATAGGAGTGCTACTTATTTCCCCAGAAGGTGAACATGTTCCCATTTCGATCAAGTTGGACTTTAATGTCACTAATAACACGGCCGAATACGAAGCATGCCTACTCGGTTTGCACAGTGCTCGCGAGTTAGGCATCAAAAAGCTTGTAGTACACGGGGACTCGTCACTAGTGATCAACCAAGTGGCCGGGACGTGGAAAACCCGCAGCGATGTACCGCCCCCCAAGCGAAAATCGAGGAACTAGAAAAGTTATTTGCCGACGTCAAATACGTGCACCTCCCAGGATGAAAACCGGTTTCGATGCCCTATCAAAGCTAGTCTGCTCTAATTAACATACGATCATATGGACACTATGCCAATATGTGTCGAACGAAGATCGTCACCTGCTTACGTCAATGTAATCGGAGACACAGAGGAAACCGAGGCTGAACCTTGGTATCATGCTATTCTGAAATTTAAAGAATCAGGAGAGTATCCACCTGACATGGATAACCGCGGAAAGCGCGCTATTCTAATGCTAGCCGCTCAGTTCATTAGAACCAATGATGGACAATTGTACAAGAAGACCGCGCAAAATATCCTTCTGCGATGCATAGACTCACCAACTACAAAAAGAGTCTTGGAAAAAGTCCATGACGGGGAATGTGGCCCACACATGAATGCCCATATGCTAGTTCGTAAAATCATGAGATTAGGGTATTATTGGACCACGATGGAGACAGATTGTCGCCAATATGTCAGACATTGCCATAATTGCCAAATCTTTGCGAACATATAACACGTGCCGCCATCACTGTTATATACTTTGACATCACCATGACCTTTCTCAACATGGGGAATCGACATTATTGGAAAGGTCAACCCATCTAGAACAGGTGGGCATTGTTTCATGCTATTCGCCATCGATTACTTCACGAAGTGGGTAGAAGTGAAATCATACAAAGTACTACAAGCGAAGCAGGTAGCAAAGTTCATTCAGAATGAAATCATTTGCAGATATGGGGTGCCGCATGAGTTCATTAGCGACCATGGCACTCACTTCCAGGCTGAAACTGCTGTGATACTTGAAAGTATAAAGTCAAACACCACAAGTCGTCACCGTATCGACCTCAAACAAATGGTGCAGTGGAAGCCGCCAACAAGACAATCACTGTGATTCTCAGGAAAATGACTGACAATTATCGCGAATGGCCAGAGAAGATACCGTTCGCACTATGGGGATACAGGACGTCTATTCGCACGGCCCACCAAGCAACTCCGCTCTATTTGACATATGGGATGGAAGCAGTCCAGCCTATCGAATTAGAGGTACCTTCTTTAAGGATCCTGTTAGAAAGTCAGATTCCGGAGGCTGACTGGCTGCAGGTTAGGTATGATTCTTTGGTCATGCTCGACGAGCGACGGTTAAATGCGTTACACCATGTTCAACTCTATCAGAAAAGGATACAAAGGGCATTTAACAAGAAGGTGAAACCTCGAGGAATAAAAGATGGGGATTTAGTCCTAAAGTCTGTTCGCGCTTTACTACCAATCGACCCGAGGGGAAAATTCAAGCCGAACTGGGCCGGCCCTTACCTGGTAAAGAAAGTATTATCGGGAGGCGCAGTCAGACTAACAGATCTAGATGGAAACGACTTTGCAAATCCGACGAATTTGGATCAACTGAAGAAATACTATCCTTAGAACTCATTCTCAATGTCATAAAATAAAATTTTGAATTGCAGTGCTCGTGAGCGAGTTTAGGCCGCGGCACTTTTGCTTCGCTGCTTTTTGTGCGTTATAAACTGATAGTTGTAGCGCATTTATTTTGTGGAACTACGAGCTCGGTTTGATTCTGTTGACAACAGATACGTAGGCAGCTCTTTATAAGAGTACAACCGACCCTTCCTTTAATAAAATGAAATTTTATGCAGAAACTGGGAATTTTAATAAATAGTAAGTCTTATTTAAAATCGGGCGATGCCATTACAACCTTCAAAAAAAAAAAAAAAGAGAAACAGCAAGCAACAAATGATAAATAGTAGTAGTAAATAATAGATTGGAGTCAAAGGCTCCTACATCTTCCTTTTCCCTTTGCCTTTTGGGTCACTTGCCTATCTTTTGCACTCAAGCGAGGGCCAAGTCTTACTTCCAAGGCTGAGCCCGAATGTGCTTTTGAACCCAACCGTTTCCACACACCTGACACCTGTGAGTCAGTCATAGGAGTTTTCTCAGTCTTAGCTTCAGGTCCAGATGCAGACGGAAGATCATTAGCGAAGAAGTCGCGACTGTCTCTGCCTTTGTCGTAATATCTGATGTCGACAAGCTCGTCCTTCCGACACAAATCCTTACCTGAACCAGTTTTCTCTTTAAGCCACTTAGTGTATGACGGGGATACCCAAGTAGTCCAAGGCGCGGACACGTACCAAAGACGCCTTTGGTGCCACCTTTCGAGCCAATCATCACATATAGAGGAATTTAGCTCTCTTGCTCGTCCCTGCAATGCTTGACCTCACACTTGGGAATTATTTGTCTACGGCCCATCCGACGCAGACGCGGTCGGGTAAATGTGAATAGACCTCTCTAAACCCGGTGAGTTGCAAACGCCTGGTCTTATCATCTTAGGAAGGATAGTAAAAGATTTAAGGCGAAGCCAAGGCATGAACCAGCAAAGGGGGCGACCTCCCCCTTCTGTCAGCTTGTTTCGCCAATAGGCAAGGTCATTTTTATGCTCGTCTTCATTCCGCTTGGCACGCATAGTCAGCATACGGGCGAGATACGAGCTGGGCTCACGCGGCGGGGCAAAGAGCCAAAATCTCTCACAAAGCCACACCTGCGAAAAGAAAAAAAAACAAAAACAAAAACGTGAAAAAAAGAGACGAAAATGAAAAAAGAACGAAAAAGAGAAGAGAAAGAAAAAAGACGAAAAAGAAAGAAAAAAAGAAGAACAAAAAAAAGAAAAAAAGACAACATAAGCAAAATCGTGGCAGAATGCAACAAAATCGGGGCAGAAACACAGAATTGTGGCAGAAATCGTGGCAAAATATAAATAAATCGTGGCAATAACACAAGAATTGTGGTAAAAGAAAAATCAATCAAGGATGCGAAATCAGGAGGATAGATTTTGTTACCTGCAATAGACGGGAGCATCCCGACCAATCGGCACCAAGGTTCATTTTCTTAGCATCTAAACCTCTGATGGTTTCAGCAAGAATAATCCAGGAAGGGTTATGTGCCGTCTCCATCTGAGACACAATAGACAAAAGCTTCGCTTGTCCTACACAAGTTGTCTTGTTCATCCTACCTTCGAAGACATAAAGATTTAACATGATCAATCCAAACGCCCTGCGGCAGTACGCTGGCAGTGAAGTATTGTTTCGCAAGATGTAAAATTTCCGATGACTAGCAAGAAGGTTGACTTCGTCACCAGTAACTATCTCCTCCGACTCCGTCCTGGAAAGGCCAAGACAGTCTAGATACGTTCCACGCCACCCCGAATGAAATTTTGGTATAGCCGGTATGGCCTCAGCATCCCATCCTCCCAGGGCAGAAAACTCTTCGGGTAAAGGGCAGATCTCCCCCTCAGGAAAAGCAAAGACATGGTTACAAAGATCCCAATAGCTAAGGCAGTGTTCTAACAGCGCAGGTTGAAGGCGAATCTGGCGCAAGGAAAGTAATTGCGCCAGTTGAGCGGTCTTTAATTCTTGTCTCTCCGCACCAGTGAAGTCTGTCTCCCATGCTCGCATAGCACTCGCTAGATTATTCATAATGATTTATATTATTTGCACCAGTTTGGGGGGAAAGCAGAATAAATTTGGCAATACAACTCTTCCTTATATATAGAAAGTATAAGGGAAGGAAACACCTAGGGTGACACCCCTAGGGTGCCGTTTTTTTGAGTCGTGTGGGCCTTGGGCCGCGCGCCTCTTAGGCCCGCCCCAGTTCACACCAGTCTTTGGCACGATGCATCGGGTTTTCGCTCATCCATCGCATTTTGGGGAGCGCCAGAACGGCCAATTTACATTTCTACCCTCAACAAGTCAATAATTGAATTAAAACCCGTGCACACTTACGGTTTTTTTCCTTTTTGTTTTTTGTGTAGCGGGCTACGCCCACGTGATTTACGAGTCATACAGAGTGTCTGTGTCGTATTTCATGCTCACCCATCAAGGTTCGATCTCAAATATTTCAAAATTTCAAAATTTCAAAAACTTTTTGTTATGGATAGATGATCCAAGTCAAGATTGAAACCTCAGAGTTCAAAATCAAATTTTGGGTCGATGACCCAACACCCAAATGATTCGTTTCAAATTCAAATTCGGGTCGATGGCCCAACATCATAAATGATGTCAAAATCCAAAATTCGGGTCGTTGGCCCAATTATTCAAAATTTTCAAATTCAACTTTCGGGTCGATAAAAAGATTTCAAATGATCCAATTTCAAGATCGATGATCCAAATGTGCTTAAGTGATGATTATTGCTAGTACGTTGTTGTGTTTCAAATGTAGCAGGATATGCTTCAACTGGGGGCTCTAAAGTCTTCGACTTTAGAGCCATTGCAAACTGGGGGCTCTGAAGCCGTTGGCTTCAGAGACCATTATCAAGATGAAAAGGATGACGTCCACTCAGAATTCAACTCAATACAAGAGTAAGAAATGGAAGAATTCCATAGCTGAAAGCAAATGATGAAAGCGGCGGCAACCTCCTCGGAAAGTCCCGTCCCATTTGGGCACCGCCACAGATGATGAATTTGGACAAATGCCGTGCAGATGATAAACTTTGGGCAAGTGTCGTTGCCGAACTACGACGCGGGTTTGATTCCGTCAGAAACGGATACGTAGGCGCCTAAGGATAAGGCTCAATCCACCATATATGCGATTTGTGGGTCGACGACCAATGACGATAATTTGACACAACAGAAGCAAGAGTCAATCCCCAACGAAGTTTCAGGTATGATCTCTTCTTATGGCTGGCGAGCTTATATACGCAAGTCTAATGGACTATAAACGACCCGCAGAATCCTCAGGTCGAAAGGGACCTGGGGTATACTTTGACTTTCGCCTTGTCCAAGCCTCAGTCAAAGTGGGGGCTCTGTAGATACCCGTATCCGTCGATATTGGAATTTATAGAGAACCCGACAAACACTCGATGATGATAGGACACATGTATTCTTTAGTTGTCATTGTTATTATTTGGAGCACGTTTTACGATGTAGAATGGGCGTCGTCGATGAAGTATTTTATTAATTTAAATGAATTTAAATTAATGTTTTTTAAGTGAGTTCATTTTATTAATTTAAATGATATTTAAATTATGGCTTTTTTTTAGGTGAATTCAATTTATTTTATTTTATTTTGAATTTATTTTCCCAAGTTTATTTTATTGAAAATAAAATAAATATTTGATTTGAAAAAGCATTTTATGAGTATATTTGGTTTGAAAAATCATTTATTTTAATGTGTTAATTGATTTGAAAAATCGATTTAAAAATCGAAAAGAACTCGTTTCAACCACACGTTTTTGAGCTCGATTTTAGCTCGGTTTTTGAGCCCATTTTCTTTACGAGTTGGCACGAATATCGACTACACTAACCAATCTAAGCCTCTACCCATCCAACCCCAGTTCGAACCCCATAACCACGGCCCAAATCATGCCCCAAATCACTCCCAAACAGCCCGCAAAAACACGAAGCAGCCCCCCCTGTTTTGCAGCTCAAACCCGAGTCCAAAACCCGCTCCAAATACCACCAAAACCCGTGCCCATTAACCCTAACACATACCCTAATATCCTACCCATATTACCTTACCTTAACCACCAAGAAAACCCCCCATACGAACCCAAGAAAACCCCCCAAAAGCTGCTGGACAGCAGCTATGCTCAGCCGAGCCCGTATGCCTCTCCTCCCTTTTACCCTACTTTAACTACTTATAAATACCACCCCTTCACCATAAATTCATTCCTCTAAGTTCTCTATACATACTACCTTCACTTACAAGCTTTAAACTCCAGAAACAAACCCTAATTGCCTCTCAAAAACCCTCCACAAAACCGATATCCAAACTGGAACAGTTTGTGTGTCCTATTCGAAAAACAATTCGTTCCTCCTTCAAACCTCCATCAAAACTCGAGTTTCTTGTTCCTAATTAACTATATAATATCCATCTACACATTAGAAAAAGATTTACGAGCCAAATTGCCCTTGAGAGTACACGAAATCCTAAAAAAAAGAGTGTTAAACACTCTTGTTTTCGTGATTTGTTCTGTCTGTCAGTTCTGTTTGTGCTCGTTTTTCGTGCCCAATAACTCAAAACGAGCAGGGGTTGTTTTAAGATCTCTGTTCTCCTCTCTTTCTAGTTTTCAAAACATCTTTTAAATCGAATTTTCACCGTGAAACGAGAGAGAAATCGCTGTTTGAAAGTTGCTGTCCAGATTCGATAAAAACGTGTTGTTTGCTTTGTTTCTTCGTCGACGACGGCCTCTCGAGATAAAATCTACCATCGATTACGACCCAAGACGGTCTCAATGATACATGTAGGTTGAGGGTGCATCAAATCCTCCTCTTTCTCCCTTTTATTTCGTTTTTTTATGTTTGTTTTTTATAGTTTGTTTTTATTCGTTTATCGTTTTTGTTTATCGATTGTTTAATTAACTATGAAACTAGTTTAGTCCGAGTATGAGTTAAAGTACCACCATGAACACCCGCGTTGACTTGAGATGGGAAAGAAACCGCTACATCAGTCGGTCGTACAACCCCGTCTCATTTACATATCCTCGTGTTCAAGGAAGGGCATTAATAAAACGATTTCTGACTTCGTTCTTCGCTTTTGACCCCTCCTTTGTTTCGTGTGATTCGACCCACCTTAGGACCATTCACATGTTAGTTTGACCTCTGATTGTTAACATATAACTTATTTAGACGACATTCGATCATTTAAATAACCTAATTAGACATGTTAGGGTGCTTCGACATAGCTTTTAAAATCAATCGACAATTCTGTAACTTAATGAACCCATCTCTCTCTTTCACCTAATTTCTCGCTAGTATAAGAGTGCGTGACTAGCACCTTCTTATTAACACTCGTCGAGTTAATTTAATTAGCGAACTTGACCTAATTTGACCCCTTAGGCCGTGTAGAACACCCGGTTTTAGGCGAAGCCTTCTGACCTCTTTTGTCATCGATTTCTAATGTATTTTCCGCATCGCTTTGCAAATCCATCTAACCTAATGAATCTAACCTAGGAACTAGGATAGCCGTGTATGAGGTCGTGTTTGGGCCGTGTCTTTTGTATCTCTTTTCTCGTTTTTTTTTATCTTAGTCTCATTGTTTGTATCTTGTAATCAATTTGTGTTTATCGAGTCGCGTTTTGTAACTTGTTTGTAATTAGTTCTCCTTTATCGAGTCAAACGATTTCTAAAAACCTTAGTTTTGTTTAGTTAGACGGTTGTGCCCCAATGCAAGTGAGAGCGTAGTAAATCGCATGTTGTTTAAAGCAACATGGCCCGATTTATGCTAATGCATGCTTTGGTGTGTGACCCAATGTCTAATTCGATAAGATTAAGTGGAAGCACGCATTACGAGGAGTGACCCAAGGCCGTGAGTCATGTAAGCCGTGAGTCACCCCTTTGTGCACGTTTTCCTAGGTCGAATGGCCATGTGTCGTGTATGGTGTCGTATGTAGCAATTGTATTTAGATCGAGTTGTATCTTTAATTTATTGTTGTGTCGGCATGAAATGCCTGGTTTGTAATAGGTAGATCCCACGGCTCCCCCATTCCCCCTTAAGCCTTGTTTGCTTTGTTTGTATGTTGTTAGATTAATCAACCCACATGCTAAATTACAACTTTGACAAAGTTAGTTTAGTTGCATCTAAAACGACATAGAAATTGTTGTCACGTATTAGGGTTTAAAACGATGTTTGCATATCATATATCATAGTAGCTATGACCTTGTTTGAAATCCGACACTTGACTTAGTAGAGGCCGTTATCGACGGGCGGGGTTAGGTGTCCTCATGGGCTTCCTAACACGTACCCTCACCTCTTACTCAAGATCTATGGTTTGTGGATCCGTCTAAATACCATTGGATTACGAGAGTCATTCAAATCGAGTGATATAGGGTACAAGTCTTTATCTTTAATCACTCGTAGTCGATTGGCTTTATGCTTTTCGATGAAAGGTGTAAAGTTGACTTGAACGGTTCCAAGTTCCCATAAAACTTGGTGGCGACTCTAATATGTCTTAATTCGATTTGAAAGAACCTCGAGTCGATTATGCCTAGTGTGGATCCCTCGGAGCAGTTCCCGAGGGCCTTGTCCACAGTGATTATCGTGAGGTGCATGCCAGAATGGTCGCGGGAGCATTCCATCCTAGTGAGGGTAGTTTTGGGTGTTTAGGGGACCTTCCCTCAGGCGTGGTGTTGGAGGATTGAAAATCAGTCGGCGGTAGGCGTCGTCAAGTCGGGTGATCCTTTCGGAGAGACTGGCTATAGCTTCCTCAACTTGTTGGAACATGGCAAGCATAGTTGCGGCACTGAACACAAATACCCCGTCCGAGGCATCCTTCTCCAAGGCATTCACCTCGTCATCAATCGGCAGGATGACGTGTGAGCAGTCCAAGGTCGGCTCATCATTGGAGACAGCATGAATTCCCAAAGGGTTCGTTTTGTTGTTGGAGGCAAAGGCAATTCCCCTTTCTCGATCATGTCTTGGATGATGCGTTTGAGCTTGAAGCAGGTTTCCGTGTCATGCCCTTTCGCTTGGTGGTACTGACAGTAGGCATTAGGGTTCTAGAAGCGGGATTTCTTAGCATCAGACGGATCTGGGGTGGGTCCGATTGTTTGTAGTTTTCCTTTGTCCATAAGCCTTTTTAGGGCGCTTGCATAAGTTAACCCTATATTAGTGAACACTCTTTAGGGGCGCGCAGCTCTCTTGATGGTTGATTCAAGGAGGTTGACCTCATCAATCTTGTTCGTTTGACCATAAGGGCGAGATTCGGTTGATGTGGATCCCTGGTAGCCTCTACCGGTGGTTTTGGCTAGGACACCCTTACGGAAGTCATCTTCAATGCGTGTCCCAAGGATTTACAGGTCTTTGGAAGGTCTTGATGTTTTGGTACCACAGTAAGTTAGCATACACTGGGTGGAGATTGTTGACAAACTTTTCCACTAAAGCTGACTCACTCGGCTTGCTGACCAACTGAGTGCTTACTCTCCTCCAACGGGTTAAGAACTCAGTGAATCCCTACTTGTCCTTCTGGGTTAGGACCTCAACAGTACGGGTATTGGCTTAGATTTCGACATTGTCGGCATATTGCTTAGCAAATTCAACTGCGACCTCATCCAAGGTAGTAAGGTTCTTCGTGTCAAGGGAGTAGTACCATTGGCGAGGGATCGGTTCCAAGGATGACGGAAAAATACGGGTGAAAAGTTCTTGTTTAACCTCTTTTATAGCCATGTAGTCTTTGAAGGCTCGAACGTGATTGAGTGGGTCCTCCACTCCCTTGAATTTGGGCACATCAGTCAGGGTAAAGTTGTCAGGTTGTTGATCCCCAAGAGGTTCAAATCTTCGGTTGTTCTCAAGATGGATATTGTTACCCCGGGCTAGGAGTTGTTCTTCCAAGAGCTTGAGCCTCTTCTCAGTTTCAGTTGAAGGGCGGAGTGTTGTGCTCTCCAGTTTCCTTATTTTTCAGGGTGTCGATATGGGTCTCGACACGATCCACGATGACCGTAAGAGCAGTGAGTAAGCTGGCTAGCTGAGCAGTTGTGACATCTCTGTTGTTATCATTGTTGTTGTTGGACGAAGTTGAAGACGGGGCCATGGTTCAGAGGAAAAATATGGCTCACATTACAACTCAATCCGACACGATTCAAAGACTAAACGCAGACAACACAAAGGACGAGACAAAGATCAGACTCAACAAGATGAGGATGGCTGTGTGTGGTGCCTCGGTGCTGACTCGATTTATGACGTGACGGTGTTGACCGAACTTTTGACATGCGTCCAACGTAAAGGCGTGACGCCATTGGACAAGTCTCGTGGTGAGACGACTCATAAGTAAAGACCCATAAGTACGTTTGCTTTGACTCGATAGGCACGAGGCGGAATTGGAGTGGTGGACTGAAGTTTTCAAAAATAGAAATTTTCAAAAAGATTCATTTGTCGTTTTGTGTACGGCTTCCGAATATAGGGATCTCTGCAAGTCGGTCAGTTGAAAGGGTTGTCTTAAGTTTGTTTGCAAAAGACGATTTTGAGTTTGAGTCGGCTCGAAAAACAATGTATTATTTCCTAAGACGGTTTTTGAAATTCAAAATTATATGTTTTGAAAATCGGATTTGAAATGTTTGAAGAGGTCTCGGGGATGGTGTATGGTCCTCGGGATCTCGAAAGTGTCTCGAGAAAAGGTTGTGTGCTTTCCTCGGGTTTTGAAAGAGCCATTATCGGCGCAAAACGGGTAAAATCCGTGTCTAGACGCGGCGATTATAACGGCGTAAAAAGGTGTTTTAAAATGGTTGTAAAAAACCGAGTTTGAAAATCGTCATTACGACGGCCTAGAAAGGCGTGTTGAAATGGTTATAAAAAATCGAGTTTGAAAATCGTCATTACGACGGCCTAGAAAGGCGTGTTGAAATGGTTATAGAAACCGGGTTTGAAAATCGTCATTACGATGGCCTAGAAAGGCGTGTTAAAATACAACGGTCGGCAAAAGACCGAGGTTTGAAACGGCCATTATAACGGCGCAAAAAGGTGTTTTTGAAAGTTTGAAAATGACACGGAAGGACTTATGATCATATAGCCTATAAGCACTCACAGTTTCATTATATTATGCATTATGCTGACACGGGTTTTGGCTTAAAAGGGTGGGTTACACACCAAGCAATCAAACCCCGATTTGCGAGAGGGATACCAATCCAAACAAAATGTGTAAGGAGGGTGCCATAGCCTCGTGCTCGAAGGTGATGAAAGCTCTTTGATGAAACAGAAATGTGTATTGTCAATAGTATGCTTGACTCAATCGGGATTCAAAACGCGGGGATGAGAAAACTCACGCCGACGAGACGAGCCAATTGGTCGAAAAGGGTTAGGTTATGAGCCCGAACAAGGAACTCGACCGTGACCGTAATATCAATAATGCATTTTAACCAAGACCTCATTCGAGTCTCACCATCTAGGGATCACAAAGACACAAGTGTCCTAGTTTTTCCCAGCGGAGTCGCCAATCTGGGGACACAGCCACGTGCACGCCCAGCCGATCTGTGGACATAAAGCGGTCTTTTGAAAGCCACGCTCGGCGGCGTAAAAATGCTTACGACCGGATCATTTTAGATCGACCGGTTTCGTCTCGGCAAGGGTCTCAAAACGATTAGAGATGTTCGGAGTCGCCACCAAGCATTTGTGGGATGCTTGGAACCGTTCGAATCCACTTTATACCTTGGTCAAACAAAGCACAAAGTAGTGTTTGACATAGGTACTAAAGATAAGGAATCGTCCCTCTTTAGCATCATATCTCTAGAATGACTATCGTACGCCCTGGATAAGGTCGTCCACTATCCAAAGTTTCTGAGTAAGAGCTGAAGGTACGTATTGGGAAGCACTTTAATTAGACACCCAATCCCGCCCGCGGTAGCGGCCTCTACTGATCGATCTTGGTTGGTTGAATGGAAAAGTTGATAAAACGGTTTAAATGCATAAATGCACATCCAGTAATTTAAACCTAACATGTGAGAGCTTTCTAAGTCGGTTAATTTAATCCACATATCAAGTATAAGATGTCGAGTTGGATTTATGGTTGATTTGCATGCAAGACGAAAATTAAACATCCATTTACCGAGATAGGTTTATGGTGCATAACGTGATCCATTTGTCTTACTAAGGCATTTTGCAAATATGATTTTTGAATGAGCAAGTTAGTCGTCTGATCCGTCCTATATCCGGGTTAGCCGGAGTCGGGATCATCCTAGACTAATGATGGAAAGGGAACAGACCCTGCACCAGGCAGCCAGATGAGACGCGAGCTTATTGGCGATATAAAGGGGTATCCCCTGTTTTGAAAATAGGAAAAGAAATAGCCTATTTTGGCGGGGGTCAGTCAATGCTATATGACGCGTTCTGACCATTGAAAAACGTTTATAAAACGTGTTGAAGGATGGGTATTTGAACCCGTTTTGGTTTGAAAAGGCCGTTTAGGCCGCTTTCGTGTTGATTTGAAGAACGAGACTTGAATAATTGTCATTGTTTTGACGGTATTCAATATCGGGTTCGACTTTGTAAGCTTGACATGAATAGTTTTGAAAATAATTATGAACTAATTGTTTTAAATTCATTTGAATATAATTAGTCAATACTCATCATCTTACTCGGGTTAAAATCCGACATGGTATGTAGAACTAAGGATGACTTTGTGTTGGTGACTAATACATTTATTTTGAAAGTGAAAAGAAATGATGAAAGGCTTTAAGATACCCTTCAAAATGTAAATAAATGAAATAAAAGGCTTTAAAATACCTTTTAAATGTAATTAACCAAATATTATCACCGAAACACGGATTAAACCGTCATGGTATTAAGAACCAAGGGTGAAAAATGTTTTATGGTTAAAAACTTGTAAAAATAAAAAGGATTTAAAAATATTTGAAATGGTAAAAACCGTTTACAAATATGAAAATAAGGCGGATGAAGAGACCAAACACGGATTGGACTTAAGGCTGGGCAGGGTGCTTTAGGCGCGAGCCTATGTGCTACGTAAGTAGCCTCTGCCTCAAACAAAAAGACCGGTTTTGGCTCATTCTTCCCATGTTTTGGACTATGTTATGCATGATTTAGCATGTTATAGTCATGAAACAAGTAAAGACATAATAAAAGAAGGATTTTTACACCCTCATACTTACATGCTTGGCTTATGGCGAGAAACCGAGGTAAGTGTATCAACTCGTATGGTTGGAAAAGACTTGGTTTAAAACCGTTTTAGTAAGTAAAAAGAGTGTTTTGTTAAGTTTAGTGAAGGTGTAGTGGTCGAAATGGTCGGTCAAGTGATTTATTGCACGATGACGGTACCAAACAATGTGTAAAGCTTGTGTTTACGATCGGTAGGTCGTAAACACGTGTCGGATTGTGACTTAGGAAGTCGAATCTAGAATTTTAAGGGAGAAAAGAGGGGGCGGACACTCGCGTGAGTTCTCAAATGGTGGCATTTGAGGGGTATTTATAGGAGAATGAGTGGTTGTCTAAGTTTTGAGCGATGTGGCCACCCGGGCTGCTCAAAGAGGCGCGAGCCACGTCGCACGTCTTCGAGGTGTCTTGTCACTTTCACACAAATGCAATCATGATTTGTTCTATCCTAGGATTTGTATGCACATGTTTGGTATTTGACCATGCATGAATCCGGGAAATCTAAACATGGAAGTATTTGAATGGTTTGTTTTTTGTGTTTGACTCGGTTTGACTCGTTGTTGGAGTCGGGATTTGCATTTTGAGTCGGTTTTTGGTCCGGTGTCGATTTTGACTCTAATTAGTGTCATTGTGACCCCGTTATCATGCATTAAACACTCCAGGTACTTCTGAAAAGTTTTGAAATGTTTTATTTTGGAAATCGTTTTAAGTTTTCCGACGTAGAGTTGTTCACGAACTGTCGATCAAACGCTGCAATTCCAAAGCATGTTGTAGTCCGATAATCATCGGGTGTTTATTGGAGTCTCAGCAGATACCGGGTATCTACAGCTACAGGACGACGATGGAGGCTTTCGAGATACTGACAGAGGAGGAGAAGGCCATCGTCGAGCTAGGAGCCTTCGGGGCTTTGGTCGGAGCTTTGAGGGCGATTAAGGAAAGGAAGATTCGGGCTAGCCTTTGCCTGATTCGAGCTTTTCTTGATCGATACTAGGACACGATCTCAACTTTCCATATGCCTTTTGCAGAGGTCGGGGTCACTTTGGTGGACTAGGGCATGATCTCGGGTCTGCCGTGTAGAGATGAGACTTTGGTTTGGCCGTTGACAGCCATGAGAGTATACTTGGACGAGGCGAGGAGGCTGATCGTCTGGAACCTGGCGGCAGGTGCTGCCAATGTTCCCGGGTTGGTGCCGAGTTCTTACGTCAGGGACTACTTTGCGGGTAGGACCCCGACGAGGGTGAGGATTGATCGGAGGATGGTGCCTCCTCCTCCTTGCACTGCTGAGCAGAGGGCTCGTCTGTGGTTGTGGTGGTTCTTGTCTTCGATTTACCTCGGAGACAAAGGTGAGAGGCTGTCGACGAAGCTTCTTCCTTTTCTGTCTGACTTGAGTAGCCTGGGTCGACGGGACTGGGTTACTCCTGGCTTCGCAGTCCTCACTCGCTATATGAGGGCCATGGTACGTCCAGAGCTGATGGAGAAGAGGACTTCTCCTGCTACTTCTGGTCCTGGACTCTTGTTGGAGGTATGAACCTTTCTTTTTCATTCCGAAAGATCATTATTTCTTCATTTTTTATTTGTTATTGAATTATGAAATATCATTATCGTAGAGAATGATTATCTTGTCTGCAGGCGTTGGTGTACTCCTACTTTCCCGGCTTCGCGCCCAAGAGGATAGAGCCTGAGCCGAGGGCGTACCGTGTCGTGAGGGACTGGGTGGTGTGTCGTAGGAAGAGCTAGCGCTCTTCTTAAGATGTTTGTCGGAGAGGCGTGAATGCCCTGAAGTTGGAGGACGTAAGTGGCTTTGATCCTTATTTGATTACTTTTCTTTTTCCATATTTCATTTTGAAGTGATCATAGGAATGATCCCCCTCCCCACTTAGAGCCGATCATAGGAATGACCCCTTGTTTCCTTATTTTAGTGGGTGCCTAGACCTTAGGAGGACTACCGTGACGCTCCAACTTTCGTGGCCGAGGTCTTTTGTCCAGGAGCTCGAGTCGGCTGTTGCTGAGGACTTCCATGGGACCTGTGTGGTACCTGGGCAAGCGTTTGACTCGGCAGTGCTCTCCTGAGACCTTCACGGTTCCCATCGATCCTCCACGGATGAAGTTTAGGGAGCCTTCTGAGGCTGAGAGAGAGGCCGACTTGGCTGACGCTAGTGGCGACGCCCTTCTTCATCCTGGCGAGGAGTACTCCGAGTTCGTTCACCGGAGGTTGGCGTACTGGCCGATCGTTGTAAGTATCTTACCTTTTCCTTGTTTTTGAATCGATTTGACAAATGACGAATGATCGTCAAATAAAGAGCCATTTGAACCTTGTAGGAGATCGAGGTGGCAGGCCCCCAGCTTACCCAGAGACACTCGAGTACACTGACGCGGCGGGCATGGCGACGATCTTAGAGCTCCGCGATTTCGGCGAGGAGGTGACAGACGCTGGCTTGGAGGAGTGGGAGCACCTGGTGAGGAGGGTAAGCCCCCAGCTTTGGCTGTTTTTTTTGTTTTATCGCATAAGAATGCGTTTGTTCTCTTTTTTTAACGTTCTTTGTATTCGAATGCAGGTGGCACCATCTCGGAACGTGGCGTTGTGGAGGGTGGCCAACCGGCTGCGGGCTACGGCCATCGAGGCACTCGTAGGTGGCCGAGGACGACAGATATGAACCTCTCATTCCCTTTATTTCATTTAATTTCAATTTCTTGCATTTTTGAAAAGATTGAAATTAGGCATTTTTTCATGTCTATGCAGAGAGAGCGTGAGCTGGAGCGGGAGTTGGCGGAGTCCCGGGAGGAGACGGCTCGTCTATTGAAGGAGCTCGAGGTCAGAGACGCCGAGATCAACACCCTCGAGGCGACTGTGGCTGAGTTGAGTGGCGATCAGGAGTAGCTGCCCTTCTTTTGTTGTTGTCTTTTATACATTTTGTATATTTTGGACTTTTCGGACTTTGTTTTGGGCGAGAGCCCCCAGTTTGATGTATACACTTTCTTTTGGTTGTGTATATAATAGCCTGAGTGCCTTTGCTGCTGGGTGTTTTCTATTCCTGCAAGTTAGCTTAAAAAATAGGTTTGGTAGATGACGGTTTGTGCCGTCATGCTGCCGAAATTTACGTAGAATTTACACGTAAAACATGTAGCATATAGGTGGCCTAAATTGGCGCAAAAATGAAAAAAGTAAAAAAAGTGCCCATAAGTGAGCGAAAATGACCAAAATGTCCAGAAGTGACAAAAAATGCGCGACAATGCGCAGAAATGCCAAGAAATGAGTAAAAATGACCGGACAGTAGGGAGGGCTACCCCCTAAAAAAGAAATTAAAAGGAATGTATAAGTGTGAAAAAAAAGACAGCAAAAATGCCCAGAAAATGAGCAAAATGACCGGACAGTAGGGAGGGCCACCCCCTAAAAAAATTAAAAGGAATGTATAAGTATGAAAAAAAAAGACAGCAAAAATGCCCAGAAAATTAGCAAAATGACCGGACAATAGCGAGGGCTACCCCATAAAAAAAAATTTAAAAGGAATGACTAAGTGTGAAATGTATCGAAAAGAAGAGTGAAATGATTCCCCTAAAAAAAGAAATAAATAAAAAAAGGGTAAGTGTGCTCGTTTGACGAAAATGTCGACTTTGTCTCGAAAAGCGAACCCGAAAAGAAATAGAAAACATAAAACTTGGTAATTTGACGGGATTACCAAATTTAGATCCTATAGGAATAGGAAATTATAGCCGGAAGCAAATTAGGAAAGATCCAAAGCTGAAAAACACGGAAAAGGGCCTTGAGAAGAGGCGCAGCAAGAGCTGCGACTCTTTGAAGAGGCGCAGCAGATGCTGCGTCATTTCTCCAGTTTGGCAGACCTCGACAGAAATTAGGAAATAGCGAATAGTATAAATAGAGACTTCGGGGAAGCTTTTATTCACCAATTTCTCCTTCTTTCTCCCGTTTATTGCAAAAAAGCTCTCATGTCTTCTCAAAAACTTTCCAAAATTATGGATGCCTTTGAAAACCGTCTCAAGGAGTGGACGAATGAATTCACAAATGTTGAGAAACATGACATGGGTGCTTTTAATATAAGATCGATCTTGAGTCTCAAGTTAGTGAAAGTTGTGAAGGCTTACTTGGATACTTTTCTTGAGTATTGGGACCCAAATTTTCACGTGTTTGCCTTTCCTGGAGGGGATATTTGTCCTTTCCCTGAAGAAATAGCCGCTATTGGAGGATGGGACCCAGAAAATGCACCGGTTGTACCCCTTAGCTCTCAAGGATATATGAATAAATTTAGGGACTTTCTTGGATTGACCAAGGCTGAGGTCGACCGTCTTGTGACCTCAAATGGTGTCCGCATGTTTGACTTTATTGATCGATTTATAAATAGGGAGGACCCTTCTATTTCTTATGTTGCGAGGCGCAGGGCCTTCGGGTTTTGTCCACTTCATTCCTATGTCCTTCGAGGGCATGTTGATGATGACATGAGAGGTGATCCCCGTTTTCTGAGCCTAGTGGAACAAATGGAACTGTGCAAGAGCCGAGCATGCCTTTGCTTAGGGGAGACAATTCTTGGTTTGGATAACAGAAAGGCCAACCGCGAGATTCCTTATTTGGGAAGTCCCGTTATTCTGCATGTGAGAACCTACTACTTTTTCAAACATCCTTTTTATTTTCCGTTTTTTTCTCTTTTTTTTCGTTTTTTTTCGTTTTTTTTGTTTGTGTTCAAACATGGGAATTAATTCCCGTCTACTTTTGCAGGTTTGGCTAATGGAACGGCTTCTGGGATTTGACATTCGAGCAAAATGCGCAGGGACGGGATGTCTAGTTCAACTGGTTGCACAGCTTCCATGCCATAGGTTAAAAAGAAAGGAGTAGCCCCGGTGGGCATCCTAACTGAAGTGCGATAACCCCATAGCGCAAAAGGTATTTTTCTAGGCCAATCTCGATAATTATCGATCGTTTTCTTGTGGATCATGAAGACATTTTTGTTAGCTGCCTCCACCGCGCCGTTAGTTTGAGGTCTGTAAGGCGATGAATGGTGGTGCTTGATTTTGTATTTGGCTAGCAATTGTTCAGCCTCGTCCTGGAAATGTGACCCATTGTCACTGATGATCTCATGTGGGCATCCATATCGATAGATGATTTTGGTTTGTATGAACAATGTCACATGTTTAGCTATAAGAACAGTGTAGGATGCCGCTTCGACCCATTTAGTAAAATAGTCGATAGTTACCAAAAATGAAACAGTGACCTCCTGTCCCGGCTGGAGTAATCTTCCCGATGATGTCAATTCCCCAAGTAGAAAATGGCCAAGGAGATGTCATGGTGTAAAGCATTGAGGGAGGAACATGTTGCACATTCATGAAAATCTTGCAATTATGGCAATGTCTGACGTATTTAATACAGTCTGACTCCATTGTCGTCCAGTAGTATCCTAGACGTGTGATTTTCTTTTCCATTATGGGTCCACTCATGTGAGGACCGCACTCTCCATCGTGAACTTCTTCTATCACCTTTTGTGCCTGTGATTGATCAAGGTAACGCAAGACGACACCAAGAGGTGTTCTTTTATAAAATTCTCCCTGCATGAGGAGGTATTGAGAGGCTAGTAGGTGTATGGCGCATTGTCCCCTCTTATCCATATCCGGTGGGTATGTACCATTAAGTTTGAAGTTTAGAATGGCTTGGAACCAAGGTTTCTCTGGGCTTTCTTCTTCGTCTGTAAGGTGGTGTACATAGGCTGGTTCTGATAGTTGTTCGATGCATAAAGGCATTTCGACCATGTTGTCTGGCATATTGATCAAGGCTGCAAGTTTCACAAGAGCGTTTGCAAATTGATTCTCTTAACGAGGTAGGTGTAGATAAGTGACTTGATCGAAGAATTGGGCGACTTGATCTATCCTAGCCTGATAAGGTGCTAAACTTTAACTTCGAATTTTCCAAGAACCTTTAACTTGGTTAATTATCAAGGATGAGTCACCGTGAACTCGAAGATTCTTAACGCCAAAGCTCACTGCTGCTTGGAGACCAATGACGCAAGCTTCATACTTTGCTGCGTTATTTGTCACCTCGAAGTCGATATTGATAGAAAGTGGTGTATGCTCGCCTTCCGAAGAAATGAGCAACACTCATATTCCAAAGCCTCTTAAGTTTAATGCTCCATCAAAATAAAGATCCCAAGAGTACATTGGTTTGTAGGATGTCCTCGTCTGGAAATGACCACATGTCTATTGATTGGGTATCATTGATAGGATTGTCTGCGAAAAACTCGGCAACGGCGCGTCCCTTTATGACTTTCGAAGGCACGTACTTGAGATCAAAC
This sequence comes from Silene latifolia, assembly GCF_048544455.1. Lineage (NCBI taxonomy): Eukaryota > Viridiplantae > Streptophyta > Magnoliopsida > Caryophyllales > Caryophyllaceae > Silene > Silene latifolia. The sequence continues at coordinate 123,230,048 of NC_133538.1, read as the reverse complement.
TCTGAGAGCATTACGGTCCACCTTACCAAACGTCCGTTGAGAACGGGTTTCTCGAAGAGGTATTTGACAGGATCCATTTTGGAATACACTTTGACAGAGTAGCTAAGCATGTAGTGGCGTAGCTTCTTCGTTGCCCACACAAGAGTGATGCATATCTTTTTGAGAGGCGTGTATTTACACTCATATTCTAAGAACTTCTTACTAAGGTATTAGATATCACTTTCTTCTTTTCCAACAGTTTGTGCGAGCATAGCCCTCATGGCTGTTTTGGTGACTGTGAGATATAAACCAAGAGGTTGATCTCATTGGGGAGGCATTAGCACTGGTGGCTTAGCCAGTATCTCCTTAATCCTGTCAAACGCCTTTTGACAGTCATCATCCCATATGGTGTGATCTGTTTTCTTGAGCTTCTTAAAAATGGGTTCGCAGATCATAGTAAGCTTTGATATGAATCGGCTTATATACTGCACTTTGCCTAGAAATCCTCTAACATCCTTCTCTATCTAGGGTTGTGGCATTTTGATTAAGGCTTTGATCTTGGATGGATCAATTTCTATTCCCGTGTGGCTGACGACATATCCCAGAAGCTTGCCTGACGTTACTCCAAATGCACATTTCTGAGGATTGAGCCTCATGTTGTACTTGCGCAATCTGAGGAAGAATTTGTGTAGGTTATCGATGTGCCCCTTCTTATCTTTGGATTTGACAATCATATCGTCTACGTGCATTTCTACTTCTTTATGCATCATGTCATGTAACAATGTGGTCGCAGTGCGCTGATATGTAGCTCCAGCATTGATTAGCCCGAATGGCGTAACTGTATAACAATATGTGTCCCACTGAGTGACGAAGGCTGTCTTATGCATATCTTCTATGGCCATTTTGATCTGATTATACCCTGAATACCCATCCATGAAGGATAACAACGCGTGATCTGCTGTATTATCTATCAATATGTCGATGTGTGGTAGAGGAAAATCGTCCTTGGGACTCGCTTTGTTCAAGTCTCTGAAATCAACACAAACCCGGATTCGCCCATCCTTCTTGGGTACGGGTACTATGTTAGCCACCTAGTCTAAATACTCGAAAACTTTGATGAACCCGGCTTTGAATTGTTTATTGACTTCTTCTTTGATCTTAAGAGCCTACTCGGTCCTCATCCGATGAAGCTTCTATTTCACGGGTTTGAAGCCTGGTTTGATTGTAATTCGATGCTCTACAATATCCTTGTCTATCCCTGGCATGTCCTTGTAAGACCAAGCGAAAATGTCCTTGAACTTCTGTAGGAGGTCGATGAAGTTGGCTCTTTCAGTTGGGTTTAAGGTCGTCCCTATCCTAAGTTCTTGGGGTTCTAGTTTAGTTCCTACGTTGATGGGTTCGGTGCTCTCTATAACTGGTGCACCTTCCCCCTCTTATAGTATCTCTTTAACTATATAGGGAGGTAATTCGACTGAGTCTGGGTAAGGGTCATCCTCATTATCATTATCATCATAAATAGAATTGTATTCAGAAAAACACAAAGAGTAAGCAGAATATGATATATTAAATTTTGAAAATAGCTGAAACAAAGAAGCCATCTGTTCAGTAGTCAGTGGCAGTAAATGGACAGCTGCTGGGACATTTGATGTATCACTTTCATATATACTTTTATAGCTCCCTTTACATCATATTTCATACCGTTTCGTGCCTATTATATCATTTATATGCTTTATTTCAATGAATTGTCGATACTGCCGCTATTTTGTGTTTTGATGCAGAAATGACTCAATATGAGTGTGATCAAGCTGAGATTAGCATAGCGGAGACGGCACGATAGAGTACACGAAGCATGGCACGGGAAACGAGGAATCACGAAGACTAGAAGTGAAAGAAGAGAAGAAAGAACCAGTGAAGCAAGTTCCTCGATCGAGTCACTGGTGACTCGATCGAGAAGCTGTCCTCGATCGAGTCACTTGAGACTCGATCGAGGATCCTCTCTGGCGGGTTTTATTTCCGGAATTTCCTAAAACGTTAATCTTTTGTTATAAATTAAAGACTCGTGTTTTATTGTTAGATTACGTTATATTTTGCTTGGATATTCTTTGGAAAACTCTCTAGAACCCTAATCTTTCCCTTGTATGGTACTAATCTTTCCTCGTTAATTAATCATTATTGTTTTATGTTCTTCAATTATTGTTTTCATCTTGCAATTATGTTTTCATCTTTAATCATATTTGTTATTGTTATTATAATCATGAGTAGCTAATCCCCTCATCTAGGATGAAGGGGATCTAGGTTAATTAAAAAGGGAAAATCAATTAGTTGCTATTGATATCATTAAAGTTGTTGTTTGATTATTGTAATTCTTCTAGTTAATCACTTGAGGCCTGAGTTATTAATTAGTGTAGCGAATCGATCCTATCGCCGACCGGGTTAGAATTGATATAGGCTGCGATAATCAAATAGAAAGTATCTAATCATAGCGACCGCATATTAGAATCGATCTAAAGGGCATAATGGAGTCGACCGAGCTTATGACCTTAAACAACTTGATAAATCTAGTAATTGATTGATAATCCCCGACTGATTGACCTAGTGAACCTAATTCCTAGACTTTTAATAATATTGTTATTCATCCTTTATTTACATTGCAATTAGTTTGTTAGAATCAACTCAAAACAAAACCCCCGAAATCGGTTACTTCTAGATGACTTAAATACTCTTAGACTTAGCTTTTACCGCCTCCCGTGGATTCGAGCACTGTCTTATCACTAGCTATTCTTGTTAGTCCTGAGATAGTTTTACTTTGATTTGGTAATACGACTTTAGCCTTATCAAATTTGGCGCCATTGCCGAGGAGGCAACAATTGTTTAGTCTGTTTGTGTTTATTTTGTCTGTTTGTCTCAGGGAACCCAGTTCCTTGAGACTGTTCTCACACTTTCTTGTTAGTTCCGTTTATGCCTGTGTCTAATAGGTCCCAGATTATTCCTTTTGATCCCGAACCCGAGAAGACTTTTCGCTCTGACGGAAATTTAATCAAGAAGTGGGTCAAGTAGAAGACTTGAGTATACTTGACGTCGAAACGGCGAGCTCAATCGAGACAACCGATCGGTCCTACGAAGAGGAAGAGGACGAAATTCCTATTCCTGAAATTCCGATTATTACGAAAGTCCTAAAGCCCCATCATGCCTACCTTAGCCAGTCACTCGAGCCAACCTTGGCTTCTATTCCACAAGGATTCAAGCGCCCACTACTACCAATGGAACATTCGAGATTCGGCCATCTTACATCAATTTGGTGGAATGAAACATGTTTGGAGGGGGACATTGCGAGGACCCCGCAACGCACATGGAGAAATTTGTCACTTATCGCTGGTCTATTCCATTATCGGTTTGGAGTGACACAAGATCAGTGAAGCGGTGCTCTTTCCTTTCTCCGAAAGATGGAGTCCGAGTGGTTGAGGGATATGGATATGGATCTTGAAGAAGTTCTGACTGGAATTCCTTGGCTCTTGCTTTCTACAAGAGGTACTTCCCACCTCAAAAGACTAATGCTTTGAGGAATCAAATTACTAGCTTCAAGCAAGCAGCCATCAAGATTTGAATGAATCTTGGACTCGCTTCAAGCGTTTAGTCGATTCGATCGATTCCCCATCATGGTTTCCCAAAGTGGTTCCTTTGCAACCAGTTTTATAACGGGTTGTTTGACGATCATCGTGCCCTTTTGGATTCATCTGCGAATGGGAGGTTTCAAGATAACACCAATGATGGTGACGCGTGGAAGTTGATTGATCAGATTGCTACCCATACCGCTAGGTATGGAAATCCTAGGGGAAGCATGCGAGGTAATCGGAGTTGATAGTGCTCTGGCAAAGACAACCGAGACTATTTCAGCCCAAATTGCTTGAGATAAAGACTACCCAATCATTAGGTAGTAAAGAGAGAGTTCATGCTATGAGTCGCACAAGAGGAGACTTGTGCTAGATGCGGTTTAGATGGTCATGGTGCAGTTGATTGTATGAGCACATTTGAGCAGTTAATGCTTTTCAGCTTACAGACAAGGTGCACAAGGTACACCTTTCTCCAACTTTTACAATGAAAGAACGAAGGAACATCCTTTCCTTCAATGGTCTAGTCAGAATGTGCAAAACCCGCAGCAGTCACAACCGCAGAAGAATGTTTATATCCCTCCCAACAATAGTGGTAATCAGTCACAAGGGGGATATCAAAGGCAAAATCAAGGAGGCCAGCAGTTTAACAATCAATATCAACAGCCTCCTCAGCAAACTCCTCAACAAATTCCTCAACAAGCTCCGAACAATGATATGGCAGAGTTGCGCAATCTTTTGCAACAAACTTTGTCAATGCAAAGCGGCAGACGGCTCAAATTTCTGAGTGATTGCCCATAACAAGATGCTAGATAATCAGGTGGCTCGGGATGGCGCTTCAAAATCCATCAAAACAGGCCGTGGGTCTTCCTCCTCAAGGCAAACAAGCACATGAGCAAGCTAATGTTATTCAGCTGAGAAGCGGTACTTCTTACACGAATCCCGACCTGCAAAGTCTTGAGAATGAAGTGCCCATTACTGTTGATGAAGTCCCTTACATGCATCCTAAAGGATTGGGTAATTTGGAGCTTAGTGATGATGAGAAAGAGCCTGACGAAGTTGAAACACGAGCTGACGATAAAAGTAAAAAAGACGAAAAAGTGAATCAGTAAAGGTTCCTCGACCGAGTCACAAAGCGACTCGATCGAGGATCCACCCAGCTCAATCGAGTCACCCCTGACTCGATCGAGGATCTAATATTGCCAGACGACGGTGTTTCAAAAGTTGTTTCTAAGGAGAAGCAAGCCGAGCCCATAACTATTTCTCTACCTTTTCCTCACCGACAACAAAAATCCAAGCTGGATAAGCAGTTCGGTAAGTTTATGGAGGTCGTGAAGAATCTACAGGTAAGTGTCCCTTTTACTGAATTGATTACTCAAGTGCCGGCTTATGCAAAGTTCATGAAGGAGATTTTGACAAGGAAGAGATCCTTTGACGCGGTGGAAACTATTGCTTACACTCAGAAGTGCAGTGCCATGTTGCCAATTAATACACCACCCAAATTAAAGGATCCAGGAAGTTTTTCTATCCCTTGTCATATTGGTCATCTTTTTATTAGTAAAGCTCTTTGTGATTTAGGAGCTAGTGTCAGCGTTATGCCGTATTCTGTCTGTAAGAAATTAAATATGGGTCCGTTGACAGTTACTAATATGACACTGCAGATGGCCGATAGATCAGTTAAGCACCCACTGGGGGTGTTAGAGGATGTTCCCGTTCGTATTGGGAAATTTTACATCCCCGTTGATTTTGTTGTCATGGACATGGCTGAAGACAACCAAATCCCTATCATCTTGGGCAGACCGTTCTTACATACTGCGGGGGCGGTTATAGATGTTAGGCAGGGGAGATTGACCTTAGCTGTGGGGGATGATACGATTATTTTCAACTTGGAAAAAGCATTGAAAAACCCCATGATAGAAGAGACTTGTCATAGTATAGATGTTGTTGATTTTACTATTGATGAGTGTCTTCCTATGTGTTTGGACAGGGATCCTCTGGAGATTGCCCTGGTTTCTGATCCAGCTGATCAGACGGGTTCATGGAGTCCATAAGTTCATCGAATTGAGAAGCTTCTAACTGGAGAGGAATGCCCACATCAGAAGGTATATAGTTTGGGTGTCACACCTAAGGTAACTGAGGTAAAGAAACCTGAATTAAAACCTCTTCCCTCTCATTTCAAATATGAATTTCTTGATGATCGTGAAATGAACCGGTGATCGTCAATGCTAGCCTAATCAAGGTCAACTATCTCGCTTTGTTGATTGCTTTGAGAACTCATAAAAAGGCCATTGGGTATAGCATTGACGATCTCAAAGGTATTAGTCCTGATTTTTGTATGCATAGAATTCACTTGGAAGAAGGCCACAAGCCTAGTGCACAAGGTCACAGACGACTAAATCCTCCAATGCAGGAGGTGGTAAGAAAAGAGGTACAGAAATTACTTAATGCTGGTATTATTTTCTCTATTTCTGATTCTAAATGGGTCGATCTGTCCAAGTTGTACCTAAGAAGGAGGTACTACAAAGAGTGAAAAATGATAAGAATGAATTGATTGCTACTAGACTTGTCACAGGATGGAGGATGTGCATTGACTATAGGAAGTTGAACACGGCCACTAAAAAGGACCATTTCCCACTTCCTTACATTGACCAAATGTTAGAGAGATTAGCGTGTCATAGTTATTTCTGTTACCTAGATGGCTACTCCGGTTTCTTTCAAATACCCATTCATCCTGAGGATCAGGAAAAGACCACTTTCACTTGTCCATATGGTGTATTTGCTTATAGGAGGATGCCCTTTGGTTTATGTAATGCTCCTGCAACCTTTCGGCGTTGTATGATGGCCATATTTTCTGATTACATAGAGTCTATCATGGAAGTCTTTATGGATGATTTCAGTGTATATGGTACTGATTTTGATGTTTGCTTGAGAAACTTGACTAACGTTTTGCAGCGCTGTAAGGAGAGCAACCTTGTTCTCAACTGGGAGAAGTGCCACTTCATGGTTACTGAAGGGGTGGTACTCGGTCATTTGGTGTCAGGTAAGGGTATTCAAGTGGACAAAGCTAAGGTTGAGGTAATTGAGCAACTCCCGTACCCGGTTAATGTCAAAAGTGTGCGTAGTTTTCTTGGTCATGCAGGGTTCTATCGCCGCTTTATAAAGGATTTTTCTAAAATTGCTCAACCTCTAACTCAGCTTCTTCATAAAGATGCTCCTTTTTGTTTCGACAAGTGTATTCAAGCCTTTGACAGGATCAAACAAGCACTTATCTCAGCTCCTATTATCCGATCTCCGGATTGGAGCCTTCCTTTTGAGATTATGTGCGATGCCAGTGACTATGCAGTTGGAGCTGTTTTGGGGCAGCGAAAGGACAAGGTGTTACATGCCATTTACTATGCAAGCAAGACTCTCGATGATGCCCAAATCAACTATGCTACTACAGAGAAGGAGCTACTTGCAGTTGTCTATTCATTAGACAAATTTAGAGCTTATCTTGTTGGTTCTAAAGTTATTGTTCACACTGACCATGCAGCTTTAAAGTATCTTTTAACCAAACAAGAAGCTAAACCTAGACTTATTAGATGGATTTTATTATTACAAGAATTTGATTTAGAAATCCGTGATAAGTCTGGTGCTGAAAATGTTGTTGCAGATCATTTGTCCATATTGCGATTTTCAGGAAGAGTGATCTTGCCCATTGATGACTCTTTTCCAGATGACCAACTGTTAGCTGTAGCTGCAAATACTCCATGGTTTGCAGATTATGCCAATTATTTGGTAGGAGGTATGCTTCCTCCTGATCTTTCCTATCAGCAGAAGAAGAAGTTTTTGCATGACATGAAGCGATATTTCTGGGACGACCCATATCTGTTCCGGAGTGCGCAGACGGTATCTACTGACGATGTATTCCAGAGGGTGAGGTACGTGCCATCCTTTCTCATTGTCACTCTTCTTCTTATGGAGGTCATCATGGTCCTTCTAGGACATTTGCTAAGGTAATGCAATCGAGTTTTTATTGGCCTACTATCTTGAAGGATGCTACTACGTTTGTCCGTTCTTGTGATGCATGTCAAAGGACGGGCAATATCTCGCAAAGGCATGAGATGCCTCAAACTGGAATCTCCAAAGTAGAGATTTTTGACGTTTGGGGCATTGATTACCAAGGGTCGTTCCCTACATCTTTTGGGAACCAATACATATTAGTAGCAGTAGATTATGTTTCTAAATGGGTGGAGGCAATTGCCACCCCCACTTGTGATGCTAAATCTGTTGTTAAGCTATTTCAGAAGACTATCTTTCCACGATTCGGAGTGCCTCGTGCAGTGATCAGTGATGGAGGCAAGCATTTCAATGAGCGTCATCTCAATTCTCTTTTGAAGAAGTATGGCGTTACACACCGAAGAGGATTGGCTTATCATCCTCAAACCAGTGGACAGGTAGAGATTTCCAACAGAGAGCTGAAACAGATCTTGGAAAAGGTAGTAAGCAAGAATAGAAAGGATTGGAGTCGGAAGCTCGATGATACTTTGTGGGCCTACCGTACTGCATTCAAAACGCCGATTGGAACCTCACCATACCGACTTGTCTATGGCAAGTCCTGCCATTTAACCGTGGAGCTTAAGTACAGGGCTATGTGGGCCATAAAAGAGTTGAATATGGATCCCTCACTGGCGGGTGAGAAACGACTGATGCAGTTGAATGAGCTTGACGAATTTCGACTGCATGCCTATGATAGTGCTCAAGTATACAAGGAGCGAACGAAGAAGTGGCATGACAAGCATATCTTGCAAAGAGAATTTCATGTTGGTGAGAAAGTTCTCTTATTTAACTCTCGTTTGCGCTTGTTTCCAGGTAAATTGAAGAGTAGATGGTCCTGGACCGTTCTTTACATCGATGTGAACAAATTTGGGTCAGTTACACTGCATTCTGACACAGGAAAGACCTTCAAAGTGAATGGGCAACGCTTGAAAACGTACTATGAAGGTGCTTTTGTGGGGGTAATAGAGGCTCTTGACCTCTTCCCCATTGATTCTTCTCACTGATGAAGAATTACGGTCGTGCGGGACCGCAAAAACCAGCGCTACCGAGAGGCAGCTCGGATTTTGTAAACTATTAGTTTGTAATTAGGATTTAAATTCACGTATTGCTTTTTTTTTATGTTTCCTTGAACTTGGAGAGACGAGGAGAGGGTACTTGATATGCTTTCAAGTGTCTTTTGCGGGAATTTTGACGGGATTGAAGTTATGAGTAACAAAAGACGAAGAAAGGAGCCCCAGCCTGGTTCCTCGATCGAGTCAGAGGCGACTCGATCGAGGAACCTATCAGCTCGATCGAGTCAGCTACGACTCGATCGAGGAACCTGCGAAGAATTTAGAAAAGTTTAAAACGAAAGTTGGGTAGTCCTGAAATTGGTTCCTCGATCGAGCCAGCTGCGACTCGATTGAGGATCCAATTTAGACCGGGTTCCGCGTTTTATTTTCACCGGTTTTATGCTTTTGTTATCCTAATTTCTTTCAACTTCCTTCTTCTTTTCGTGCTACTTTCCTGCATTCTACCTCCTCTACTACTCATTCTCTCTATATTCATCATCAATCATCATCAAAACTCACTTAAAACTTGTGCTTACTTGCTTATTACTTGTTTGAATCGTTCTCTTGTGCTTATTTTCTCAATTCCATTGCTTAAATTGCTCAGGTAAGTCGCGATTTTGCCTTTATGTGTCTCGAGAAATCTGATTTTTTGCTTATTTCTTGAATTTACTGTATTGAATCTTCCCTTGCTAGTATACAATTGCTATTTCCATGCTTTCTAGCCCCTTAATTGTTGAAATTCATGCCTAATTTGCTAATTTGGGAATTAGGGTTCTTCAAAATCCGGGTAGAAATTTTGCATTAAATTGGTTAGAATTGTGTTCTATTGCTTGGAATCTTACATATTTGATACATACTCATGTTCCCCTATGTTTTTGGATGCTTTCATTGTCATTTGGAGTCTTAAAAATTGATTTTTTGGACCCATTATTGCCAAAAACGGGACTGTTTTTATGCCATTGTTGAAGTTTAATTTTCTACTTGCTCTTATGTAGCTAATGTCGACTTCAAGGCAAGAAAATAAGAGTACTAGAGAAAGGAGAGTCCCGGTTCAGCAACCCGAGGTGATTCCTGAGGAGATTGTGTCTTCGGAGGATGATTTGTCTCCTTTAGACGATTATCCATTTATCGAATTTCGTGACAAAGCCCAGAAAGACAGGTTTGTATACCTGCTAACTAAGTCTATGAGTGCCACGAGATGTGTGGATAGGAAAATTTTGCGCACATTGAAGATCGATGACATCATGTATGGTATGTTTAATGAAATTGGGTTGCGTTGGTCTTTTCACGCTACACGAGTTATCTTACCCCGCCCTAACTCTCGAATTTCTTAGCTCTTTTACTTATTTCCCGGTCATCATCTCATCAAATTTCGTTTGCTTAATGTTGAACGGTCTTTAACCTTTGACCGTCTTTCCGAAATCCGGGATTAGACAAGCATACCGACGGGGACTTGTATGGTGTTGGTGGGTTGTCTGCCGTTCGCTATTTTCCATTATTTACTGGTTATATGGATGCGGACGTCAGTGCTATGGCTTTGTTAGATGTCCAACACGTTTGTCTTCGTATGTTTTTGAGGTATTTGAGCTATTTGTTATATGGCCGGTCTGACAAGAGCAAGACCTCCACTATTGAGGTCTTAATACTTGCTAGTTACTTGAATCCTTATAGGGAGGAGACATTCCAATTCTCTCCCCCTACTCTTGTGTGTTCGGCATTTGATAGAATGATTGGGAGGTACGGGAACCTTGATTGTGGTGCTCTTGTCACCAAGATTGCTAGGGCTGTTTGTGACTTTGAGGGTGATGACCCATATGAGCCCATGGCTGAGTATGACCCACTTGTTGATGATGACCACCTTCGTTATGCCATTTCTTATCTTGATATTAAGAATGGGAAGGACCATTACTGGAGGGTCCGAGGTGAGTCATACATGCTTCTTCCTTGCGCCCGTTTGCCGCTCGTCGACCCCCCTCGAGGAGAGTACTACCGTGGTGCGCCCACCACCCGTTACTTATCTGATTCCTGAGGACCTTTTGATTACTTTTCCTGGGTCTAGTACTACTACCACCACCGGCGGGCGCCGGAGACGACGTGCACCCACTACCCATCTGCCAGGCTCATTCCAGCCCGCTTCTCCTCCACCTCCTTCGGCCTATCCCACTTCAGGCTATGCTCCAGGTTACCATTTTGATCCCGTCATTTAACGGGAAGTGAGGATGCATACGGGCATCAACACTGCTTTGACAGAGAGGAGGATGTGGGAACAGATGGAGGCTATGACTTTAGCTTCCGGGGGGCAGTATCGCGGCGTGTCACCTTCTTACTACACTACTCCTGGTGACGATAGCCGTGTGTTCCATATTTACGGAGTGACTCCCACTGAGTTTGGACAGTTTAGCACCGACTTCGGTGCATTGGGCCGTCCCTTTTACACTCCAGTCCGCCCCCCACAGCCTACTTCTATTTTTGCGGAGGACACCGGTATCCCTTGTTCCCAGAGAGGCCCATTTGGCCAGTTTAGTGCTTCTACTTCCACTGCTGCTGCTACTGGAGGCACTCGTGGTCGAGGTCGTGTTCGGAGAGCCACTCGCGGTAGAGGTCGTGGTCGTAGTGCCGTTCCTGATCCTGAGTTGATGTCCCTTTATGCCGAGATTGATGGTTTTGATGATATCGTTGTCGAGCATGCACGATGCTACCGCGATGGCCTTGAGAGTGACAAATGGTCACTACATCCCTCTTTTTCCAGTTGGTTTGGGGGAGGCTACTACATTACAGCTGGTATTATCTTTCTTTTTGTTTTTATTGCATTTCTTTTTTACCCTCTTCCCTTTGTTAGTTGTGTCCCATAGGTTCTTTGGATTTCGTGTGATCGTTATATCTTTGAGGCGTCACAATGAGGACACTGTGACATTTAGGTTTGGGGGAGTGTGTTTATTTCTGTTGTGTGCTTTTATTTATTGTTGTGTGAAAAAAAAATCAAAAATTCAAAAAAAAATTGAAAAATTATAAAAATCCAAAAACATGTCTTTTATTTATTTTTTTTGTTTATTTTGAGTCGAGTCTTGATGAATTGTATAGCAATGATGATAATTTGCTTTGTCTTTGCATTTGAGTCTCATTTAGTTGTCCATGTACATTGTTTTGACCTGTTAGCTATGATGAACAAAGCTCTTTACTCAAGTCTTGACCGTCACAATATGCCTTATGCCGAGTAAACTTGACTTTATTTTGTTGGTAAACCACTTAAATTTCTGAGGTCTTTAGAGCTTCTTAGGCCGGGAACATTAATAAACCGGTCTCATTATTATTTAGGCTAATGAGTGTGGTCTCCTTGTGGTATATGTAATATCAAACTGCATAAGTGTGACATTAGTTTCTTAGCTTTTGCGCGTTCATTTGATTAAGTACATGCGGATAGGCGATTCTTATTGTTCAAATAAGCCTTACATTACCCAGTTTTGTTAGCCCGTTTGAACCATGTAGCCATTTTATATCCTATTTCTTAGCTACATTCCAGAATTTGCCTACCTTTTTCGGGACGATCAGATTGCTTGAGTCTTTATTGTTACAGCTACTTTGGTTGGGTTGGGACTTTTATTGTCATGTGGGTAGTAGCTATCTTTTTGTAGCAATTGTGTGACCTCTTATGTTGAAAAAGAGAAGTATTATGAAGCAGCGAGAAAAAGAAAAAAAAGAAAAAAAAAAGTCTCGAAAAAAAGAAAAAAAAAGAAAGAAAAGAAAAAGAGATGAAAAAGAAAAGAGTTTCGAAAAAAAATGGATTCAAAAGAGAAAAGAAGAAAAAATGTATGCTTCATTCGGATTTGTTAGGAGGTCGTGTGTGGTAATTACTGGAGTCTAATGCACATTTGGAGAGCCTTTACATTTCTCTCATATGTTGTCAAAGTTGAGATTATTTCTCCAGCTGGATGTTTGTTTTATTTCTTATTAGATTTGGCTATTGGTCTAGTGTCTGCGACTCACCGCCCCGAGCCTCACATATCCATACGTGCTTTTGCACAAGCCACTTCTATACCCATGCCACTTTACCACCATTCTGTCCTTGATACATATACTTGGTCTGTTTCGTGAATGCCTATTAGTTGGAGATTCTCTTATCACATTAGATTGCATGCATATCTCATAAGTTGAGTGAGAGTCTTACTTCTTTCTATCTTACATATATCTCACCCATTATGAGTGCATGAGTGAAACCGCGAGAATCCGACAAAATGGTCTTGCAAGGTTGAAAGGTATTTGGTTGAGTCTCGGTATCATGTCACATCTTGAATAAGAGCTACGTTAGTCTATTACCCGTGCTTTTGAATTTGTTTTATTAGCACAACTTCGGTCATTACTTTGTTATAGATATGGACAGCTGAGTCTTGTATGTGCCTAGACATTTGCTCTGAGTTATTCATTCACCATATGTTTGTTGTCCTTTGTTTTAGCCTGATTGCTTTGCTTGAGGACAAGCAAAGGTTTGGTTTGGGGGAGTTTGATGTATCACTTTCATATATACTTTTATAGCTCCCTTTACATCATATTTCATACCGTTTCGTGCCTATTATATCATTTATATGCTTTATTTCAATGAATTGTCGATACTGCCGCTATTTTGTGTTTTGATGCAGAAATGACTCAATATGAGTGTGATCAAGCTGAGATTAGCATAGCGGAGACGGCACGGTAGAGTACACGAAGCATGGCACGGGAAACGAGGAATCACGAAGACTAGAAGTGAAAGAAGAGAAGAAAGAACCTGTGAAGCAAGTTCCTCGATCGAGTCATCACGACTCGATCGAGTCATTTGTCCTCGATCGAGTCACTTGCGACTCGATCGAGGATCCTCTCTGGCGGGTTTTATTTCCGGAATTTCCTAAAACATTAATCTTTTGTTATAAATTAAAGACTCGTGTTTTATTGTTAGATTACGTTATATTTTGCTTGGATATTGTTGGAAAACTCTCTAGAACCCTAATCTTTCCCTTGTATGGTACTAATCTTTCCTCGTTAATTAATCATTATTGTTTTATGTTCTTCAATTATTGTTTTCATCTTGCAATTATGTTTTCATCTTTATTCATATTTGTTGTTGTTATTATAATCATGAGTAGCTAATCCCCTCATCTAGGATGAAGGGGATCTAGGTTAATTAAAAAGGGAAAATCAATTAGTTGCTATTGATATCATTAAAGTTGTTGTTTGATTATTGTAATTCTTCTAGTTAATCACTTGAGACCTGAGTTATTAATTAGTGTAGCGAATCGATCCTATCGCCGACCGGGTTAGAATTGATATAGGCTGCGATAATCAAATAGAAAGTATCTAATCATAACGACCGCATATTAGAATTGTTCTAAAGGGCATAATGGAGTCGACCGATCTTATGACCTTAAACAACTTTATAAATCTAGTAATTGATTGATAATCCCCGACTGATTGACCTAGTGAACCTAATTCCTAGACTTTTAATAATATTGTTATTCATCCTTTATTTACATTGCAATTAGTTTGTTAGAATCAACTCAAAACAAAACCCCCCGAAATCGGTTACTTCTAGACAGCTTAAATACTCTTAGACTTAGCTTTTACCGCCTCCCTGTGGATTCGATACCTGTCTTATCACTAGCTATTCTTGTTAGTCCTGAGATAGTTTTACTTTGATTTAGTAATACGACTTTAGCCTTATCAACATTTCCCAAGCTACTGTTACTATTTGATGCTATGCTAGGAAAAATAAGGGGATGGGGAGTGACGACAGAAGAAGACTCTCTAGCGACTTCTCTAGAGCTTTCCTTGGTTGTTAGTCCACTTGATCAATGTTGGTGTCAGTGATCAATGCTTTGTGGTTAAAATGGTCATCTTGGAATATCAATGCTGTGGGGTTGAAATGGTCATCTTGCAGTATCATGGTAATGATCTCATCCTGCGCTGCTCTGACGAATCAGTCTTCCCCAAACACAAGGCTAGTGGCTTGTTTGTCTAAACAATGTGCTTGACGAGTTTTGACAGTAGGAACCGTTTCTGAAGGCATGAAGTAGCAATCGTGGAAGACCTCGATTCCAGCTAGTTGTATTCCCTTATAATGCCAAGGTTCGGGAAACCCGTGAAAGTATTCTTGACTCCCCTCCCTAACAAAGTATCCATTTAGGGTAGGGAGATAGGGTCGCATCTGGATTCCTTTGTTTTTACGATTTTGGAACTGAGTAAGCATTTCTAAAGCTTCTGCTTTCATGGGCTTGTAACCCAATCCTAATGGTATCCTTTGAGAGTTTCCTTCTTTGTAAGGTGCAAAGTTATTCTTCTTGGCAAGGTTTAATGGCATTCCCGGGAAGTATTCCTGGGACTTGAGTATATGGTTGACCACTAAATTGGAGTGTGGGTTGAAGTATAGAGGCGCCAGTTCGCTCTCTACAAGGTTTATGCTCTAAAAACCCCAAGCTCATATACTGGGTCTGTGACCACCTGGTTGCTTGACATTTTCACTATCACAGCCTTGATAGGTGACGAAGTGATCGTCACTACTTTACCATCTAGAGGAATTTTGATCTTCTGGTGCAAGGTAGATGTTACCACTTTGAAAGCGTGAATCCAAGGTCTTCCCAGAAGTATATTGAAGGATGCCTCGATGTCCACTATTTAAAAATTAACATTTCGCTCGATTGGCCCTGTGGCTATAGTGAGGTTGATTAGCCCTACTACTTTACGTCGTGTTCCATCTGTTGGAGTATGTGTCTTCGACAATAATGCGATGACATGTTTAAATCTCATATTAAGAATGCTGAGGGAAAGTAATATTTTATTGTCAACTGATCCACATTAATCGATAATGATTGGCTGACTAGAGTTTGACATTACTGTCGTATGACGGTGGTGATCTGTTGATCCGTTAAGGTCATACCTCTAGGGTAACACTCTTAATTGATTAATTAATTAATTGTATATTGATACAAGTTGATTAATTCCTTAAAATTGAACATATGATTTTGTGAGTATAATATCGTATCTTATTGTAATTCGATTAAATAAGATTTGTACTAAGTAATTAAATTGTTTTATTACTTAGGTTTATTTATTGTTTATGAAACAATTAAAATAAGAATGAATGATTTATTATAAATACAAGTTGTTGTGATTTATAATTCCATGACCCATTTTAAGTACTTGTAATCAAGAATTACTAGTTAATTTTTGTATGTGATTTATTTTGTTTATATAATGATTTTTAATAAGTTAAAAATGCATTATTAACAAACATGTCTATTAACATGTCCAATATGTCACACTACACAAAGTTGACAATTGACGAACTTAAAATGGACTCATTTTACGTTATGGGTGTCGTGTAAAGGGAGTGTAGGTAGTTGGTTGTGTTTAAATTTATTTAATTAAAGCGAACACAATTATACCCTACTTATTATAGGCTTGCATGCCTAAAATCTTGAGAGGAACATTTTGAGCATGGATTGGGCATGCTACCCAAGGCCATCCGGCCACCCACAAGAAAAACAGGAGTTTTCTCTTCTTTTTCAATTCATTCATTTTTACAAAAATGATGTAGATAATTTTTATACATTTTCTCTAGATTTTGTGAAGAACTAATAAGAAAGAAAAACAAAAAATCACTAATATTATTCCACCATTACTAGAAGTAGTAAACTATAATATTAGTTGTTATTTTAGGGTATACTAATTTCTAGTAACAAAATAGTAAAAGTATTAAGTGGGTTATCTTGGTACAAATCCTTGAGGAGTAGGTTCTACTATTAAATCTAAGGGTTTTGTTGGAGCACCAGGATTTTCTTAAGAAGACTAAT
This sequence comes from Silene latifolia, assembly GCF_048544455.1. Taxonomy (NCBI): domain Eukaryota; kingdom Viridiplantae; phylum Streptophyta; class Magnoliopsida; order Caryophyllales; family Caryophyllaceae; genus Silene; species Silene latifolia. Next base: position 123,213,551 of record NC_133538.1, on the reverse strand, counting down.
TTGGAAGGTGTCCAAATTAGTATAAGCTTTCGGCCCTCAATGTAAGTTGATCCGTTTTCTTCTTACTTTGTATAATATTGTTATGCATGCATAAGATCAAATTAGTTTATGACTAAACAAACCTTATATAGTTATTAGATGTGTCTAATAAGAGGTTAATGAATCTTACACCATCATATGCTCGAACACCTTGCTTGGTAGGAGTCCAATCTGATTCTTTCATGCCCAACTTGTATGTTGTCTTTAATGGTATGACGTTGACTGCGGAGCCATCATCCACCAAAGTCATTGGTACGTTCTTCTTTAAGCACGTGACTGTAATGTATAGAGCGAGGTTATGACTGGCGCCGAAAGGAGGAAAATCCTCATCTGAAAAAGTAACTGGGTTACTTAGTTTAACTAAGTCTTGGAAGACCAAGTTGACTACGTCGTCAGGCGTAAAGTTGTGCGCTACGTCCAGTTTAGCAAATGCTTGCAGTAAAGCTTGGCGATGGGGAAATGAACTCGTAACTAATTGCCAGACTGAAAGATCAATCTTTATCTTCTGCAATTGTTTCAGTAGATGGTCAGTAGATGTATCTTCGCCATCATTTGGTGTGATGACATTGGTTTTAGTAACGGGACCATTGACGGTAGGACCATTTTGAGAGACATTTTGATATGGATGTCCTGAGCGAGTGAGGTGGTCTATATCTTGATCTTCGTTAGCCTTGACTATGTCCTCATTGACCTTGACTATATAGTGTTTTATGAGGTATTCGTCTTCATCGTCATCTGCCCATATCCCGTTGATGATATTGAGTTCTCTCAACCTGATGATTTTAGCTTCTAGACTGATTATTTGCTCGACTAGATTGTCAACTATCGCGATCACTTCTTGCATCGTAGACTCATGAGATAGACTAGTTAGTGGCACGTTTTTCCTAGGTATGGTGCCTGGATTACGTAGGGACACCACTACAACTTCTAGTTCTGAAACCTGCCTACTCACACTCTTTGCCCATGCGATAAAATCGGCAATGGTAGGAGAAATAATGGAATAACCCCCCTCCGCTTCTAGTACATGAATCCCATCCTCGACTGGAGAAATGAGGTATGAGCAATCCAAGATGGATTCTTCATCTGTGATCATCAGAACTCCAAGAGGATTCTGAGTATTGTTAGGCTTGCCTCCGGGAGGTATGGATAAACGACCGTCTTCGATCATATCCCGAAGGACATGTTTCAGTTTAAAACATTTCTCCGTATCGTGTCCCTTGCCTCTGTGATATTCGCAGTACGCGTTCTCATCCCAGAATTTGGACTTCTTCTCTGGGTCAGGTGTAGGTCCTATGGGCTGGAGCTTACCTTGTTTCATCAACCTTTTCAGACCATTGGCATATGAATCACCAATGTTCGTGAACTTCCTATGCGGGTTATTCTTTTTAGATGATTCGACAAGTTTGACCTCATCGGTCTTGCTAGTGGAGCCATAAGAACGACTCGTTGACCCTTGATATCTGCGGCCTACTATTTTGGACAAGAGCCCCTTTCGGATGTCTTCTTCAATTCTTGTTCCTAGAACAGTCAAGCCATTGAAAGACTTTAGTTTTTGGTACCTCAAATGATTTGCATAAATAGGTCTCAAATTATCCACGAACTTTTCCACAAGAGTGGCTTCATCTAGGCGTTCAACAAGTTGTGTGCTAGTCTTCCTCCACCTACTTTGGAAGTCGGTGAAGCCTTCTTTCTCGTTTTGGGTAAGAACCTCTAGAGTGCGCATGTTCACTTGGATCTCAGCATTATCCGCGTATTGTTTAGTCAACTCGACTGCGGCATCATCTCAAGTGGGAATCATCTTGTGTTCCAAAGAGTAAAACATTTCTTAGGAATAGTGTCGAGAGATGAAGGAAAGATCCTTAGGAACATCTCGGGTTTGATGCCTTTGATAGACATATAATCTTTGAAGGCACGGATGTGGTTCAAAGGGTTTTCATGCCCCTTGAACTTTGGGATGTCAGTCATGTTGAAGTTGGTTGGTAACTAAGCATTTATCGCCTCATACATGCGATTATTTTCCCTGAAGATGTCATCTCCCATAAGGTCCATTAGTTGCTCCTCCAAGTATTGGAGTCGCTTTTCAGCTTCAGTAGGGCCTAGTGGGGGGGTTGACTTCTGGTTGTCCAACAAAGGGTGGAAGGTCATCATGCCCACTCATGTCAGGAACATCATTCTCTGCAGCAGGACGTCTAGTTTCTACAGCAACAATTCGGCTTTCAATAGCATTGAGGCGAGCATAAGCTTGGTCTTGGCTTGTTTGGAGATGGACGAGCGCAGCAAGGATTAGATCATTACCATTTTGGAGTTGTCCATTAACACTTGCGTGACTAGTTCCATGAATCTTGGAAACTGGGGATAAGAGATCGACGATGAATCAAAATACGCTCGACCATTTTAGCACACTTACTCGAAAAAGACTCAACTTGTGAAGTGGGAGTGTACCACTGTGTTAAGTGAGGTTTGAAAATGACAAATTTTGAAATGTTTGTCTTAGGCAACTGTAGTGTAGTTGAGTGCTGACTCGAGGTGAGTTTTTGAAATGGGTTTCGAGGCCCGAATTTTAACTGGACATTTGGACAGAGTTTCGACTCATTTTGCGCTATTTTAGGCCACTCTCGAAAATATTTACATTTTAAAAGGGATTTTGATTTTACAGAAATTCTGTCATGGTTTTGTTTACAAAATGGTGATCACATATGATACAAGCATTCATACAGGCATTATAATAGTATGCTGAGTGCATTTAAAGGGTTTTATCTTAAAAGGTGGGTTGCCATGCCAAGCAATCAAAACCTGATCTGTGGAGAGGTCTGTGCCAAACATGAGTAAGGTCGGTTCCTAGTCCACTTTCTCGAGTAGTGAAAGCTCTTGAGATAAACATGAGTATGTACCACGGTATGGTTGACGTCAATCGCTCCCTATCCTAAGGCCCAGATAAGAATTTGGACTGTCCAGACGGGACGATTGGTCGAATGCGTTGGCTTAAGCCTAGGAAGGCCGAATAAAACGACTTAAGAAGGTCGAGTAATGAAAACCAACAACTGTCTCGTATAAACTATTCCCTAACCTCGTTCAAGTTTTACCCTGGGTAAAACTTAAGTGTATAATCCCCAGTGGAGTCGCCAAACTGTAGACATGGGCCACACCGCGGAGCGCGCGGAGGCGCTTGAATAAGCGTGCATTTGGGGAGTCGCCACCAATTTTTTTGGAAAATTGGAACCATTCGAATACCTCGTGTCATGTCCAGACACAAAGTAGTGACTGAACACTAAGAACTTGTTACCCTTAGCATTCTATGTCTAGAATGACTCTCGTGGATGCCAATGAACACGGATGTTCACAGAGATCTGGAGTAAGGGGTGAAGGTACGTATTAGGAAGTCCTTTTACTGAACACCTAATCCCGCCCGCCTCGATAGCGGCCTCCACTAATGATTAGGGAAATTATTCATATTTGATATGTTGTGGATTATATGCATGCAATGCAACATCCAACGTTTTAGTCCTAGCATGTGAATGAAACTATGTCGGTGAACACGTAATTAGCACTCAATTATGTCGAATTGAAATTTTAGAATTAACTAGATATGAGGAACAAGTAAATAAACCACACAATAAACGATAAGCAAATATCGATAAATAAAGAGCAATAATTAAAATTACAATGATTTAACTGATTTACGTCAAAAATACACTTAAGACGGAATTTGAAGAAAAGAAAATAAAAGTTAGAAATTAAAGTGACGAAAATAGGGCAGATTAAGGGTGATACTACGATTATTAGTTAATTAAACACCTAAGTAAAGCTACTTCAAAGCGAGATCGGACAGTTCAGGGACAAAGATCATCTCAGAACAGGAGCAGCACAGCTGCGTCCCTTGGAAGAGGTGCAGCTATTCCTCCGTCTGTTCTTGGGTTGAGCTCTGGCTGTGAAGTCAGAACCACGGGTACTTAATGTTTTTTGGTATGTTTTACGATTGATTGGTATGTTTTACGATTGGTTATCGATATTAAACTCAAGTGAAAGTGATTTAGCAGGTTAATTACATCTAAAACCATCATAAAAACGATAAACACGGATTAAAACAAATTAAAACGAGTTAAAAACGAATTAAATTTATTTACGATGAAGGAAATTGATAAACTGAAAATAAACAATGGAAAACATGTACAAAAGACAAATTCCAAAAACTTGATATGGACAAATCGAGTCTCTAAAATTCAAGTTTGATTTAATGACGAAAACCCGCAAATATCGATTTATAAGGGATTTAAGTCGAAAATAAACGTTATAATTGAAAGAGAATATTAAGATATGGTTTATATATAAAGGAATGAAAGAAATTAAGAAAAATAAGACAAAAAGAACAAAACCACAGAAACCCGAGGAAGAAGAAGAAGAGCAGGAGCAGCGGCAGCCTCTGGAAGAGGCGCAGCAGGTGCTCCGACCCTTCGAAGAGGCGGAGCTGCTTCTGCGTTTCTTCTCGACGTCTGGTAACTGCTGTTTCGTAAAAAACAGTTTGTAATGAAGGTTTTTAAAGTCAGTTTTGAATGTATTTTTGACGTGAATCTTACATTAATCGATACAAAAATAAAAAATACAATAAAATGATGGGATTTAACACCCTCAGACTTGCATGTTTGACGAAACGAGATTGAATAAGTTAACGTTAGTGATTGCTCGACTCGAATGTATGTAGAAACTGCCCTCGTTGGAGGATTTTAGATTAATTGATTGATTGATGTGTAGTGGTCAAATTGGTCGGTCATGCAATGTGACTGGTACTCAGAATGATCTTAGCTTACGTGGTCGATTGATCAAGCACGTAGGCGTTGAAAGCTTAAAGCAAGGTCTAGAATGCAAAGAGAGAAGAGAAGGGCGGACACTCGCGTGAAAAATATGGAGACCGACGTTCTCTATTTATACTAATCAATGTGAAGAGTTTTGGAATGACCCAAACTTTGTAAAGAAATCACGGAAGTATTCTGTAAACAGTGAAAACATGTTGGGGAAGAGGCGCGGCAGCTGGTGCGATCCTTTCAAGAGGCGCAGCACCTGATGCGTCATTTCCCCAGAGGATTCCTCCTGCGGAAGAAAGATTTCCGCGTTTCTTTTCGGGAATTGCGGTAGATCTGTACTTCCTTATTCCGTAAAATATGATTTATGGGATATATTTTACCAAAAGATATAAAATTAATTTATGGAATAAATATCTGGAATATTCTAGAGCATTCCGACTCGGTATTTTAAACGATTTCTTAGAAAATGAAGCGGTTTTTTTACCCGGACTCCAAATGAACACTAATTACTGTCAAAACGACCGTATCGGCGCGTAGATGATGACTAATAGGTAGACACAAGTGTTTGATCTATCACTTGACGATAAACTTACGACTCCCATAAATCGTTCCGCGTACCAAACATGCGGCCCAATCATCACTGGGTGGTTGGCGGAAGGTGTAGAAATGAGGTATCTACAATCCCGAGCCAGAAAATACTTCTCGCTACAGACGAAAATTTCAAAGAGAAGTAAGTAAGGTGGAAGACTTGAGTACACCCGACTATGAGCGGTATACTTTCGCAGAAGATTCGTCCTTAGAAGAGGACACCCTTATTTCTACACCAGTTACTCCTACAACATCAAAGATGCCGACCTTAGCAAGTCATTCCGAACCCACGGGTGCTTCTATTCCTAAAGGCTTCAAGCTCCCCACCACTGATAAAGGGACTTTTGAGATCAAGCCTTCATATATAAGCTTGGTTGAGATAAATATGTTTGGAGGAATAGTAGGAGAGGACCCCGCAAAGCATATGGAGAAGTTTGTTACATATTGTTGCTCTATTCCTTTAACAGTTGGGGTGACTCAAGATCAAGTCATGTAGACTTTATTTCCATTCTCTTTAAGAGATGATGCAGCTAAGTGGCTTCATGACTTGGATATGGAGACCGACGCAGTGACTAACTAGACTTCATTAGCTCTTGCATTATACAAGAGGTATTTTCCACCACATAAGACCAATGCTCTTAGAAGTCAGATTATAAGTTTTAAGCAAGGTCCTACTGAGGATTTTAATGAAGCATGGGTTCGTTTCAAGAGGCTAGTTCGATCTGTTCCCAACCATGGTTTCGAAATTTGGTTCCTTTGCAACCAGTTTTACAACGGGTTGTATTATGATCACAGAGCCTTGCTTGATTCAGCTTCCAATGGGAGATTCCAAGATAATACTAATGACGGTAATGCTTGGAAGTTGATTGATCAGATAGCTAATCACACAGCTGAGTATGGTAACAGCAGAGGTAGCAAGAGAGGAAGTGGGTCACATAATGCTATTGCAGCGCAATTGGAGGCTCTAATGGCTCAAATCGACGAGTTAAAGACTACTCAGTCTTTGGGTAAGAAAGAGACGGTTCATATGGTTCAACAAGAAGTGTTCTACGAGAGATGTGGGATAGATGGCCACACTGCGGCCAAGTGTATGAGTACTATTGAGCAAGTTCATGCCTTCCAGTCTTTCAAACAAGGTACTCCATATTCTAACTTCTTCCCTGAAAGGAGTCAGAACACTTTTGCTCAAGCTCCGGTGCAAAATACTTATATTATTCCTCCAAATCGTGGTAACCAACCACATGGTAAATTTGTTCGGCCAAATTAAGGAGGTTTTCAACAGATGCAACCTCTTCCTCAAGCTCCAAGTAATGAGATGTCGGAATTGAAAGCTTTATTGCAACAAACTTTGATGATTCAACAAAAGAAAATGGCTCAGATCTTCGAACTAATGGCTCACAACAAGATGTTGGATACTCAAGTTGCTCAAATGGTGGCTCAAAATCCTTCAAAATAGTCCGGTCTTCTTCCTCAAGGTAAACAAGCGCATGAGCAAGTTAATGCTATTTATTTGAGGAGCGGTACCTCTTATGACGGTCCGGACATGCCCATTAATGATGATGAAGTTCCCTAAATACATCCTAAGGGATTGGGAAATTTGGAGCTAAGTGACGATGATAAAGAAATTGACGAAACTGAAGCACAGGATTTGAAGAAAAGCGAGAAAGGCAAAAAAGATGGATCTGAAGAGGATCCTCGATCGAGTAGCACAAGACTTGATTGAGGAACCAAGCTACTCGATCGATTTAACCTTGGGCTCGATCGAGAAACCCCCCCCCCCCCCCTGATTGTGATTTTTCGCGTGTTTCAGCTACGACATTAGAAAAAAATAGGTTCCTCGATCGAGTGACTACTGGACTCGATCGAGTCACCTCTATACCTGACGTTAATATTTCCAAACCATCTATCAAAGCTAAAGAAGCCTAGCCGATTAAAATTCAACTACCTTTTCCTTAAAGATTGCAGAAATCTAAACTTGAGCAACAGTTTGGAAGGTTCATGGAGGTAGTAAAGAATCTTTAAGTGACAGTGCCATTTACTGAATTGGTAACTCAAGTGTCGGTGTATGCTAAGTTTTTGAAAGAGATATTATCAAAGAAGCGATATTTTGATGAAGTTGAGACTGTAGCATTCACTCATGTGTGTGCGGCCGCATTACAAGCTAAATCACCACCAAAACTAAAGGATCCAGGGAGTTTTTCGTTACCTTGTCATATTGGTAGTGTAGCTATTGATAAAGCCCTTTGTGATTTAGGAGCTAGTGTTAGTGCCATGCCATATTCAATATGCAAAAAGTTAAATATGGGTCAACTACGTATCACTAATATGACCTTGCAAATAGCCGATAGATCTTTAAAGAAACCTATGGGTGTCTTAGAGGATATGCCAGTAAGAGTAGGGAAGTATTTTATTCCAATTTACTTTATTGTTATAGATATGGCTGAGGATTTTCAAGTCCCTATTATTCTAGGAAGACCGTTCCTCCACACTGCAAGAGCACTCATAGATGTTAGGGATGGTAGTTTGACACTAAGAGTGGGGGATGATACTGTTAAGTTTGTTCTTGACAACGCTATAAAGCGTCCCCACTCAGTAGCTCCATGCTATATGCTTAATATTATCGATCCACCCACTCATGATTCCTTTGCCTTTTGTTTTGACAGGAATCCACCTGACGCCCCTTCTGTTGCGTCATATCCATGGAGCAAGGAAGTTAATGAGATATAGAAATTGATATATGGAGATGAGCCTCATCCTGAGCCAATTTATAACTGTGATGAGAGTGTTGACATAGTAGCCGAGTTGGATGCTTTGGAAGCTGAGATTTTCAGAGAGCAGCCAGTAAAAGTTTTTGATGAAACTCCTATGATGGATGAAGTGCCCTATATCCTACCAAGTGATGATGACTTGAAGAGCGATGAACATACTTACTCCTATTTTATATTAGACTTTGAGTTTGATGAGCAAGAACATTATTTGTCATTTATTTTCTCTTGGACTATCTATTGGTGCTACTTATGCTTGTGTGTAGCACATGCGCTACTTTTTGATTTACTGTTACGAGCTTTAAGTTGTATTGATTGTGATTTGCGTGCGCATTTGTTTTAAATGCAGAATTTGTGTTCACCAGATGGTGACTCGATCGAGTGCTGGCAGGCTCGATCGAGTAACCTTGCTCGTAGGTTCAGAAACGTAGCCAGACGATGATAGGAATAGCGCGATTAGTTATTTTTGCTATTTTTGCAGCTGGTTTTGGGGAATTTCTACGCTCTTACCCTGTACTCTCTTCCCTTGTACCTTCTTTTATTGTATTTTCTATTTCTTTTCCATTCCTCTTGTTAGTTGTGTCCTTTAGGTTACTGGAAATTTTTGTGTGATTGTTATGCTGTAGGCGTCACAATGAGGACACTGTGACATTTAGGTTTGGGGGAGGAGTTTAATTATGTTGTGTGCCTTTATTTTATTAGTGTGTGCATTTATATCAAAAATCCATAAAAATTAAAAAATTCCAAAATACAAAAACATGTTTTTACTTTGTTTTAGGTCAAATCTTGGTGAATTAAATAACAATGATGTTAAATTGCATTGTTTTTGCATTTGAATCCCATATAGTTGTCCATGTACATTGTTTTGACCCGTTATCCATGAAAACAAAGCTCATAACTCGAGTCCTAACCGTATTGACATACCTTATGCTAATTAGATTTGACACAATTATGTTGGTAAACTACTTAAAATTCGGAGGTCTATAGAGCTTCCTAGGCCAGGAACATCAATAAACCGGTCTCATTTGTCAATTAGGCTTGAGTGTGGTTTTTCCTTGTGGAATGTGTAATATCAAATTGTATAAGTGTGACATTGATTTCTTGATACTTTTATTGCTTTCATTTGACTAAGTACATGTGGATAGGAGGTTCTTACCATTCAAATAAGCCTTACATTAGCTTTTGTTTAGCCCATTTGAACCCTTGTAGTCGGTCTATATCCTACATTTATTAGCTACAATCCAAAATTTGTCTACCTTATCGAGACAGTCGCAGTTGCTTGTTTATCATGTCTATTTTACTACTATGGTTGGGATTGGGACTACTAATGTCAATTGTGAGTGTAGTAAAATTATTTAGCAATTGTGTTGTATCCTTGTGTTGGAAATAGAAGAAAATATGAAGCAAAAAGAAAAGGAAGCAAAAGGAAAAAAAAGGAATTGAAAAGGAAAAAAAAAGGAAAAAAAATGATTGCTTCATTTGGTTTTGTCAAGGATGATAAGGATGGTTGTTAGAGTCTAATGCATATTTGGAGAGTAGTTTGTTAGCTCTCAGGTGTTGTAAAGTTGAGATCATTTCTTTAAGTTGGGTTCATTTTTATTATCATAGATTTGGTTTTGGTATTTTTTTAGCGCTGCGACTACCGTCTTAGCTCCACATATCCATAACGTGCTTTGGCACAAACCATTTTTATCCCTTTAACCCATTTGCCACCCTTATTGTCCTTGATACATGTATTTTTATCTACACATTGTGAATGCATATTAGTTGAGGAAATATCTATCACATTAGATTACATGCATGTTTCATAAGTTGAGTGACTGTTTCTAATTTTTTCTATATTCACATATAACTCACCCTTACATACTTATGAGTGCATGAGGGAAATCCGCGAGAATCTGACTAATTTGTCTTGGAAGATCGAAAGGTATTTGGCATTTGTCTATAATATGGTGACTTGAAACTTGAGCTACGTTTTCTATTACCCGTACCTTTGAATTTGTTTTGTTGGTACACTTTGGTCATTGCTTTGTTTTAGATATGAAAAGCATGGGATTTGCATGTGCATCAACATTAGCTCTGAGTTTTTTATTCGCCATTTGTATGACTGCCTTTTGTAATTGTGTGACACTTTGCTTGAGGACAAGAAAAGAGATGGTTTGGGCAAGTTTGATGAGTCATAATTATATACATATTTATGCCTCCCCTTAATTGCTTTTGATACGATTTTCGTGCTAAATTATATTAATTACATGCCTTTTATGTTAGAATGTCGATACTTCCGCTATTTGATGTTTAATGCAGGAATGATGCATTTGAGGAGCAAAGGAATGAAATGGGCATCGCACAGTAGGCGTGAAGGAATACACGAAGTATGACACGAGAATCCATAAGAATAAAGAAAGAGAAGTTAAGAAGACAACACGAAGAAATGAGCTGAAAAGGGATGGTTCCTCGATCAACTAGGCCAAGTCTCGATCGAGGATATTGGCGACTCGATCGAGTACATTGGGGCTCGATCGAGGGACCACTTTATTCTATAATTTCTGCAATTTTCCTTAAGTCAGTTATGTTTTATTATAAATACCCAAAGTCGTACCCTAATTTATTTACGCTTTATTTTCTGTAGCTGCAGTATCATTTACCCTAGAAAACTCCCAAATACTTAGTTTAGTTTAATTTATAGTTCTTACTTCCGGATCTAATCTATTTTTACAGTATTGTTCCAATCTTTCTTCAATAATTATTATTCAAGCTTTATTCATCTTTTATTATTTCTCATCATGTTTCTTATTTTTATTGTTGTTGTTCTTCCTTTCAATATGAGTAGCTAATTCTCTTATCTAGGGTGAATGAGGAACTAGGTTGTTAGAAAGGGGATTATATTGATGAATTGATAGTGAAATTGCTCTTTATTGTTGTTCAGTTTGTTGGTTTGAATCTAGTTGATTAGCTTCTGCAGGGTTAATTAATTAGTATTGCGTAAACTAGGATTTTCACCGATCAAGTTAAGACTAGTTAAGGCTGCGACAACTAAATAGAACTAATTGAATGATAGTGATTGCATGTTAGATTAGATCTAAAGGGCATATTATAATCAACCGATCTTATGACCTTAAACAATATAAATTGCTCTATCAATAAGTTAACTCAGCCTCAAATAACTACCTAGTGAACCTAATCCCTAGACCTTTTAATATTATTGAATTCATCTTATTTATTTACGTTGTTATTGTTAGAGTATGTGTCCTCAACAATAGTGCGATCACATGTTTAAATCTCAAATTAAGAATACGTAAGGGATGATTCATTTATATAGTCAACTGATCAACATTAATCAGTAATGATTGGCTAACTAGAGTCTAACATTACTGTCGTTTGACGGTGGTGATCAGTTGATCCCTTAAGGTCACACCTATAGGACAATTCCCTTAATAGATAAGTTGATTAATTATATATCGATACAAGTTAATCGGTTCCTTAAAATTGAACAATTTTTTTGTGAGTGAGAATATTTATATCTTATTGTAATTTGACTAAATAAGATTTATTTTAGTAATTAAAAGATTTTGTTACTAAGATTAATTATTGTTTATGAATCAATTGAGAAAATGATGAATGGTTAATTATAATTGCAAAATGTTGTGAATTATAATTGTATGACCCGTTTTATTTATGTGATCAAGAATTACTAGACAATTTGTTATATGTAATTTAATTAATGTATATAATGATATTTATTTGATAAATATGCATTAAATTAATTAATAACATGTTATATGCTACATGTGACATATTGTGTGACAAATGACAAATTGAGAAAATAAAATGGAAGTCCATTTTATATGTAAACCGAAAATGGAGGGTTTGTAGTGGATAGTGGGTGATTTATTTTAATAGTTAAAATAAAAATAATCATGACCCTAATGCACTAGCCTTACATCTATAATTATTGTGAATAATAAAAAAAAAAGTGAGAAGGCCATGCATTGGCCTTCCTTCCCCCACAATCGGCTCCCCCCTTTTACATATAGAGAATTTGTTCTATATTTTTTTCATTCATGCAAATTCATTCAACTTCTTCACACATCTCTCTAAAATGGTTTTTGAAACTCTAAATTGTTCATCTAAAATTCTAATATAAATATATAAGATTACTAGTGTAGTAATAAAGATATTATTAGAATTACTTTTAAGGATACTAGTATATTAATCTGGTTAGTTAATATATTAGTTTAAGGGTTTTGTTTTGGGTGTAACAAGAGGAGGATCTCTATATTTTGGATTTTGGAGGATCAGCTATTATACTTAAGCTCAAGAACAAACAAGGAAGGTGTCCTTGTTTGTGCCCTTATTTCGAACCAACTACAATGTATAAGAACAATCGTTTTCTTATTTTATCTCTACTTTAGTTATGCATGCACTAGATCCTTAGAACTCATATTCAAATGTTAATTAGTTCATCATTAGAAAAGTCTAATAATAGGTATATGAACCTAAAAATTGGTATCAGAGCATAGGATGTTGCATGCATAATCGATTTATAGTTTTTTCGAGTTATTAGTCACTTAATTAAAACTAAAAATTTGTGATTTATTAAATAAACCCACGAAATCTTAATGCATGTTATATATTCTAGTCCTAAAATGTATTTAGGTCATTTTGATGATTTATTGTATTTTATTGTTCAGTTTAATGATTTTTAGTTATTTTATTACATTTTAATGGCTAAAATGGTATTTAAAATACTAAAAATAGTTAAATATAGTCTATGACCTTGAAATTTTTATATGACCTCACGTGAATATTTTACTTATTGTATGTAAAATTTCGTATAAATTTCATTTATTTTGAATGATTTATGATTTTTATGAGATAAAAATGAATTAAATAGAGGTAAAATGGTTAAATATAGTTAAACTTCGAAACAGACCATAAAATTTTAATATATTGTCACATGCACATTTTACTCACTGTGTGTAAAATTTAAGATGAACTTGATTCATTTTGCATGATCTATGATTTTTTAGATTAAAAATAACATAAATAGTGACTATTTTAGCATAAATATGTAAAAACAATTACATGGCATGAGAAAATTATTTTAGGTTGCATTTATATCCCAGTTATCAGATCTAAATTTGTCATATTAATTAGATTAATTTTTGTGTACTTTAGATGCTTTATTTGATAAAACCGATAAATCGCAACTACATTTTTCTCGAAATAAATTCAAAAATTTTAACCATGATTTTTGACATTATGAGTGTCATGGACATATTTTAGAATGTTCAAAATTTTAAAATTCAAAATTTGAAATTATTGTAATTTAATTTGGATTTATTTCATAAATGTTATGATTTTAGGGTCAAAATGAGCATAAAATTATGTCAAGCTGAATTATTGTCAAAAATTGAGTAATGACTAATTTTTGGGACCTAAGAGTGTTAGGATAATTGACTTGGACTAAAATTAGATTTTAGTATTAATTTACGATTTTAATAAGTTAAAAGTCGTAAATTTCCATGAAACCGTGTTATATGATCGATATAAGTTAAATAGGGCAATTCATTGTTGAATGTCATATTTTATTTATGTAATTTTGAATTATGTAATTTTATCTTAGTATGGCCTTAGTTTTAATCAATATTACCCGTAATGTAAGTGGATATTGATTCGCTTGTAATTTAATGTGATCTCGTATCACTTTTATTTTTACTAGTTTTTCATATTACAAATGTATAACAGGAATAGCTATGTATTTTATTATTATTTGTAATTCCGAAGTTCCTTCAAGACGGTGTCATTCGGAAAGGCGTTCTGACAAAGACGATGTTCTTGGAAGGCGAGCCACTTGAAGATTCAAGGGACCAAAGGAGTTGGTTTTCGAATTTCTAATAGATTATTTTTGATTTTCTATTTTAGGATAGCCATACTAGGGATTTATTATTTGCTTTGCATTTCTTTTAATATGTTGCATGCATTGCCAAATCGCCACAACAACACATGCATATCATATCGAGTTTTCGACCGTGTCAATTAAAATTATCGATAATTCGACCTTTTAGCTCACTTAAAATTGATAGATAATAAATTGACATGACCTCTCACTGATTTTAAAATTGAGATTAGCCTTACCAAATAGTAGGACCCATGAATCCCCGTAACATTTGGGGTAGATTCGGTTTTCCCAAGGTGCCTTCAATTATCATTGGGTAAGTGGGGTAATAAAACGTTATTACACGCGAAATTTGGTTAGTCTCAACGGGATATTATGACTAGTCTTATGTTCTGGGGCTTGAGATGGGTTTTATGAAAAACATCGACCGAGAGTTCTAAAGTAGAATCAATTAAAGAGTTAATTCACCAAATTTTTATAAGTATGGGATGTATCGGTTTCCCCGTGCCCATATTTGTATAAAGATGGATCTCGGAATCATTTATTATAGTTGGGTAGAGGTCACTATATAAATGCTAAACTTGTTTAAAATGTTTACAAGCATTAAAACGATAAATGTTAATTATTTTCCTTCATATCCGTTTTGTAGTCATTTTTTACCGTCATGGATTCATCCAACTCATTAACACCAATCACTATTGAATCATGTCACAAATCTTTCGACGAAATTTGCTCACTAAACAACCTTGATACGACTAGAGAAATTCATTTTGGCATTGGTTCCGATGGTAGTCTTAACTTCATTACTACTTCCTCACCTCCTATCATAACTAGCAACTTAGTGAATAACTCATGTGAAGACAATCTCACTAACACCATGGGATCCCTGTCTTCGGAAGCAAGGAGAAATGAGAAATCTAGTGGGAGTTTTTGCAAAGGACTTTCCATCAAGAATAGAAAGTTCATGAAGAGGAAGAGAAGTAGGAGGTCTAATTCAAACCATAGGGATTTACTGGCTAGTGGGACTACCAATGTATGTCTTTATTGTCATGGCTTGGGACATTGGGTGAGGAATTGCCCCATCTTTTTGGGAGATATCAATGATGAATCTCACGTTCCACTTTGTAATATTTCTTCCGAAATCTTTGTTGTTGATATAAATTATACTTCCACCTCAACATGGTATTGGATACCGGTTGTGGTTCTCACCTTTGTAATCATTTATAGGGGCTTAGAAACGTGGAGAAGCTAAACAAGGGTGATGTAGATCTCCGACTAGGAAATGGAGCTAGGGTAGCCGCCACTTCAAAAGGGACTTATGTACTTATTTTGGCTAATGGCTTTGAGTTGTACTTGCATAATTGTTATTTTGTACCGTCTTTATCTAAGAACATCATTTCCGTTGCCATGTTGGACATGGAAGGTTTTTCCTTTGCTATTAAAAACAATTGTTGTATAATTTTTAGAAATGACTTGGCCATGGGCCAAGGCACTTCAGTTAATGGCATTTATGTTCTTGAAACTTCTAACTCAAGTAAAGATATCTATAACATACAATCAAAAAGACTCAAAACAAGTGACCCAAATGAATCGTACATTTGGCATTGTCGATTAGGTCACATAAATGAAAAGCGCATTAAAAGACTAGTGTCGACTGGTATTATTAAATCATTTATTTTCAATCATTTGGTATATGCGAATCATGTCTTCTAGGCAAAATGACTCGCAATCCTTTTAATGGTAAAGGAACACGAGCAAGTGATTTGTTAGGACTAATACATACCGATGTATGTGGTCCAATGACTATCACCGCTAGAGGAAATTATGACTACTTCGTCACCTTTATCGGTGATTTAAGTAGATATGGGTATGTCTACTTAATCAAACATAAAAGTGAAGCTTTTGAGAAATACAAAGAATTTCAAAACGAAGTAGAGAACCAATTGAACAAGAAGATTAAAGCACTACGATCCGATTGTGGTGGGGAATATCTTAGCAATGAATTCGATTCTCACTTAAAGGATTGTGGTATTGTATCACAACTAACTCCACCGGGCACACCTCAACTCAATGGTGTTGCCGAAAGGAGAAATCGAACCCTACTAGATATGGTTTGATCAATGATGAGTCTAACTGATTTGCAAAATTCCTTTTGGGGATTTTCCCGTCAAACGGCCGTTCACTCACTCAATCATAGCCCGACTAAAGCCACTGAGAAGACTCCATATGAGATGTGGATAGGGAAGGTCCCCAATTTGTCTTATATAAAGATTTGGGATTGTGATTCTTATGTCAAAATCAAGACTCACAATAAGCTAGCCCCAAGATCCTAAAAGTGCATCTTTGTAGGTTATCCAAAAGAAACACATAGTTTTTACTTCTACATCCTTCACGAAAACAAAGTGTTTGTGGCTCGTGAAGCTGTCTTCTTAGAGAATGAGTTTGTTTCTAAAAGACAGTGTGGGAGAAATTTTGAACTTGACGAAGTTCAAGAACCACAAACTGGAAAAGAGGTGCAAGAAGATGTTCCTTCATCGTCTGATCAAGTTGTTGTTCCTTCCGAACCTAGGAGGTCAGGTATGGTTAATCACCAACCCAATCGATACGTGGGCATCATCGAGTTGGATGACGAATTTGACGTCTTACTTTTGGAAAGTGACGAACCCGCAACCTACAAAGCTGCAATGTCTAGTCCAAATTCAACTTTATGGCAAGAGGCCATGCAATCCAAAATAAAATCTATGCATGAGAACCAAATATGGGACTTGGTTGATTTGCCTAAAGGTGTGAGACCTCTTCAATGCAAATGGATCTTTAAGGTAAAGAATGGTATAGAAGGGCATGATGATGTCTACAAAGCGAGGCTAGTTACGAAAGGTTTCACCCAATTTCATGGTTTACACTATGACGAAACCTTTGCCCCCGTAGACATGCTTAGATCAATTCGGATTATGTTAGCAATTGCCGCATTTCATGATTATGAAATATGGCAAATGGATGTCAAAACCACCTTCCTGAATGGGTATTTAGAGGAGGAAGTTTATATGTCAAAACCTGAGGGTTTTGTACATCGTAAAAATCCTAACATGGTATGCAAACTTAAGAGATCCATCTATGGTCTTAAGCAAGCATCAAGAAGTTGAAATCATAATTTTGATCATGTTATAAAAGAGAATGGTTTCACTCGAAGTGTCGAAGAACCATGTTTATACACGAAGTTTAGTGGGAGCAAAGTCATTTTTCTAATCTTGTATGTAGACGACATACTTCTCATTGGCAATGATATACCAATGCTTACCTCTGTTAAGGGGTGGCTAGGGAATCATTTCCAAATGAAAGATTTAGGAGAGGCACAACGCATATTGGGTATCGGGATCTATAGAGATAGATCTAAGAGGATATTGGCACTAAGTCAAGAGCCTTATATTTATAAGGTACTTCGACGTTTCAATATAGACAACTCCAAGAGGGGTTTTCTCCCAATGGGTAGTGGGGTTACATTGAGCAAGTCTCAGTCACCCACAGAACCAGAAGATGTTGAACCCATGAAATTGATCCCTTATGCTTCCGTCGTGGGATCAATCATGTATGCATGCCATGATATACACTCGTCCCGATGTATCGTATGCTTTGAGCATGACATGTAGATATCAAGCCAAAATAGGTGAGAGTCACTGGATAGCCTTCAAGAATATCCTTAAGTACATGAGAAGAACTAAGGATTCATTCTTGGTGTTTAGAGGAGCTTCCGAGCTAAGTGTGAAGGGTTACACTTACTTGAGCTTTCAAACTGATAGGGATGATTTGAAATCCCAGGCTGGTTTTGTTTTCATGATTAATGGTGGGACGGTTAGCTGGAGGAGCTTCAAAGAGTCGTCATTGCGGATTCTACAATGAAGGTTGATTACATTGCAGCGTCTGAAGCAGCTAAGGAAGCTTTGTGGATTAGGCAATTTTTGGAGAGGCTAAGGATAGTTCCTACCGCCAAAGATCCTATCACGATCTTCTGTGATAATAGTGGGGCAATCTTTCAAGCTAAAGAGCCCAAGTCTAGTAACAAGTCTAGACACGTACTTAGAAAATTTCATGTAATTAGAGATTTCATTGAAAGAAAGGATATAGTGATTTGTAAGGTTGGGACGGATGATAACATTGTTGATCCTTTAACCAAGCCTTTATCGTGGGCTAAGCATGACCAACATGTTATTTTCATGGGTCTGAAACGCATGCCAAGTTTGTATTAGATTATAAGATATGAAATGAAAAACTTTGTTATTGGTTTATATATGATAATCGCATTTATCGTTTGAGTTTCTTTATGCAAACTCATTTATTTATTACTTTGTTATATCCAAATAGGTTGTTGAGATAATTTTGAACCCTATTTAAGTGAACTGGATTAACATAGTATTCGTCCCTAGTTACTTAAAGGAGGTGACGTCTCGAAGTGACTAGTGTAATACTACGGTTTTATGAGCCTCTGGGTACCCTATCGAGTGGGCCTTACTCTGTCGAGTAAGGGTGTTTTGGTTTTTAGAAAAGTATTCTGCTTGTAGGGTACTCGATCGAGCATCCTGGGTACTCGATCGAGTAAGTGGCACTCGATCGAGTACGTCAGCTACTCGATCAAGTAGCTCGGTTTACGGGTGATGTTTTTTCGGTTTTTGTTAATAACACGGATTAGTATTTAAATCATTCCGTCATCTTCATAATACACTTTTACAAACCTACCTACATTGAAAAGAGATTTAAGTTACGTTCTTCGCATTCATCCGTGTTATTGACAAATCCCGGAGCTTGAGAGGTCGGATTTCATCGTTCTTTACATCTTTGTGATCCTTGCGTCGAGGGTAATATCTATGTACCGATTTTATATTATTTAATCTAGTTTGTTTAAACCCTAATTTGAGGGATTGGGGATTTGTGTTAGTTTTGTATTGTTAGTGATTATGTGATGATATGTTAGGAGGAGGATTCGTAGAGGAGGCTTTTTGATACAGCTGTTGAGATCGTCTGCGTGTGTTGCATTCTAGGTAGCATTTCCCTACTCAGTATTAGTCACATAATGTGTTGGTTGTTGGTTGTGACTATAATATCGTATTCGTATTATGACGGTTGTTGGAATTGGTTACTGTTGATAGTTGTAATTGTTTGTATTTGTCTGTGGTATTCGGGGTGCGTCCCTGGCTGAGTGCGGTCACTTGCGGGAGTGGCTTCACGCCCATTATTCGCCTTCTGTGGAACCCGCCACAAAATGGATGTGCATATAAATGGATTTAGGTTATGCGCTCTATGGTATGAGCGGGGCTTAGGTGGGAACGGCTGCGGTCCCCCACTGGCGAAGTGGAGTAACCTGTTGCGACGGGTACTCTGGCAAGACTACACACTTTAGTGTGTAGTCAGTGATGAGGAGTGATTATGGAGTTTGGGTTATGCGATGGTTGAGATGTGTTGGTTTCTGTCTTATTGTGATTATATATTTGATTGTGTGATTAGTACTGACCCCGTCTTTATTTTGAAAAACTGTGGTGATCCATGCGGGGATTGTGAGCAGTTGTTGAGCAGGTATGAGTCGAGACATATGGGCTAGCTGGGATGAGTCACCACGAGATGATAGTGTCTTCTGCTGTACCTTGATAGTTTGTCAGACATTTTATTTAGTTGATTTTTTTTTTTTTTGGGGGAAATGTAAGTGTTATATTATAAGCCCAACCAAACAATTTGTCACTAGAGATATATAGCTCTAGTCTTTTACATACTTTGTTCTAGCCGGGTTACCCAGGCAAGAACCCTCCAATCCCTATGCTCTAGTCTACAACTTTGCAATTGCAGACGAAAAGCCCCCTTCACCTGCTTTATAATACCAGCAGGGAGGGGTAACACATTCTCAAGGCGACATTTGTTTCTAGCAAACCAAATGCCATACATAAGACTTGCAATACCAGCTGCAATACACTGCTTCATGAATAATGATCTACATCTATAACCTATCCACCACTGAATGATCCCCTGCTCAGGAATGAAACAGTCAAGCCAAGTTGCCAGTAGCTGTTTGCATTGCTGACTATAAGGACAACTGAAAAATAAATGATCAATGGACTCCTCAGCATTACTACACAAGAAACAGCAGTTAACCTGTATGATCTTCATCCTGATGAGCCTATCTTGAGTAAGTAATCTGTTCTGAGCAACCAACCACACATGAAAAGAATGTTTTGGAAGCAACATTCTATTCTGAATCCATGGGAACCAAGGAACATCATCAACCTCATCCACCAACCAAGAATATCCCAACTGGGCAGTATATTCCTGATCAAGGTCTCTCCAATTAGCATCAAAAAATTGATTTTTGAGTCTATTCTTTACCTGACAAATACGCTTCCAAGCCCAACTGGAACAGCTAGATGGTTCATAATCCTTCCAAATGCGGTCCTTGATATAGATGGCATGTACCCACCTAACCCACATATGGTCAGCCTTCTTTTCCACCCACCATACATATTTAGCAATGAGAGCAATGTTCCAGGCGTGCAAATTCTTAAAACCAAGCCCCCCTTTTCTTTGGGTTGTGAGATGTGATTCCATGCCACCAGATGAGGTCTCTCGCAGCTATCATTACCATACCACAAGAAAGCCCGACAAATTGAATCAATCTTCTTCATTACAGTCTTTGGAATAATAAACACCCTTGCCCAATAGCTATGTAAAGTACTGAGGACAGAAGAAATAAGGACTACTCTCCCAGCATAGGAGAGTTTCTTAGCCCCTAATCTTTGTATCCTCTCCGTTATCCTATCCACCAAACACGGGCAATCCAAAACTCCCAACCTCTTGTGCATAATTTTCACCCCCAAATACTTAAAAGGAATGGTTGCCTTTCTCATACCTGAGGCATTTTCAATAGCCTGCACCACACTATCAGTAACCCCATTACAATACAGACTGGACTTGTCCTTGTTCATTTGTAGACCAGAAGCAAGAGAAAAAGTGCTGAATGCTCGCATCATCAGTTGATCATCAGTTGGTTTAAGAACATGTAACCGTATTTTTATCAGTTGGTTTTGGATTGTATTCACTAAACTTTATACAATTTAAATGTTGTTTCTTTATTGTCTTTTTATTATCATTGCCTCGGGAAACCGAGATGGTGACATCTTTATACCTGAGTGGTCCTGGTAAGGCACTCGGAGTATGGGGGTGTCACAAAGTGGTATCAGAGAGACGATCCTGAAACCTGTAACTAATGAATTTAATGAATATAGGGAGTCAATTAAAATGAACCCGGGGTAAAAGTTGTCGGAGCTAATGCAAAGGCTTGGGAGATGTCCTAAAGTCGCGAACTTCCCCTGCAATTTTGAACCGGTCACAGGGGGGTATGTGTCAAGGTCGTATGTGTTGTCTGTTGGTTCAAATGTGTGCATAACGGTGTGTGTTGTGAACTGTTGGATGTTGGAAGTTGAGAATTGAATGTATGGTTATAAGAGAAGAGATACGTTTTATATGTAAATTGAATGAAAAGCATATTGGTTGTTTATAACGTGGCATTTTCATAACATGAGTAGAATTGTTCGTTGATTGTGTATAGAATCGCTAGAAAACATGAGCATTTGATATAGTATTGAAACTGTGGTAATATATGTAAGATTGGGAAGTGAGATAACATGCGGGTAGAATTCACGAGTCTGCATGACTCGATCGAGTGGGGGGCACTCGATCGAGTGGGTGAGGTGCTCGATCGAGTGGGTCTGACTCGATCGAGTGGATAGTTGACGTTTTTATGGTCAGAACCGTGTTTTGGGGTACTCGATCGAGTACATAGGGGCACTCGATCGTGTAGAGGGCACTCGATCGAGTGGCTTGTCAGCTCGGTCGAGTATGTTAGATATCAGAAGGTCTGTTTGAGGTCTGGAGTCGGGGCACTCGATCGAGTATGTTGGGCACTCGATCCAGTAGCCTCAACTCGATGGAGTAGGTTTTGGCACTCGATCGAATGGGTTCTGGGCAGGCTGTTTTTGTGTTTTGGATTATAGTATGTATGTTTATATCTACCTTTTCTTATATAGTTTCAAGATGCCGCCAAAGAAAACCGCTTTGTATGCGAGAGCTGAAAGCATGACCGTTGACGATATAGTTAAGATGTTGGAGCATCAAGATGCTCTTACGGAGGCCCTAAAGAGAGTGGGAAAATATAAGGAGGTTGATCACTCTAAGATCAGTCTCTATATAGCGAGGTTTAAACCGAAAGAGTATAAGGGAACCGGGGAGCCAATTCTTCTTGACAATTGGCATCGTGAGATGGAGAATATTATGGATCTGGTACATTGTCCGGATGAGACGAGGGTAGAACAAGATGCATTCTACTTGAGGGAGGCAGTAGGAGAGTGGTGGGATAAGGTGAAACTGAGTGCTGGAGAGATGTATGAGAAGCAGGGGATGCCTGATATCCCTTCGGAGGAGTTTAGGAAGCTATGAAGAGGGAGTTTGTGCCGGAGCATGTGAGAAGTAAGTTGAGGGAGGAGTTTGATGGGTTCAAGATGACCTATGAGATGTCTGTGGCTGAGTACTACAAGCAGTTTATTGGATTGAGGGAGGAGAACCTAGCTCTGAGGTTCGAGAAGGGATTGACCCCCAAGATAATGGATAAGTTACCCGTGGGATTCCTTACTAATGTTAAGGAAGCTTATGAGAGGGCTGGGAGAGCTGAGAGGTTAGTAGAGATGGCCCGGGAGAGAGGTGCTGAGAAAAGAAAGGCTGAGAGCGAGGGTGGTGGCCAATCAAGCTACAAGGAGGGCTAGAGTATATTCTTCTGGTTCAGGGTTTAATACTGGGGCTTCATACGGGCGTGGCCGTTGTAGTAGTGGTGGTAGTTGGGGTGTGACCTGCTTTAACTGTGGCGGTGTAGGCCACAATAGACATGAGGGCACCAGTGCGGCGAACGGGGGTTACCAGAGGTTGGGACAGGGAAGTTTTTCTCAGGGGCCAGCACAGTGTTTTGCGAGCAACAGACCGGCTGGGTCATGGAGCAACCGGGGAGGTCAGAGCAACAACGGGGGAGGTAACCGCAATGGCGGTAATTCTTATCAGAAGCCAGCGACGAACATCAATAACAACCAGGGGTCGGGTGCTAAGCCGATTACCTCTGCCAGTACTCTCCAAGGAGGCGGGCAGAAGACCAGTGGAAAGTTATTTATGATGGAGAAACAAGCAGCTGAGGACGATGCACATGTTATCACTGGTACCTTTCTTATTAATGGTGTTCACACCTTTGTTTTGTTTGATTCAGGGGCGTCGCAGTCGTTTGTATCTTCGAGTCATGTTAAACAGTTGGGTTTGAGAGAGTATGAGTCTGTAAGTGAGAAAGGTTTTATACCTTCGGGAGAGTCTGTAACATGTGGGAGGTTGTTTAGGGATATATCTATGATAGTTGGGCAAGTTGATCTACCTGTAGACTTGCTAGAGTTTCCGTTAAACGGTTTTGAGATGATAGTCGGGATGGATTGGTTAGGGAAGTACAAAGCAAAGATAGACTGTCATCAAAAGAAAGTGTCTTTGAGAGGTCCTAAGGGCATTAGTGTGTCTTATTGTGGGTTTGTTGTCAAACCCAAAGTTAAGTTGATTGCAGCTGTGACTTTGAAGTCCTATCTGAGGAAGGGGTACCCATTGATCCTGTGCCATGTGAGAGATGACTGGATAGAGAGTCCGACAGTTTATCAGATACTAGTGGTAGGGCAGTTTTCAAATGTCTTTCCAGAGGAGATTCCGGGGTTGCCGCCGAAGAGGGAGATAGATTTCACGGTTGAGCTGAAACCGGGGACGGGGCCAATCTATAAGGCACCATACCGGATGGGCCCTAAAAAGTTGGAGGAGCTCAGGAAACAGTTAGATGATCTGATAGAGAAGGGATACATTAGACCTAGTGTATCACCGTGAGGAGCACCAGTTCTTTTCGTGAAAAAGAAAGATGGGAGTTTGAAGTTGTGCATAGATTACAATGAGCTGAACCTAGTGACGGTGAAGAACAAGTATCTTTTGCCAAGGATAGATGACCTGTTTGATCTGTTGAGTGGTGCATTAGTCTTTTCCAAGATTTATTTGAGGTCGGGGTACCATCAAGTGTAGATTAGAGAGGTGGACATACCAACGACAGCTTTCACGTCGAGGTATGGCCATTATGAGTATGTGGTGATCCCTTTTGGGTTATCCAATGCATCGGCTGTGTTTATGGATTTGATGAATAGAGTTTTCAGTCAGTTTCTGGACAAGTTTATGGTGGTTTTCATCGATGACATCTTAGTCTACTCCAAGACTAAGGAGGAACATGAGGAACATCCGAGGATTGTGTTGCAGACCATGAGGGAGCATGAGTTGTATGCTAAGCTGTCCAAGTGTGAGTTCTGGTTAGAGAAAGTTGCTTTTCTGAGACATGTGATCTCTAAGGATGGGGTATCTGTGGATCCGGCAAACATTGAGGCAGTTACCAAGTGAGAAGCACCTTAGAATGTAGCTGAGATCTGGAGTTTCTTGGGTTTAGCTACTACAGACGGTTCGTGAAGGATTTCTCCAAGATTGCTAGACCTATGACGGCTTTGATAAGGAAAGAGAACAGGTTTCGTTGGGATGAGAGTTGTGAGACGGCGTTCCAAACATTAAAGGAGCGTTTGACAACTGCTCCTATCCTAGCATTGCCTGAAGGGAGTGAGAACTTTTAGGTTTATACAAATGCCTCGAAGAATAGGTTGGGGTGTGTGTTGATGCAGAACGGTAAAGTCATTGCCTATGCTTCTAGGCAATTGAAACCTTATGTGGAGAATTATCCTACACACGATCTAGAGTTGGGTGTAGTGGTGTTTGCTCTCAAGATTTGGAGACATTACCTTTATGGGGCGACCTTTAAGGTATTCTTAGATCACAAGAGTCTCAAGTACATCTTCACTCAAAAGGAGTTGAACATGAGACAGAGGAGGTGGATGGAGTTGATTGGCGATTTTGACATAGATATTATTTACCATGAAGGGAAAGCCAATGTGGTTGCAGATGCTTTGAGCAGAAAGATTTTACATTCCTTGTGCACAGCTATATCTTTGATGAGGTTGGGAGGTTTGGGATACATATGATGCAGAGAGGGGATGCCTTGGGAGATTTGACAGCGCAGCCTGATCTATATGATGATATTCGAGGTAAACACGTGTTGGATCCTAAGATGGTAGAGTGGAGAGCTGGAGTAGAGAAAGGGACAGTGTCTAGATTCTCTATTCATACAGACGGTAGTTTGAGTTTTGATGGGAGGTGGTGTGTCCCAAATGATGAGGAGCTGAAAAAGACAATCATGACAGAGGCACATTGTACACCATATTCGGTACATCCAGGTGGTGACAAGCTATACAAGGACTTAAAGAAGACGTTCTGGTGGCCTGGGATGAAGAAAGAAACAGCTGAGTTTGTGGCCCGTTGTTTGACATGTCAGAGAGTTAAAGGGGAAAAGCAATGACCACAAGGTAAGATTCAGTCTCTTGAGGTACCTGAGTGGAAGTGGGAATCCATCTCTATGGATTTTATCGTGGATTTGCCAAAGAGTCAACAGGGTAACAACATGATATGGGTTATAGTGGATCGACTGACCAAGTCAGCTCATTTTGTGCCAATGAAAGATACATGGACTAAGGCACAATTAGCTATGGCCTATCGGAAGCATGCGTTAAGGTTACATGGGGTGCCTAAAGACATAGTATCTGACAGAGATGCAAGGTTTATCTCAAGGTTTTGGAAAGAGTTGCAGGAATCTTTGGGAACGACGTTCAAGATGAGTACATCATTTCATCCTGCAACACACGGACAGACCGAGAGAACAATCAAGACTCTTGAGGATATGTTACGAGCTTGTGTGATGGATTTTGGTGGTAGCTGGGAACAGAGGTTGGATTTGATTGAGTTTTCTTACAACAACAGCTATCACACTAGTATTGGCATGGCGCCATTTGAGGCCTTATATGAGAGGAGATGTAGGAGTCCGATTTGTTAGGACGACAGGGCAGAGGCAGTGGTTTTAGGATTAGAGATGGTACATGAGATGGTTGAGCAGATAAATATGATCAGGGAAAGGATGAGAGCAGCTCAGGATAGGCAAAAGAGTTATGCAGATCTACATCGCCGGGATATCGAGTTTCAGGTTGGGGACAAGGTTCTTCTGAAGGTGTCTCCTATGCATGGGGTTATGAGATTTGGGAAGAAAGGCAAGCTGAGTCAGAAGTTCATAGGGCCATATGAGATCCTAGACCGGGTTGGAGAGCTTGCTTATCGTTTGGCTTTACCGTCTTCTTTTGATAGGGTAAATAATGTGTTTCATGTATCTTAGTTGCGCAAGTATGTGAGTGATCCGTCACATGTGTTAGAGGCAGAGAGCATAGAGCTAGATGAGTCCTTGTCTTATCTTGAGGTGCCTAAGCAGATTCTTGACCGGAAGGTTAGGAAGACTAGGAGTGGTGAGACAGTTTTGCTTAAGATCCTTTGGTCTAATCATGAGGTAGAGGAAGCTACATGGGAGGCAGAGGAGGCCATGAGAGAGCGTTACCCTTTCCTTTTTTATCAGGTATGTATGGTTACGGGGACGTAACCTTGTTTCTTTTAGGGGGGTAGGAGATGATCGCAAAGAGTTTTTACACCCTTTTTGTGTTGTGTCGGTATGTTTTGTAGTGGTTTGAGTAGGGTTGAGTTTGGTTTGAGTCGAGTTGAGTTTGGTTGGTAGCATGTTTTTATGTTGAGTTTTGTTTTGGTTGTTGTGTCAGGAGTGTGGTGGTATGTTTTGTTTTGTTGTGGTTTGATCTTCGGGGATGAAGTTCTTTTTAAGGAGGGAAGACTGTAATACTACGGTTTTATGAGCCTCTGGGTACTCTATCGAGTGGGCCTTACTCTGTCGAGTAAGGGTGTTTAGGTTTTTAGAAAGGTATTCTGCCTGTAGGGTACTCGATCGAGCATCCTGGGTACTCGATCGAGTAAGTGGCACTCGATCGAGTACGTCAGCTACTCAATCGAGTAGCTCAGTTTACGGGTGATGTTTTGTCGGGTTTTGTTAATAACACGGATTAGTATTTAAATCATTCCGTCATCTTCATAATACACTTTTACAAACCCAACTACATTGAAAAGAGATTTAAGTTACGTTCTTCGCATTCATCCGTGTTATTGACAAATCCCGAAGCTTGAGAGGTCGGATTTCATCGTTCTTTACATCTTTGTGATCCTTGCGTCGAGGGTAAGATCTATGTACCAATTTTATATTATTTAATCTAGTTTGTTTAAACCCTAATTTGGGGGATTGAGGATTTGTGTTAGTTTTGTATTGTTAGTGATTATGTGATGATATGTTAGGAGGAGGATTCGTAGAGGAGGCTTTTTGATACAGCTGTTGAGATCGTCTGCGTGTGTTGCATTCTAGGTAGGGTTTTCCTACTCAGTATTAGTCACATAATGTGTTGGTTGTTGGTTGTGATTGTTGTATAATATCGTATTTGTATTGTGAGAGTTTTTGGAATTGGTTACTGTTGATAGTTATAATTGTTTGTATCTGTCTGTGGTATTCGGGGTTCATCCCTGGCTGAGTGGGGTCACTTGTGGGCATGGCTTCACGCCCATTATTCACCTTCTATGGAACCCGCCACAGAAGGGATGTGCATATTAATGGATTTGGGTTATGCGCTCTATGGTATGAGCGGGGCTTAGGTGGGAATGGCTGCGGTCACCCACTGGCGGATTGGCGTAACCTGTTACGATGGGTACTCTGGCAGGACTACAAACTTTACTGTGTAGTCAGTGATGAGGAGTGATTATGGAGTTTGGGTTATGTGACGGTTGAGATGTGTTGGTTTCTGTCTTATAGTGATTATATATTTGATTGTGTGATTAGTACTGACCCCGTCTTTGTTTTGAAAAACTGTGGTGATCCATGCGGGGATGGTGAGCAGTTGTTGAGCAAGTATGAGTCGAGACATATGGGCTAGCTGGGATGAGTCACCACGAGATGATAGAGTCTTGCGATGTAGCTTGATAGTTTGTCAGACATTTTATTTAGTTGATCATCAGTTGTTTACGAACATGTAACCGTATTTTTATCAGTTGGTTTTGGATTGTATTCACTAAACTTTATACTATTTAAATGTTGTTTCTTTATTGTCTTTTTATTATCATTGCCTCGGGAAATCGAGATAGTGACATCTTTATACCTGAGTGGTCCTGGTAAGACACTCGGAGTATGGGGGTGTCACAACTAGAGTGTGATGCAATTGATGGCAATTTCAAGTGCCATAGGGTCATATGGGATGACTAGTCGATCACATAGACAGACTGTATGGAACACTCTGTCGGCCAGTGACCGCTTATAGAGTTCTGGAAATTCATACAGCCTGGTCGTGGCAAGAGCTACTATAGTATTCTTATGAGTCAATTCTTTTGACTAGAGACTATTCGCCAAAGTTGGCACAAGTTTCTAATTGGCTTTGATTTATACTCTACGACTGTCGTAACTGAAGTCAAATGAGTGTATTTTGGATCATAATGATCTGTGGCTAAACGAAGGGAATAGTGCGATAGGAATTGTCCATCCCCTTGTCAGGGTTCTTGAAAATCTCAGGGCTGCTCGAGGAGTAGTGAACTGAAAATGCGTGGCCACGTTCAGAAGGTATCTATGGTAGATAATTCCGGTCAGACAGTTACTCTCCAGATCGAGGAAACCACTCAAGATATTATCAAATTTAAGTACGACCTACAAGACACCTTGCATTGAGTGGGAGATTGTAATAGGCAAGAGAATTGGTGACGCGCACTTGTCTCGGACAAGTGGGACATTGTTGGAGTATGTGTCCTCAAGAATAGTGCGATCACATGTTTAAATCTCAAATTAAAAATACATAAGGGATGATTCATTTATATAGTCAACTGATCAACATTAATCAGTAATGATTGGCTAACTAGAGTTTAACATTACTGTCGTTTGACGGTGGTGATCAGGTGATCCCTTAAGGTCACACCAATAGGACAATTCCCTTAATAGATAAGTTGATTAATTGTATATTGATACAAGTTAATCGATTCCTTAAAATTGAAAAATTCTTTTGTGAGTGAGAATATTTATTGTTGGAGCTTGTGTCCTCCACAAATTAGTGTGATAACATTTGTAAATCTCTTACAGGTTCACAAGGGTATACTTCGTATATTTAATCAGTTGATTAACGTTTACCTAATAACGGTTGGCTTGCTAGAAAGTTTGACGTTATTATCATACAGATGGCGGTGATCAACTGGTCCCTAAAGGTCACACCTATAGGATGTGTTTGAGAAATGTGGTTATAGAAATATAATCACATTGATGCCTAATATGACTAAACAGTTAGTCAATGGGTTGATGAGACAATTATTTAATGAAGATTAAATAATATTAGTTGAGACGAATTAACTGTCAATTCGTAAATTGAATATAATAAGTTATATTTAGTTAAATGTATGTAATGTTAGCTTAGACAAATTAATCTGTTAATTCGTAATTAAATGTAATCAGTTATATTTAATATCAACAAGATGAATGTGTCATAGTGTTAATAGTGAGGGTACACAAACCAAGAGGTCATGGGTTCGATCCTCACTAGATGACAATTTAACACATTTTATACATTTTTGGAATAACCAAAAATAAGGAGATTACACTCCTTATTTCGGTTATATGGTCCGAAATTAGGGAAGATTATATCTTCCTAATTGACTCCCATATTTCGGTGAGAATAAGAAGGAAAGGGAGATCATTATTCTACCCTAATTCCTTTTTAACCTAGCCTCCTCTCTCTCTCATCAGAAAAACACAAAAACAACATAATTTTACAGAAAATTTTAGATCGATTCTAGCATAATCAGAAGGGCATATCTCATATCGTCTTGGGTGCAACTGATAGACGAATATCTAATTTGATATTCTTCTTAGGCCATATTTGCTAGGACCGAAGGTTATTTCCGAATCCTTTATTTTGTTTATGTATTTTATTTATGACTAGTGATCGTCTTAATTAAATTCGTTATAATCCTTCAATTTTAAGGGAAGTATACAGATTATTTCCCACAAGTGGTATCAGAGCAAAGGCCACGAATTTTAATTTTGATGATTTTCATAAAATTGTATGTAAGCAATGAGGAATTTCGGGAAAAAAAAAATTAGGGTTTCTCGGCTGAAATTTTTTTTGCCGAGTTGAATTTTTTTTTTCGGCCTGTTTTTTCCTTTTGCTTGATGATTTATTTCCAATTTTATTTTTCATATCATTGTTTTAATCAGTTAAAATTATCATATGAAGAATTGGTAGATTTTGATTTAATGAATATTGAGTTAAAATAAAAGTAGAATCGTCATGTCGATGATAAAAGAACCTGTTTTTGCTATATAGTTTTAGCATATAAGATTAATCATGTTCATTAATTCATTTGCTAAATCATGTTCTAATAGCAACTGTAAACATTTTCTTCATCGAATTTTTGTATTAGGGCTTTTTGCCGCAAAAGAAAAATAAAAGGAGGCATTAGGGTTTTCTTTTTTAAAAAAAAAACAAAAAAAATCCTTGCTTCTGCTACTGTTCACGGCAGATTATAAAAAAAAAAATTACGGTTTTTGCTGAAAAACCGAGACAATTTCATAGGTTAATTCGTTTTTTTTAGTTACCGTATGAAAAGAAAGTTTTTTTTGTTTTCTGTTTTTTGTTTTCTGTTTAAAAAAAACTTGTTTGTTCAACCGAGACAAAATAAAAAAAATTGATTTTGTTTTTTTTTGTTTTTGGCCAATTAGTTATTGTGAAACGGTTCACAATTTAAAGATACCGAATTATTTTAAAGCAGTTTGAAATTCTGACGGATTGTATTCATATTACAAGTTTAATATGAATTAAGATTGAAATTAATGTGATTAATTGAGGAATTGTCACTTAATTTGATTTAAATAGGTGGTTTGGATAAATTAATCAACATAATTAAGGAATTGTGTCATGTATGTTTAATTTATTTTTAGTTGATACATTTTACTTTAATTTTGTTGAATGAATCGATTGAATGAATTTATTTTCGTATTTATTTTTGCAATCGGTTGTAATTTGTAATACTTAGTTTGGCCTTAGTCAAATTATGTTTTCGTAATGAAGGAAACATGATTTTTATGTAATTATGAGATCTCGAATCTCCTTTATTTTTAGTTTTGGGTTTTGAAATTAGATTGTAATAAATAGGTTTATTATGTAATTTTAATTATTGTAATTTCAAAGAAGACTAAAGATGGAGATTGGAACTCACTCCTGCTACATGGATCAAGATGGAACATCAAGACAAGCTTCTCGGGTCCAAGGATGGATTCCAAACTTGTATTTATTGTTCATTTTGATAGGATAGGCCACACTGGGACTTTTACTGTTTTTACGTTTTCATTCTTATTGCTTTTCATTCACATGTTAGTTTATGCATCATATTCCGCCTAAAACGAAACCACCTACTACTAAAATGCATGAAAATTGACTCATATAGGTTGTATGTTAGTTTTCATGGACATACAGATGTCACAGTCTTCTTAAGTCATCACCTTAGTTTATTCATTCTCGCATGCTAGATATTAGTTCATTTAAAATGAATTAAAATAAAGATGACGAGATCTTCCTCTAAAACGAATTTGAGATTAGTCTTTATAAGGGCAAACAACTATGAATCCCTTCTTCGTCGGTAGGCATAATATGACCCCTTCTACGTTGAGTAAGTAGTTGTGTTGACTTAGTTTACCTCAACATCATAGTCCGAAGAGTTTCTCGTGATTATGATGGACTAAAGATAAAATTTACAGAAATTTATCGACCAAGAATTCTAACGGAAGAATTAGCTAAAAGGTTAGCTTATCAATTTACAGAGAATTGAGTCTTGGGATCATTTATATAATTCTTGAGGGAGGTCAATTGTATAAATGTTTTGAGTCTTCGCGTTATGACAGTAGTTCATTAGACGTAAAAATATAATCGATACACATGCTTATTATTTTTATTCTTCTTCTCGTAGTGTAGAACACGATTATTTTTCATAATACTGTTACAACGAAATGGCTGGAAATAACGCAATCCCAATGCCTAGTGCCACACTTGATCACGCGTCCTGGCTGAAAGTATTCATGGACCAGATGAATCAGTTCACACGTCTGAAAAATGATGGGTCCAACTTTGCGGACTTGGAGGCGGCACTACGGAATGTTGCCATTGCTGACGGTAAGCTCAAGTACTTAACTGAGCTAATACCGGTCAACCCAGGCCCCAATGCAGGAGTCAACGAGACACTCGCTTATAGTGATTTCATTATGGAAGCGGGTGCGATAAAGAACGTACTCATATTTGCAATGGAAACCAATTTGCAGAGACGCTTCATTGCCCAAAGTGCAAACAAGATTTTCACTACGCTCACTCACGAGTTCTCAAAAGCACCGAGAATCGTTACATATGAGCATACATGTCGCTTCTTTGATGCGAAACTCCAGAAGGGCCAACCGGTTAGCCCACACATTCTTCACATGATTGAAAATGTCGAGAAGCTGGAGGCACTGAATTGTAAAATCAGTGAGAGCATTGTCATTGACCGAATGCTTCATTCCCTTCACGATGGTTTTGCCCTTTTTAGGGCGAACTATTACGTGAATGACTTGAAAAAGAGTCCTCATGAGCTACACTCCCTTAACAGACCGAGAAGGATATGAAATTGAGTGGGAGCATGAAGCAGGATGTTCTCACGATTCACAACAAGGGTAAAGGTAAGGGAAAGTCTCATGGCGACCTAGCTGTAGGTAAGCCAAAGTTTAAGAAGCCAGGAAGCGGTAAGAGTGCGCCTGGTGAGACTAGTGGCTCACAGGGCAAGGCAAAGAGCAAGGGCGGTGACATAGAGTGCCACCATTGTCACAAGACTGGACATTGGAGGAGGAAATGTCCCGTCTACCGTGAGGACATCAAAGCAGGCCGCGTCGTTCCTGTTGGTATGTCATCTTATATTCATATGATTGAGATTAACCATGCAAGTTTCGGAACTTGGGTACTTGATACTGGTTGTGGTTCTCATCTGTGTAATCATTTGCAGGGCCTAAAGAACATCATACCTCTCGAAAAAGGTGATGTGGACCTGCGAGTCGGGAATGGAGCACGAGTTGCTGCTGTCTCGAAGGGAACATATGTAATCCAACTCCCTAGTGGTTTTGAGTTATTTTTAAATAACTGTTACTATGTACCCAGTTTGTCTAAGAACATTATTTCTGTTTCTGTACTTGCTAAAGACGGTTTTGCATTTTCAATAAAGGATAATAACTGTATTTTCTCTTTCAATGAAATGATTTATGACAAAGCAGTTTCCATGAATGGAACTTATATCTTAGACCAAACCACAGAAGTATTACACGTGAATAATAAGAAAATAAAGGTTGGTGACAAAGATCAAACCTATCTATTGCATTGTCGAATGGGACACATAAATGAGAAACGCGTGAAGAAACTCGTCGATAATGGGACTATTCCCGCATTCGATTTTTCTACATATGGCACGTGTGAATCATGTCTCATTGGCAAGATGACTCGAATTTCCTTCAAAGGTGTTGGAATGCGCGCTAGTGACCTATTAGGACTCATACATACTGATGTTTGTGGACCTATGTCAATTACCGCTAGAGATGGCTATAGATATTTTATCACTTTCACGGACGATTTGAGTAGATACAGTTATGTGTACTTAATGAAGCATAAAAGTGAGTCCTTTGAGAAATTCAAGGAATACCGAGCAGTGCAGAACCAACCTGGGTAGAAAGGTTAAAGCACTCCGTTCGGATCGGGGTGGCGAATATCTTTCAAATGAGTTTGATCAACACCGAAAGATCGCGTGGAATCGTTTTGCGATTAACTCCACCTGGAACACCTCAATTGAATGGTGTGTCCGAACCGAGAAATCGAACCTTACTTGATATGGTTCGATCCATGATGAGTCACACGGTAGTGCCTGATTCATTATGGGGTTTTGCTCTTTGTCATTTGCTCTTATACTTAACCAAGTCCGTCTAAAGCTGTCAACAAGACTCCATATGAAATGTGGAAGGGAACGGTACCTAACTTTATTCGGGTTTGGGGCTGCGAGGCTTATGTCAAGTGGAGACACGGGGATAAGCTCGGCCCGCGATCGGTCAAGACATACTTTATAGGTTATCCAAAAGGAACATTTGGTCATTACTTCTGTTCGCTTACCGAACATCGAGTTTTTGTTGCGGCTAGTGCGACGTTCTTAGAGAAAGAATTTCTCGAGAACAAGACGAGTAATAGAACCTTCGAGCTGTCGGAGATTCCAGAACCAACAACCGAGGAACAGATGGAGGAAGTTGTTCCTCCAACTGATGATACGGTTAATATTCCTGAGGAACCTAGGAGGTCGGGTAGAATCTCTCATCCTCCGGACAGATACATTGGTATGGTCGATGAGAATGATGTTTTACTCCTAGAGAGTAATGAACCCGTTACCTATAAAGGTGCTGTGACCTGTTCTGACTCAAAGCTATGGCTCGAAGCGATGCAATCTGAGATGGACTCCATGTATGAGAATGACGTATGGGATCTAGTTGATTTACCTAATAAGGTAAAACCTCTACAGTGCAAATGGCTTTACAAAATAAAGCGTTCTGTAGATGCGCAACCAGATACCTATAAGGCACGACTTGTGGCAAAAGGTTTCACTCAAGTGCACGGATTGCATTATGATGAGATTTTTGCACCTGTAGTCATGCTACGTTCCATTCGGATAATCTTAGCGATAGCCGCATTTCATGATTATGAAATTTGGCAAATGGATGTGAAAACCGCCTTCTTAAACGGTTATTTGGAGGAAGAGTTGTACATGGTACAACCCGAAGGTTTCATAGATCCTGAACATCCTAAGAAAGTATGCAAGCTTAAGCGTTCCATTTATGGACTTAAGCAAGCTTCTCGGAGTTGGAATCATCGTTTCGACCAGGTGATAAAAGAGTATGGTTTCACTCGATCGGTCGAAGAACCGTGCTTATATATCAAGTCGAGTGGGAGCACGATTGTATTCTTGATATTGTATGTCGATGACATACTCTTGATTGGGAATGACATTCCTCTCCTATCCGCGGTGATCTGGATGAGGCACATCGCATTTTGGGAATCCGTATCTACCGAGATAGATCACGACGGACGTTATCACTTAGTCAGGAGTCTTATTTGGATAAGATTCTTGAGAAGTTCAGCATGACCGACTCCAAGAAAGGGGAAACTTCCAATGACGACTGGGATGCAGTTGAGCAAGTCTCAGTCACCCACGATGCCTGAAGGGATTGAGCGCATGAGTCGTGTCCCTTATGCATCTGCAATAGGATCGATCATGTATGCCATGATATGCACACGTCCAGACGTGGCATATGCATTGAGTATGACGAGTCGGTACCAAAAGGCTCCAGGTGAAACACACTGGATAGCTGTTAAAAACATCCTCAAGTACCTACGGAGGACTAAGGATTGGGTATTGACTTACGGAGGCGATACTAAGCTATGCGCAATCGGTTACGCAGATGCTAGCTTCCAAACGGATCGAGATGATTCAAAATCTCAATCCGGGTTCGTCTTCACTCTTAATGGTGCTGTGGTCAGCTGGAAGAGTTCCAAACAGAGTGTTGTAGCAAATTCTACTACTGAATCCGAGTACTATGCCGCTTCGGAGGCAGCAAAGGAAGCGATATGGATGCGTCAATTCTTACATGGACTTACAGTAGTTCCTAGTTCGAATGACCCGATCACCATCTATTGTAACAATAGAGGTGCCATCTTCCAGGCTAAGGAGCCAAAGTCTAGCAACAAATCTAGACATGTACATCGGAAAGCTCACCTGATCCGTGATTATGTGGAGCAAGAGGAGATAGTGATAGAAAATATTGCGACGGATGATAACATCGCGGATCCTCTCACTAAACCGTTGAATTATGATAAGCATGTAGGGCATGTTAATTTCATGGGAATTAAACGTGTTCCTGAGTTGTAGTACTTGATTATGGATTTGATATATTATCTTTTTCATATACTATTTATAACTTCATCGTTTTATTTATAATATTTTGTTTTTCATGTGGATTGTACTGACAACATTGAACGCCACAAAGTGAACTGAATTACATTATATTTGTTTTGGTCCGTAATCGCCAATGTGAGCTGATAACTCCGGCTATTATATTGTGCAGTCGATTGATGGTGGGTTCAACGAGCCATAAGTCAAACGGTTGACTGATCGATCACAGATGCGGGATTATAACGATACCTCGTAGGACAACTTTTTGTGACAACGTAATGGAGTCCTAAATGTTTAAAAACATTCGGTGCCAGGTCGTGGATAGGACATCCATTGTGTTCCTAGAGTCGATTCTTTTGACTATCGACTGTCTCTTGAGATTAAGGCAGTTTTTGGGTGACTTTGGTTTCTTTCTCACGGTCTGCCGTAACTGGAGGCTAAGTAGATTTTTTCTGGGTCATTTCATACTGTGCTTACATCTGCAGGATTCAAGTTGAAGAAAATATCCAACCCTTATCAGGTATAGTTATTTCTCAAGGCCACTCGAGGAGTTGTAACTGAAATGCATGGCCATGCTCGAATGTTTATTCGTTTATCAGTTAACTTACTCTCTAGTCGGGGAAACCACTCTTGATATTGATCGCTTGTAAAATACGACCTTTGTGAATGCGGATTTGCAAATTGTTTTACATTGAGTGGGAGAAATTTTAGGATATGAGAATCGGTTATCGCACATACACTTGTGAGGACAAGTGGGAGTTTGTTGGAGCTTGTGTCCTCCACAAATTAGTGTGATAACATTTGTAAATCTCTTACAGGTTCACAAGGGTATACTTCGTATATTTAATCAGTTAATTAACGTTTACCTAATAACGGTTGGCTTGCTAGAAAGTTTGACGTTATTATCATACAGATGGCGGTGATCAACTGGTCCCTAAAGGTCACACCTATAGGATGTGTTTGAGAAATGTGGTTATAGAAATATAATCACATTGATGCCTAATATGACTAAACAGTTAGTCAATGTGTTGATGAGACAATTATTTAATGGAGATTAAATAATATTAGTTGAGACGAATTAACTGTCAATTCGTAAATTGAATATAATAAGTTATATTTAGTTAAATGTATGTAATGTTAGCTTAGACGAATTAATCTGTTAATTCGTAATTAAATGTGTCATAGTGGTAATAGTGAGGGTACACAAACCAAGAGGTCATGGGTTCGATCCTCACTAGATGACAATTTAACACATTTTATACATTTTTGGAATAACCAAAAATAAGGAGATTACACTCCTTATTTCGGTTATATGGGCCGAAATTAGGGAAGATTATATCTTTCTAATTGACTCCCATATTTCGGTGATAATAAGAAGGAAAGGGAGATCATTATTTTACTCTAATTCCTTTTTAACCTAGCCTCCTCTCTCCCTCTCATCAGAAAAACACAAAAACAACATAATTTTACAGAAAGTTTTAGATCGATTCTAGCATAATCAGAAGGGCATATCTCATATCGTCTTGGGTGCAACTGATAGGCGAATATCTACTTTGATATTGTTCTTAGGCCATATTTGCTAGGACCGAAGGTTATTTCTGAATCCTTTATTTTGTTTATGTATTTTATTTATGACTAGTGATCGTCTTAATTAAATTCGTTATAATCCTTCAATTTTAAGGGAAGTATACAGATTATTTCCCACATTTATATCTTATTGTAATTTGATTAAATAAGATTTATTTTAGTAATTAAAAGATTTTATTACTAAAATTAATTATTATTTATGAAACAATTGAGATAATGATGAATGGTTAATTATAATTGCAAAATGTTGTGAATTATAATTGTATGACCCATTTTATTTATGTGATCAAGAATTACTAGACAATTTGTTATATGTAATTTAATTAATGTATATAATGATATTTATTTGATAAATATGCATTAAATTAATTAATAACATGTTATATGCTACATGTGACATATTGTGTGACAAATGACAAATTGACAAAATAAAATGGAAGTCCATTTTATATGTAAACCGAAAATGGAGGGGTTGTAGTGGATAGTGGGTGATTTATTTTAATAGTTAAATTAAACATAATCATGATCCTAATGCACTAGCCTTACATCTATAATTCTGTGAAGAACAAAAGAAAAAGTGAGAAGGCCATGCATTGACCTTCCACCCCCCACAACCGGCTCCCCCCTTTTACATATAGAGAATTTGTTCTCTATATTTTCATTCATGCAAATTCATTCAACTTCTTCACACATCTCTCTAAAATGGTTTTAGAGACTCTAAATTGTTCATCTAAAATTCTAATATAAATATATAAGATTACTAGTGTAGTAATAAAGATATTATTAGAATTACTTTTAAGGATACTAGTATATTAATCTAGTTAGTTAATATATTAGTTTAAAGGTTTTGTTTTGAATGTAACAAGAGGAGGATCTCTATATTTGGGATTTTGGAGGATCATCCATTACACTTAAGCTCAAGAACAAACAATGAAGGTGTCCTTGTTTGTGCCCTTATTTCGAACCAACTACAATGTAAGAACCATTGTTTTCTTATTTTATCTCTACTTTAGTTATGCATGCACTAGATTCTTAGAACTCATATTAAAATGTAAATTAGTTCATCATTAGAAAAGTCTAATAATAGGTTTATGAACCTAACAGTTATTAGTTGCTAGAAATCAAACAAACAAAACCTCCATAAAATTGGTTACTTTAAGACGATCTAAATATAAACAAACTAGAATAATCACCCCGCCTCCCTGTGGATATGATACCCTTACTTGTCACTAGATATTTTGTTAGTACTGAGATAGGATTTATTTTGATTAAGGCCAAACGACTGAAAATAACCTTATCATCTTCCTCCTCCTGTTCAGCTTTATCAAACGTATTATTCTCATAAAAAATAACATGAACACTTTCCTCGTTGCATAAAGTTCTTTTATTAAGAACCTTGTATGCTTTACTGTGATTAGAGTATCCAATGAAAACTGCTTCGTCACTTCTGGGATCAAATTTGATTAAACGGTTCTTGCCATTATTATGTACGAAACATTTACTCCCGAAGCAATGAAGATGAGATATGTTTGGTTTTTGTCTTCTAAGAAGTTCATACGGAGTCTTCTTAATGATAGGTCAGATCAAAGCTTGATTATTAACATAATATGCAGTACTAATAGCTTCAACCCAAAAATTACGAAGTAGACCGCTACACAATAACAAAGTGCGTGCCATATCCTCAAATGTTCTATTCATACGTTAACAACACCATTTTGTTGTGGGGTTTGTAGTGCAGAAAAGTTATGTCCTACACCATTTTGCCTACAAAATTCTATAAAAGCATGATTATCAAATTTGGTGTCATGATTAGTACGTATAGAAACTAATTTTGATTTATACTTATTTTGGGCAAGCTTCATTAGAACTACAAATTCATCGAAAGTTTCATCTTTTGAACTTAGAAAGAGAGGCCAGGCGTACCTGGAATAATCATCTACTAGAACAAAACCATACCTGGATCCGCCTCTACTTCTTACCTTCATTGGGCCGCATAGATCCATATGTACTTGTTCCAGTGGTTCTTTTGTGATGACCACTCTCTTCGATTTGAATGACGATCTCACATGTTTGCAACGAGCGTACGAATCACATAGCGTTTCTTTGTAAAATTTGAGTGACGGCAGCCCTTCAACCAAATCTCATTTCTTGAGTTTATTTAGTATGGTAGAGCTAATGTGAGCAAACCTGTTATGCCACAAACACGGATCATATAAAGTAGCTTTCATGCATGTAAACGAGTTAGTAGGAATTGCATTTAAATCAATCATATAGACATTCCTTTTACAATGTCCTTCAAGAATAACACTACTTGTTCCTTCAATTATTATTCGACAAGTATCCAAATGAAAAACAACTTTATTTCCCTTGTCTCATAATTGAGAGATACTGAGTAGATTATGCTTGAGTTCTCTAACAAGATAAACGTCACTAATTGCATGAGAAGTGGCCGACCTTACCAACACCAACGACCTTACCTTTATTGTTATCTCCAAAGGCAACCTTACCTCCAAAAAATGGTTCAAGTGAAAGAAATACGTTTATATCTCCAGTCATATGCCTTGAACAACCGCTATCAAGGTACCATAAATTATTTTCTTTCACCACAGCCTACAAGGAGATTAGGTACAATTTTTAGGTACCCAAGCAGGGTTAGGTCCTTTAATGTTAGTCACCCTAAAGATTAGATCTTTTCTAACCCAGACTTGTCTAATGTTTTTTCGTTTGATAGACGAATGGGTTTGTTTTGGAGGTGTCCTAGCCTTAGGATAAGCTCTAGGTATTTCACGTGGTTATTTTTCAGGTTGTTTCAGGGGAGCCTTAGTTTTATAAGACTCTTTAGGTCTTTGTGATTGTTTAGGTTCATTGCTGTTTTTCTTGTAATCAAAACTTATATCATAGAACCAACGGAAGTTATTATTTCTTTCTTCATTCAAGTTAGGTTCATCCTTAGGAATATCATTTTCTTCAACTACTGTGTTAGACTATTAAACAAATTGAATGCCTTTACGTAAATCTTGCACGCGTTTAACACGGTTGTCTTGAATATGTCCCTTATGACCACAATAATTACAAATCAAGTATTCTGTAAATTAACATATTTTCTCTTCCTGAAATCTCGTTCGGAAGGAGTTGATTTGCATTTAGAGTGGTCTCTACGACCATAGCACTCATGTCCTAAACCCATTTTCATATTATTGTCTGATTGCTCAGTTAGAAAGTTTAGGATCTCCGTGCTTCCTTCCCACTTATCATGAACCGTTCTAGCATGTAGGAGCAAATCCTTTAAAGATTGGATTTATTTTAAACATTTGGAATGATCTAGTTCTACATATTTAGAGGGATTATTTTCTTTATAGTTGTCACGAAAATCTTGGAACCTTTTGTTAAAAACTCGTACCATCTCAGAATGTAACTTCTTAGTATTGGATAGTA
Organism: Silene latifolia; assembly: GCF_048544455.1. Classification (NCBI taxonomy): domain Eukaryota; kingdom Viridiplantae; phylum Streptophyta; class Magnoliopsida; order Caryophyllales; family Caryophyllaceae; genus Silene; species Silene latifolia. Next base: position 123,172,347 of record NC_133538.1, on the reverse strand, counting down.
GAGTTTTAGATTCTTTCAATTGCTGATTCAGAGAATCTATTTCCTTCTTTTGATCTGAGACTATAGCTTTTCTAGCTGTCACCTCAGATTTTAGAAGCTCTTTGACTTTTCTCAATTCTAAGATTATAGCTTCATTAGCTACCTTGGCTTGGAGATGTTTAATGTTGAGTTTTAGTTCTGAGGTTATAGCTTCATTAGCTAAAACATTAGACTCAAGAGCCAACATCTCAGCATTTGTCGAATTTGAAGTTGTAGCTTTATTAGCTGTAACTTTAGATTTGAGCTTCTTGGCTTTAGCCTTTAGAAGGTGATTCTCCTCAGCAATATCTAGAATTTGTTCTTTCAAAGCTTTCAGTTCCTGATCTTGTTCGTGACACTTATCAAGAGATTGGTTGAAGTATTCTATTAAGGCACTCTTAGGTAACTTTTTGACTTGTTTTTTAAGTTCAAGATAACTTACCTCCTTTTCTTCATCTTTTGAGTCAGATTTAACTAAAAGACAGTACTCTAAACTTGAACTGGTGATGTCATCGTCATTGTCAGAAATCAAGCCAAGACTGACGTTGCTTAGGCATAGATTGGCTACTTCTTCATCTTCAGACCTTTCGTCATCTTCTGTGTCGAGGTCTCCCCAACACGATGCTAACATGACTTGTTTAAATTCATTTTTGGTCTTTTCACGCTTAGTCGTGTCCTTGATTTTCTCCCATGTGGGACAGTCTTTGATAACATGACCAGACTCTCCACACTTGAAGCATCCTCTATTAATGAATGACATTTTTGAATCAGTTGCTTTCTTATTGAAGGATTCGTTATTATAGGGCGGCTTCGTTTGCTTGTTTCTAAATAATTTCTTTCTGAAGCGTCTGGCAAACAAGATCGTCTCATCCTCAATGTCAGATTCAACCTTTTCACTTTCCTTTTCACTTTCTGATGCTTGAAGAGCCATGCTCTTATTTTTACTTGGTTCGGCTCATCATTATCTAGAACGAGCTCATGAGCCATAAGATCTCCTATAAGCTCTTGATAAGATAAAGAAGTAAGGTCTCTTGATTCCTCCATTGTTGTGACCTTAGGACGCCATTTTTTGGTCAGACTCCTAAGGACTTTTCTAGCAATGTCCTCAAATTCAAAATTTCTACCAAGATTTTTCAATTCATTTATAATGCTAGAAAATCGTGCAGACATACTATCAAGAGATTCATTTGGCTCCATTGTAAAGAGCTCGTATTTTTGAATCAGTAAGTCGATACGATATTTCGTATAGATTGTTGTTCCCTCATAAGCTAAATCAAGACCATCCCATATTTCCTTAGCCGAGGTACAAGAAGAAAAATGATCGAATTCATTTGATGTCATGGCGTTTTGCAACAGGCTTATAGCTTTCGAGTTTTTCTCAGCCTTCTTGTAATCAGCCACCACATAGTCTTCTTCCTTTTTCTCATAGGTAGTGCCTTCATTAGATCCGATCAAAATTTTATTCCGTCCATTTTGTATGATCTTCCAGCACTCCCAATCATGTCCTTTCACATAATGTGTCATCATGTTTTTCCAAAGTCCATAATTCTTCCCATCAAAGATGGGACACTTTAGATACTTGGAATCCATTTCACACGTGTAAGGCATGGGAATTAAAAGTAAATAAAATTAAAAGAGATAGACGGATCAGCCTCTTTGCGGTTAGGCAATCAAGAGCACGAGGTTCTGATACTAATTGAATAGTCTATCGATCCGAAATACTCAAGAGGGGGGTGAATTGAGTATAAAAATTTTAGCCCACTTTTTGAATGTCCGTATGAGCGTGGATTGATAATTATCTACTTAAAGTTTATTAATTAAACTTTAAATAATTAACTAAACAAAGTTAAAACGTAAAGAAACGAACAACAAAAAACGAGTGAAACACGTGATTTTGAAGTGTTTCAGTTTCACAAGTCGAAACCTACGTCCACTATTCTCGATTAATAATTTTAGTACCTTTCTACGGATTACAAAATTACTAACCCACTCGTACAACTAACTCTAGTTGTAACTCAATTGAGTACCGTTAAATACTCGGATTTGTCTAACTTACGTTAATAAGAAAGCACTTGATTGTTCTTCTAAGTTGTTCACACAATTGAACGAGTAAGAAATAATATAAAGTACTATTATCCAATAACGTAATCTATGAAAGCAAATAACAATATGAAGCACGACTTTTCGAAAGGATTATAAAATTGCAAAAACAAATTTATTACTCAATAAAACGTTTACTCAATTTTGCAAAGGATCTCTTTTAATTGCGAAAAGTTAATTTAAAACAATGAAGTACTTGTGTATATATAGTAGAGAAAAAAGCTAGGTTTTTACAAAACACTAAAAGAGTCGTGCGGCCCTTATGGTTTGTTTCACAAGAAACAAATCTTATCTTCTCTTAAATTAATTGATTAATATCTTATCACAAGTAAATAAGGTAAATCTATAAATTGCTAAGATAGGAAAGTATCTTACACCAACTTATTCTAGATTTAACCTAAATAGATTACTTGTGCAAGGGATAATACGAATTAGACGACAGCTTATAAGCCTACCGTCTAAATTCGAAACCCTAGAGGAAATATTAATACATTAATTAGGGTTTAAATCTAGATATATTTGAGAATCCTAGATAGCATGACAACTCATAAGTTGTTTTACTAATCAATAGGATATTCATATCTCTATTTGAATTTATCAAACCCTTATCTCCTTTCTAATATATATACACATATTTTCGAAAAACATATTTAAAGATTTGAACTTCGAAAATCGATTTTAAAACCCTAAAATCGTGACTTCATAATGCAACATAAGGTTATAGGTCAAATGACTATAACGTTAAGCTTGGTAAGTAAAGTTATAGGTGAAATAGCTATAACTTTACCTTCTCAATATTACTTTCATAAATATCGTTAATGGATGATGTCCTATACTAGCTAATCTTCCTGGAGATCTTCAGTATAAGGATCCTCTCTTCGTGTTGATAATAACCTCTTTGACTTGATCTTCTTAAATACTTGATCAAGCCTTTTGCTTGAGTAATCATTGCAGTCAACAATGCTTTTAAGAATCTTCAATGTTATAGCTATGAATGCCATAACATCGTTTGCTTATATAGTAATCCTTATTAAATCTAACAAGGAGTAAACAAACGATTACGAGTAACAGATATATAAAATAAGATATACTTGTTATTATCAAAACATAACATATGACTATAGGGTCCAACAACTATTTTTTCAGCAGCGTTTCTAGCAGCTGCTGAAATGCTATTTTTTCAGCAGCTGCTGAAAAATAGCATTCCAGCAGCTATACACTGCGAACATTCAATCATGCATCAAAACATTACACTCTATGATCAATTAAATCCAGTTTAAAAACAGTACAAACAGGATGATCAAAAGCCAATACACAACTTCCTCAAAAAAACAAAAGAAGCCAATACACAACGGCTCTATATATACGCACGTACATAAAGCATGAGCAAACTATTGAGACTCCGCTAATGAAACAACATAACTTGCCCACATATTTCTCAAATGGGTGATGTCCTCTGGCAAATATTCGGGGGCTTTGTTGAGTATTATTGGAAACTACAATTTAAAATATACATAATCAAAATAGACAGAATACATGGAAGTATACAGAATTGAACTCAACTTACGTTTAAAATAGTTTTTAAATCACACTAACCCGTATCGGAATGGTAGAATAATTTCCGTTGATAACCTCCCACATGGACTGACAAACGTAAAAGACGCATTGTTTGTTGTCTGTTGCTTTAAGAGACTATTATATAAATCACACACAAATCAGCTGAATTAGATAATCAACCTCTCGCATAAAAATAAATTAAATGATACGAGTAATTATTAAAAATAGCTTTCATATTTCCCAAGTGGACGTAATCTTCTTTTTGCTTCAAAAACACTAATTCATAAATATACACACATGACATTATTATTTGCATATATATGGCTCAAGTCATACAATAACAAATGACATTATTGATGGTTGTAAACTTACTCAGTTATCATCTTTACTATACTATCAGAGGGTTTGCCTTCACGAGAGTCAATCCAGTACACTGTTTTTGTTTCCACTTGGATTGCCAGTAGCACCCAATGCTTCCTATTTAATTTGGGAAATTGAACTGTTAATTAGTTCAATTACACGCATGTAAGCATGTTAATAATAAATTTATAGAATCGTGATTCATTACAATAATCACGTACTATACATACATATTCTCATTGTAGGGGGCAAGCAATAGTTTTTTGGTCGACATCAACCAACGAGCAATACTAATGATTTGTTCTTCATATAAAATTATGTACAAAGAGAACGTCTTAGGACTCAAGAATCTATAGGCGTGAATTGGAACTTCCTCTCAACGATCTGATTATTCAGATACCTATTACGCCACATGGAACGAAGAATGTTATTATAACTGATAATTTAAACAAACATCATTATTCGTAAATGGAAATGACTAAATAGTTTTATTAATAAAACTGACTTCATCCAAATCAAAATGTGAACAACATCTAAATTGTCAAGGTCGACAAATTCCATCAGTTGTTTCGGGTCCAGTACGGTTACATCAGCTACGCCCATAATTTCCTCTTCAATGTTAATCATGACTACATCCCCTCTAGGTGACTTCTTTACAGCCAGGTTATGCAAAGCCTTCAGCGAAGTAGTTTTCATTTTTTTTCTTATATGCACACGATTCATAATAAGAATCATAAGGAGGCTTGACTGCAACAAAAGTAGCTGCCTTATATTGTATGTCGTGTGGTTTTATTTTTGGGGAAGATGTAGTCCTTTCGGTGACTTTGCCCGTTGACGTATTAGTAATTGCTATAGCTGCCGCCATGGCTTTGCTTAACTTCTTCAAATGTAAAGATTAAAGTACTTACGATATGTTAATATTCGTACCCTAATATATTTAAAGAACAAGTAACAATTAACGTCTGCATATAGGTACCTCTGGGATGACAACAATGATGAGGTTGTCAGGCCATTGCACATAAGGACTTAGGGCTTCTTTCAAATAAGCGACCTCCTCATTAGGAAATGTTACTTTTACTTCACCATACTCGTCTTTATATAATTAGGACACTTCCACTTTCTTGCATTTGTTACGAAGGGGTATACCATGAACCTTAACTTGTTGAAGCCGGTCGTAAGCGAACACGTATCCCCTGGCAACAGTAACTTTTTATTTCCTATGTAAATAGAACAGACGACAAGCCACCTTACAATCGCCCTTCACGACAGCTTTAATTAATTAGTACACACACATGCACTACCTTTAATAAATTTCATAATTAAAAACGTGTACGATATGAATAATTATAAACTAGCAGCTATTAACTTTTTCGTTGTTGAGAAGAACGTCTAATAGATCATCAACTACCTCCACCTTATCCTGTGGCACGGCCTTCCTGGCTTCCTCTTCCTCTTCAACTGCCTGATATCGATCCTCGGCTCCCACCTCAGTCTCCTTTGCCATTTCCTTCTCCCATACCATGTCCTCCTCGGCTTCCTTCTATACATTAACACTTGTCTATATAACACATACTGATTTTCCAAATCATATAACACATTGTATATAAGACATAAATATTATTATCTCTTTTTCATCCTCCTCCTCCTCCTTCTTCTCTTCCTCCTACTCCTTTGCTTCCTTTATGACTTCTTGAACCATAACCAACTCTCTTTCTGATGGATTTTCCCCAATTTCCGCCATTCTCAGCATCAACCTGGCCATTTTCTGTAGTTGTGTAGTAGAAATTAATGTCAGCATATATAGTTATAAATTATGTTGAATCAAATACAGTATTTATATGATTACCTTCTTGGAATCATCACCAATCATCATCCTTCTAGAAGTTTTCCCAAAATACTTAGTGATACCATCATACGTCGATACTGAAGCAAATATGGTAGGCCGACATTTTGTGTTAAAACAGACAGCTTTCTCAAGAGAAATGAAGAGCACAATTGCAAGATTCCATGGACAAAATGACATCATGTGGTCCTCTTTTTGTCTCCTAAAGGTGCCAAGGCAAATTAAAGAGAAATGAACAACTTTGAAAACAAACAAAGAGGGCTCCAAGGGCTGCTACTAGCCGTGTAAGAGGCTGCCTTTGCTGTACATTTTGGACTCATATGACTAGTTATTTTAGGTGTAATTTGTCAACTTTGTATTTGTTTTGTTCCTCTTTAATTTGTAGCCATTAGATTTACTTTTTAGATGGATGGCTTAGATTTATTTTGAGACTCTATTTAAAGAGCTCATTTTCCATGTAAACATTCAGATTTGAAGTTTATAGAAATGAATTTATGAGGTTTTTGAAAACCCTTTCTTTAGTTCTTTTCTTTGTGCTTGAACAACCTCCATTACTTAGTGTTTGGAGATGAACTCTTTCCATTTGCGTAGTGCTTTGGAAGAGTATTATCCTAGGCTTAAACATGCTCTGTGATCTTGTTTAAGTCATATCTTTCCATATTTCACACAAATAAAACCTCTAAAACAGCCCCGTTTAAAACCGAGACAATACTACACAAAACAGCCCATTTTCGAGTCTATTTTTGTAGTATGGTTGCACCATTTTTTGGAAGGCTTTGTTGTTGGGTCGAGCTTCATCTTCATGTCGCGTTTGCTCGTGCTAATGCGAGGTTGAGGAAGAGCCAAACGGTTTTCGGGACCGTCCTATCCTTACTCGGTTTTACGTCACTTTTATTCTTGCTTTTGGGTCATTTGTGATGGTCTCAAATTATGTTGCAATTTGTTGTTGTTCTTGCTGCATTTTTGAAACTGTTTTGGGCTTATTAAGGACCATCCTCTCGTTTTAGTCGAGATACCCCTCTCACACGACCTGGATGCTCTGCTTTGACGATTGCGCTAGCAAGAATGTCATCACGTCCTTGAGGCTTCCATTTTCCTTCCTCTACCTCCTTCTCACAGATCCTCTACATACACAAAAAACCATTAAGCAACTAAATTTTACTTAAACTCACAATTATATAACTCCGACCACCAGTAGTAGGAGTGACATATTAAGTCAAACTTACAATTTTCTCTTTGATGTCCTTATCATATTCAGTTTCCGACTTTCCATTCTTAGGAGTGTGACCTTCTACACAAGCGTCGTGACGACTTAATTTTCCAAGATTTGCCTACAATTCATTCATCAAATTGATATCCTCTCAAAATATGTATGATTACTATGAACATACATAACATCCGACTAAAACACTTAATATTCTAATACTATAAGAATTATGTACTTACAAGTTTCATCTTAATCAATCTATAACCACATCGGGAGCCGTAAAAGACGGTCTTTTTCTTTGAAATATTTGCCTTGTTCCTCTCACTCATAGCCTTCATCAAATAAATTGTATCGAGAAACGTAAGCATGACCAAACACTAAACTAAGTATACTTCTTTACTTATTAAGTTACCTTAAACTTGTCAGACTGCCTATAAGCGATATAGCTATCTCAATGGTCCTGACTAACATACGGATACTTCTTTGTTGGTGGTTACTTGTTCATCTCCCCGGTTTCCTTGTTGAACAAGTGGTTCTCAGCAATCTTTAACTTCCAAGAACTGAGGGATTCCCCTGTCTTTTTCTTAAGGTACTTATCATACTTTTCAGGGACAACATAAGCTAACTGCATATATGATGAGCATATTTGGTTTGTTTCGGCTAATACACATATCAAGTAGTAACTTCATTTCAGCTAAAGCATTTATTATTGTATATACATACCTTTATTCTGTTTATTAGCATGGTGTTCCGTATTTTAATCAGTTCACTGATACGCGGCGTACCGAGAGGTACATACTATCTTACACAACAACCAATCCAACTCGCAAAATACCCAACATTCTCACCATATGGCATAGGGAAACCCTGTGGCGCATTCGACCCGCAGTGTGTTGCAAATTATTCTCATCACCTGAGTCGTCGCCTGACGAATTTCCATCATTTCTTTTCCGCTTTTCGGCCATATCTAAAGCAGAAATTAATAAACAAATAATAACAATGCATACTTATATAACAAACAAATCTCTAGAGAGGAGGGTTTATTACTTCTTTAAAGAGGAGAATCCAGATTGATCTGGCGGCGGCAATCGTGATGATGATGATGATGATGATGATGATGATGACTGCGACGGCGATGGGGTATTTTGGTGGTTAAGGGAAAGCAGGATATTATATGGGGGAGGGGAAGCTCAGAGTATATATGTGTGAATAATACAACACTTGCAAGACCTTGTTTAATGGAAAGTAATAAACACGGTATAAGAAAAACTGTGGTATTTTGTTTCCACACAGACAACGGTTTTCTTTAAAACCGTAATTGATTAGTATTATCTACAACGGTTTAGAAATAACTGTTGTCTTAAAGCTTTTCATTTTGTTTGATTTTACCGCCAAGAAATAAAGCATCATTTTTATATAGATAACAACGGTTTGAACCGTTGTAACTGTATACGTCCTGAACAATGGTTTAGGTATAACCGTTGTATTTTATATTTCATTATTTTGATTTTACCGACAATAAATGAAGCTGTGGGAAATATCGGTATACTTCCTCTAGAAATTTTCGGATTATAACGAAATTATAATTATGAAAATACGAGTCATAAATGAAATTGCATAAACAAAAAGACTAGAGATTTAGAATTAACCTTTAGTCCTAGCAAATATGGCCTAAGAACAAATATCGAATTGATATTCTCCTAATTGTTGCACCCAAGATGCTATGAGAAATGCCCCTCAATTTACTAGAAAGAGATCCCTAAAAATTAATAAATATTTTTAGGGTTTTATGTTTTTTTGATGAGAGAAAATTAGGTCAAAAATTAGGGTAGAAAAAATGATCTCCCTCACTCCCTTATAACCGTGTATTAGGAGGAAAACGGGGAGATATTTTTCTTCCCTTTTTTTGCTTAAACCGTGTCTACCAAAAATGAGTAAAGAAATCTCTTTATTTTTGGCAGTTATTTTACTGTATAAAATGTGTGTATATTTTATCAATTGTCTATTATATCGACATGTAATAATAAGTCCACTCATAACAGTTTGCAGTCGATTTATTAATATCGTTCTGTCAACATTTATTATGACAATATCGTATAATATATACATTAACTATAAATATCGCATATTTATAATTTGCTTATTAAATATAACCGTTTATGTTTAATTACGAATTAACATCTTAATTCGTTTAAGCTAACATTATATACAATAATTAAATATAACTGTTTATATTCAATTTACAAATTTTCAGTTAATTCGTCTCAGTTAATATTATTTAATTGTATTAAATAATCGTCTCATCATCACATTAACTAACTGTTTAGTCAAATACATGGACTAACCTTTTAGTCATGTAAGGCATCAATGTGATTATATTTTCATACAATTACATCTCTCAAACACATCCTTTAGGTGTGACTTTTAGGGACCAGTTGATCACCGCCATCAGTATGATAATAACGTCAAACTTCTAGCAAGCCAACCGTTATTAAGTAAACGTTAATCAACTGATAAAATACTAAGTATACCCTTGTGAACCTATAAGAGATTTATAAACGTTATCACACTAATTGTGGAGGACACTAGCTCCAACAATCTCCCACTTGTCCTCACAAGTGTATGTGCGATAACCGATTCTCATATCCTAAAATTTCTCCCACTCAATGTAAAACAATTTGCAAAATCCGTATTCACAAAGGTCGTATTTTACAAGTGATCAATATCAAGAGTGGTTTTCCCGACTAGAGAGTAACTTAACTGGTAAACGAATCATCATTCGAGCATGGCCATGCATTTCAGTTACAACTCCTCGAGTGGCCCTGAGAAATAACTAAACCTGATAAAGGTTGGATATTTTCTTCAACTCGAATCCGCATGAGATATAAGCACAAGTATGAAATGACCCGGTGAAAATCGCTTAGCCTCCGATTCTGGTCGACCATGAGAAAGAAACCAAAGTCACCCAAAATCGCCTTAATCTCAAGAGACGGTCGATAGTCAAAAGAATCGACTCTAGGAACACAATGGACGTCCAATCCACGACCTGGCACCGAATGTTTTTAAACATTTAGGACTCCATTACGTTGTCACAATTTGTCCTACGAGGTATCGTTATAACTCGCATCTGTGATCGATCAGCCAACTGTTTGACTTATGGCTCGTTGAACCCACCATCAATCAACTTCACAAAATAATAGCCAGAGTTATCAGCTCATGTAGGCGATTACGGACCAAAATAAATATAATGTAATTCAGTTCACTTTGTGGCGTTCAATGTTGTCGTACAATCCACATGAAAAACAAAATATGAAATAAAACGATGAAGTTATAAATAGCATATGAAAAGGATAATGTCTCGAATCCATAATCAACTAGTACAACTCAGGAACACGTTTAATTCCCATGGAAATAACGTGCCCTTCATGCTTATCATATGACAATGGTTTAGTGAGAGGATCCGCGATGTTGTCATCCGAAGCTATCTCGTCAATCACTATCTCTTCTTGCTCCACGTAATCACGGATCAGGTGAGCCTTCCGTTATACATGTCTAGACTTGTTGCTAGACTTAGGCTCCTTAGCCTGGAAGATGGCACCTCTATTGTCACAATAGATAGTGATCGGGTCATTCGAACTAGGAACTATGGTTAGTCCGTGTAAGAATTAACGCATCCATATAGCTTCCTTTGCTGCTTCTGAAGCGGCATAGTACTCAGATTCAGTAGTAGAATCTGCTACAACTTCCTATTTGGAACTCTTCCAGCTGACCGCAACACCATTAAGAGTGAAGACGAATCCAGACTGAGATTTCGAATCATCTCGATCTGTTTGGAAGCTAGCATCTGCGTAACCGATTGCACATAGCTTAGTATCTCCTCCATAAGTCAATACCCAATCCTTAGTCCGCCGTAGGTACTTAAGGATGTTTTTAATAGCTATCCAGTGTGTTTCACCTGGATTCTTTTGGTACCGACTCGTCATACTCAATGCATATGCCACGTCTGGACATGTGCATATCATGGCATACATGATTGATCCTATGGCTGATGCATAAGGAACACGACTCATGCGTTCAACCCCTTCAGGCGTCGTGGGTGACTGAGACTTGCTCAAATGCATCCCAGACGTCATTGAAAGGTTCTCCTTCTTGGAGTTGGTCATGCTGAACCTTTCAAGAATCTTATCTAAATAAGACTCCTGACTCAGTGATAACATCCGTCGTGATCTATCTCGATAGATACGGATTCCCAATATGCGTTGTGCCTCACCCAGATCTTTCATCTGGAAATGGTTCTTCAACCATCCTTTTACCGAAGATAAGAGAGGAATGTCATTCCCAATCAAGAGTATGTCATCAACATACAATATCAAGAAAACAATCTTGCTCCCACTAGACTTGATATATAAGCATGGTTCTTCGACCGATCGAGTGAAACCATACTCTTTTATCACCTGGTCGAAAGGATGATTCCAACTCCGAGAAGCTTGCTTAAGTCCATAAATGGAACGCTTAAGCTTGCACACTTTCTTAGGATTTTCAGGATCTATGAAACCTTCGGGTTGTACCATGTACAATTCTTCCTCCAAATAATCGTTTAAGAAGGTGGTTTTCACATCCATCTGCCAAATTTCATAGTCATGAAAAGCGGCAATCGCTAAGATTATCCGAATGGAACGCAGCATAACTACGGTTGCAAAAATTTCATCATAATGCAATCCGTGCACTTGAGTGAAACCTTTTGCCACTAGTCGTGCCTTATAGGTATCTGGTTGCCTGTCTACAGAATGTTTTATTTTGTAAAGCCATTTGCACTGTAGAGGTCGTACCTTGTTAGGTAAATCAACAAGATCCCATACGTCATTCTCATACATGGAGTCCATCTCGGATTGCATGGCTTCAAGCCATAGCTTAGAGTCGGAACAGGCCATGGCACCTTTATAGGTAGCGGGTTCATTACTCTCTAGGAGTAAAACGTCATTTTCTTCGACCATACCAATGTATCTGTTTGGAGGATTAGAGACTCTACCCGACCTCCTAGGTTCTTGAAACTCCGACAGCTTGAAGGTTCTATTACTTGACGTGTTCTCGAGAAATTCTTTCTCTAAGAACTTTGCACTAGCCGCAACAAAAACTCGATGTTCGGTAGGCGAATAGAAGTAATGACCAAACATTCCTTTTGGATAACCAATAAAGTATGTCTTGACCGATCGCGGGCCGGGCTTATCCTTGTGTGTCCACTTGACATAAGCCTCGCAGCCCCAAACCTGAATAAAGGACAAGTTAGGGACCGTTCTCTTCCACATTTCATATGGAGTCTTGTCGACAGCTTTAGACGGACTTCGGTTAAGTATAAGAGCAGCTGACAAAAGAGCAAAACCCCATAATGAATTAGGTACTACCGTGTGACTCATCATGGATCGAACCATATCAAGTAATGTTCAATTTCTCCGTTCGGTCACACCATTTAATTGAGGTGTTCCAGGTGGAGTTAAGTGCAAAACTATTACACAGTCTTTAAGGTGTTGATCAAACTCATTTGAAAGATATTCGCCACCCCGATCTAAACGGAGTGCTTTAACCTTTCTTCCCAGTTGGTTTTCAACCTTATTCTAGTATTCCTTGAATTTTTCAAAAGACTCACTTTTATGCTTCATTAAGTAGACATATCCGTATCTACTCAAATCGTCCGTGAAAGTGATAAAATATCTCTAGCGGTAATTGACATAGGTCCACATACATCAGTATGTATAAGTCCTAATAGGTTACTAGTGCGCATTCCAACGCCTTTGAAGGAAATTCGAGTCATTTTACCGATAAGACATGATTCACACGTGCCAAATGAAGAAAAATCAAAAGTGAGGATAGTCCCATTCTCAACTAGTTTCTTACACGTTTTTCATTCATGTGTCCCATTCGACAATGCCATAGATAAGTTTGATCTTTGTCACCAACCTTTAATTTCTTATTATTTACATCTAATATATCTGTGGTTTGATCTAAGATATAAATTCCATTAATGGAAACTGCTTTGTCATAAACCATTTCATTAAAAGAGAAAATACAGCTATTGTCCTTTATTGAAAATGAAAAACCGTCTTTATCAAGTACGGAAACAGAAATAATATTCTTAGACAAACTGGGTACATAGTAAAAGTTATATAAATATAACTCAAAACCACTAGGAAGTTGGATTACGTATGTTCCCATTGAAACTGCAGCAACCCGTGCTCCATTCCCGACTCGCAGGTCCACATCACCCTTTGCGAGGGGTTTGATGTTGTTTAGGCCCTGCAAATAATTACACAGATGAGAACCACAACCAGTATCAAGTACCCAAGTTCCAAAACTTGCATGGTTAATCTTAACCATATGAATATAAGATGACATACCAACAGGAGTGACGCGGCCTGCTTTTATGTCCTCACGGTACACGGGACAGTTCCTCCTCCAATGCCAAGTCTTGTGACAATGGTGGCACTCAATGTCACTACCCTTGCTCTTTGCCTTGCCTTGTGAGCCACTAGCCTCACCAGACCCACTCTTACCGTTTCCTGACTTTTTAAACTTTGGCTTTCCTACAGTTAGGTCGCCGTGAGCTTTGCCCTTACCCTTATTCTTGTTGGAAATCATGAGAACATCTTGCTTCATGCTCCCACTCAATTTCATATCCTTCTCGGTCTGTACGAGAAGTGAGTGTAGCTCATAATGGCTTTTCTTCATGTCATTCATGTAGTAATTTGCCCTGAAGAGGGCAAAATCATCATGAAGTGAATGAAGCATACGGTCAATGACTATGCTCTCACTGATTTTGAAATCAAGTGCCTCCAGTTTCTCGACATTCTCAATCATGTTAAGAATGTGTGGGCTAACCGGTTGGCCCTTCTGGAGTTTCGCATCAAAGAAGCGACAGGTATGTTCATAAGTAACGATTCTCGGTGCTTTTGAGAACTCATTAGTGAGCGTGGTGAGAATCTTGTTTGCACCTTGGGCAATGAAGTGTCTTTGCAAATTGGTTTCCATTGCAAAAATGAGTACGTTCTTTATCGCACCCGCTTCCATAACGAAGTCACTATAAGCAATTGACTCGTTAGCTCTTGCATTGGGGCCTGGGTTTGGCGGTATTGGCTCAGTTAAGTACTTGAGCTTACCGTCAGCAATGGCAGCATTCCGTAATGATGCCTCCCAGTCCGCAAAGTTGGACCCGTCATTCTTCAGTCGTGTGAACTGATTCATGTGGTCCATGAAAGCTTTTATCAAAATAAAATGTATTCTACACTGCGAAAAGAAGGAAAAATATAATAAGCATACTCATCGTTATGATTTAAGTCTAATGCAATACTGTCCATGATAACTAACATTCAATCTATATGAGTCAACTTTCATGCATATTAGTAGGTGGTTTGGTTTAGGCGGAATATGATGCATTAACTATCATGTTAAGAAAAGCAATAGGAATGGAAAAACGTACAACAAAAACAAAGTCCTAGTGTTGCCTATCTACCAAAATGAACATAAATACAACTTTGGATTCCTTCCTAGGACCCGAGAAGCTTGTCTTGATGTTCCATCTTGGTCCATGTAGCGGGAGTGAGCAATCCAATCTCCATCTTTAGTCTTCTCAAAATTACAATTAATAAATTACAAAATGAACATATTGACATCCTAATTTCAAAACCATAATACTTAAAGAAAACCAAAAGGAGATACGAGATCTCAAAATTACATTAAAATTATGTTTCTATCATTACGAAAGCATAATTAACTAACGCTACACTAGGTATTACAAATTGCAACCGATTGCAAAAATACGTAAATAAACAATTCGACAAAACATTCAACTAAATAAAAATGCATCAACTATAAATTAATCATTCAAGACATAATTCCTTAATTATGTAGAGTAATTTATCCAAACCACCTATTTAAATGATTAAATTATGGGACAATTCCTCAATTACTCACAATAATTTTAATCTTAATACAAATTAATCTTGTAATATGAATTAATCAAACTTTATTTTAAACCTCTTTAAAATAATTGGGTATCTATAATTTGTGAACTTTTTCACAACTAACAATCATACATTATGAATTTAATGTATAATTATTATTGGCCAAAAACTAACAAAAAAAAAATTTTATTATAGCTCACGGCATTTCAAAAAAAACAAAAAAACAGATTTTTTTTTCTTCTAATGCTCTCGGCATTTTGCCCAAAACAAAACAGCCTTTTTTTTTTCTTTTCTCGGCATTTAGCCCTAAAACAAAACAAAACAGTTTTTTTTCTTGGTGCTCTCGGCTGAATTAAAAAAAAAAACCAAAAACCCCCCCCCCCCCCCCTTTTTTTATTATCGAAAAAAATAAAACATTAAGATGAACAAATTTGTTTAAAGTTGCTATTAGAACAAGATTGGCATAATCATGAACATTTAAATTAATGAATCATGATCCTTAAACAACAATTTAACATCATGTGTGCCAAAAACTATATAGCAAAAACAAATAATCATCATTAATCAAAACAATTCCATTTACATTTCAATTTAATTCTTATTAAATCAAAACATCTACAAATTTATTATATTATCATCTTAACCTATTAAAACAATAATATGAATAAATCTAAATGGAAACAAAACAACAAAAACAAAGGAAAAAACAAAATACCTCTCGGCAAAAAAAAAAATTTCACGGCCGAAAGGTTTTTTTCTTCAAATATTTTTTTTTTGTTTAAATTCATTCATGAAAATCATATAAAATAATTCCGTGGCCTATGCTATGATACCAATTGTGAACCTATAAGAGATTTATAAACATTATCACACTAACTGTGGAGGACACTAGCTCCAACAGAAGCATCATTGTTGAGATATGTATTTTACACCTTTGACTTGAATAATGGTACGATTTTTCCCTAACCCGCTGCAATAGCAGAAAAAGTATACAACAGCAGTTTGATATATGCCAGCTAATTACAATATGTTTCACAGAAAATCTTGCTTATTTCCATTAATTTAAAGGATTACAAGTTTACACATAAAGAGTACAAAGTCCCACCATACATAATAAACTAGGTAAATAACAATTAGAAGAAGAAATTTGACAATTAACTTAAGTCATGCCTCATTATTTTTGAGTTCTACGATATTCATGGTTCACTTCTTGCATTCTTCTTTTGACTTCAATATTTCACTGTCATTTGATTTTTCACGTTTGTCAACGTTTGTTTTACGCGATAAATATCTTTAGCTACGTATTTGCAAAAATTATAAAAGTTGGATATTTTTAATGTACTTCTAAATACCTAAGTCATTATAATATTTTATTTGGTGGATCGCCTTGGAGTGCAAGGAGTACCGTACTCTCGGAGGACACAAGAATTTTTTTGGTGATATTGTCTCTGAATTCCAGAGGATGAGGTAACAAAAAACGTAACAAAAAACATAAATAAGGGCCTTGTTGTCTCAGCAGATGATGATCAACTTGGGTCGTAACCCATAGATAAGGGCCTTGTTGTCTATCATCCGAATAGAAGTCCTCTTTCCCCGCATCTTCCCCGCAAATCTAGCCCCTAAATTTCTTGCCTGACGAAAACTATCTAGCAGTTGGCTTCGTCAAACTCGATAAAACTGAACCCTACAAAACCTTGCTTATTTGTCGACACAGGGTACACTTTTTTAACCGCGGTGAAACCGGACTCATGAAGCATTTACGTCAACCACCCAAAATCAGGGTTTAAAACCTTTCCACTCTCATCATAATGAACAGGGAGATTACCGAGAATACAAGTAAAAGACTGTGCGTAACGAGAACGTGATTGTAGCTCCGATACACCAGCTATATTTTATTTAGAGAGAAATTAAAGAGTCAATGTTTGATAATTTAGATTTTGACCTAAAACATTATGAAGACATATCTATAGAATTATTTGGATCAAATTGAATATTATTGGTCAAATTGAATTTTTATTAAAGTTCTGATAAAGTTTTGCATGCAGTTGTCAAACTGAGAAATCTAATCAAAGTGACAACGGTCGAATTGAAAAACCGTTCTTTCATAATAGAAAATTATAACTGTTACAAGAAACTGTTGGAATATGTGTCCTCCGACAATAATGCGATCATGACTGTTGATCATGATGATCACATGTTTAAGTCTCATTATAAAGAATACAATTGGGAAGTAATTTTTACTGTCAACTGGTCCACACATATCGGTAATGATTGGCTGACTAGAGTTTGACATTACTGTCGTGCGACGGTGGTGATCAGTTGATCCCCTAGGTCATACCTATAGGGCAACACTCATAATTGATCATTTAATTGATCGTATAACGTTACGAGTCAATTAAATTATTTAAAATTGACGGAAGATTTTGGAAGTATTATTTACGTATCTCATTGAAATTTGATTAAATGAGATACGGTCTGAGTAACCGAATTGTTTCATTACTCAGATGAAATTATTGTTTAAGGAAACAATTGAAATTGAATGAATTATTATAAATACAATTTATTGTGATTTATAAATTGGTAAAATATTTTGGTACAAGTAATTATGAATTACTAAGTCGATTTTTATATATGACGTATTTTTATTAATACGTTGATTTTTAATATGTTAAAAATACATAACAATTTTATGTAACATATGACATGTTACATAAGACAAATTGACAAAAATAAAATGGATTCCATTTTACACATATGTACCGAAATTAAGGAGGATTAAGGATAATATTGTGTTTATAATGTGAGTGGTAAACACAATGATTACCTACTAAACTAGCCATGCAACCCTAATGCTCATTGTGAAGAACAACTCAAGCATGCATTGGCTCCCTCTAATCCCCCCCTTCCACCCGGTTTTTGAGATGAAAAACCACTTTGGTTTTTCATCTTATTTTACCTAATATACACTAAAATGTAGTTAGTGTATTATTCATTCTTCATTCATCAAAAATTAAGTTTTTAGAAAGATAAAAACCTTCCTCTTCCTTCTCTCTAAAACCGGTTTTGAGGAGACCAAAATAAAATATTTTTGGGTCAATTTTTCTACAAAATTAATATTGTCTAGTATTCATAATATTAATTTTATTAAGAGTGTGCTTTGGGTATAAAGCTTTGGGAGAGATCCTATACTTGGATCTTAGTTCTTCCACTAAGGAAAGCACAAGAACAAGAGAGAAGGTGATCCCTCTTGTGCCCATATAAACCGAATTTCCAATGTAAGGATGAATGTTTCTTCTTTATTTTGTTTATAAGTTTGCATGCATAAGATCATTTATTAATTTTATGACAAATTAAAATAAAACATATATGAATATGTTTGTATATTGATCTACTTTTCTTTCAATCGGTATTAAGAGCCTTGGTTGTTTGCATGCAAATCGGTTAAAAGTTTTTCCGAGTTATAAGATTAACATATAAAACTTGTATAATTTGTGTTATTATGAAATATCACGAAATTAATTTATGCATGTTAAAATTTCTGGTCCTAAAATGTTTTTAGGATATTTTGGTTAATTTATGGATTTTTATTGTTCATATTACATAATAATGACATTAAAAATATGATTTTATGAATAAAATGTCATTTTCAGACTAAAATTAGCTAAACTTTGAATTTTCCCGTGCTTTTTGGATATGTTATCACATATATTATTTTGATATGACCTTTAAATTTTCATAATTTTTGGACTTCTTATGCTCGAAAAATAGATTTTTCATTATTAAATTCGGATTTAGGTGAAAAATAGGTTAATATGAGATAAATTTCGAATATGGTCATAGAAATTTAGTATGTTGTCACATGCAATTTTACAAGATGTGTGTAAAATAATAGGCTATATTGAAGTATTTTTGCATGATTTATGGATTTTTGAAGAAAAATAGCATGAATAGTGACTTTATTAGTGAAATATTAATAAAACATACTCTATGACTAAAGAAAAACATTATATGTTGCATTTTATTATAATTTTCATATCTAAAATTGAAAAGTTAATGAATATAATTTTCACATGTTTTTATGATTATTTAGTTAAAACCGATAAACCGCAACATTGTTTTTCTGGATAAATTTCGAAATTTTTAACCTAAGTTTTTGAACATTATGAGTGTCATGGTATTTTTCCAGAATTTTCATAAGTTTAAATTTTGAATTTTGAATTTATTTGAAATTTTGTGATTTATTTGAAGTTTATAGCTTATTTTTGTAATTTTGGTCCATTAATGAACAATTTTTAGAAATATGAGTTAATTATGGTCAAATAATTAGTGAAGACTAAATTTTGAGTCCTAAGAGGTTAGGGTAATTAACTTATGCATAAATATGAATTTATGTAATTTTTGTGATTATAAAATGTTGGAATCACGCAAATCCGTAAAAACCGAGTAATATACGATATTGGCTATTTAAAGGCGATTTAGCATAAAATTGGGCATGTTCATACATATTATAATGCTTCATTTTCTTTATGATTGTCATAATTTTATTTATGTAATTTTTACTTAGTATGGCCTTAGTTTTTAATTGATATTACCCGAAATGTATGGGAATATCGATTCGGTTGTAATTTTTATTGTGATCTCGTATCACCGTTTTGTAATTTAATAGATTTATTTTATTATAGTTACATATGTATAATAGGAAATTATGTAATTCATTATGTAATTTTATTTATTCCGGAGTTCCCAAAGACGGATTTCCTAAAGATGGCGATACATAAAGACGGTGTTACCTCGAGATGCGTGCCACAACCGAAGTTCAAGGGACCAATGGAGTTGGTTTCCGAATGTGTAATAGTTAAATAGTTTTCTTTTTTAGGAAGGCCATACTAGGATTTTATTTTTATGCTTTGCATTTTATTTATATGTCACATGCATCGCTAAATCGCCATAACTAAAACATGCATCATCATCTAATCGAGTTCATCGACCGTGTTAAATACAATTATTGTAGTTCACCGCTTTAGTTCACATAAAACGTGATAGATAATAAATTGACATGACCTCTCGCTAAAACAATTAATTGAGACATAGCCTTACCAAATAGTAGAAACCATGAAAACCTATTTCGCGAGGGAGTGCACTCGGCCATCCCGGGGTACAAACCTTGTTACGTAGGGAAAGTGGGTGATGAATGTCTATCCACCGAATTCGTGTTGATGAGGGTTTCATCGGCCATCCCGTGCCCAAATTAATGTGAATTTGGATCATGGACACATTTATTCGAAATTTGGATTGAACTCAACGGAAGTATTCGTGACCGTAGTCGCATGTGTTCCGGGCTATAGATAAACATTAGAGTAATTTTATCGACCAAGAGTTCTAAAAGTAGAATCGATTAAACGTTCATCCACCGAGTTATATTAATAAGGGTTCCATCGGCTATCCCGTGCCTAAATTGATATGAATTTGGGTCTTGGAATCATTTATCTAGTTGGGTAGAGGTCACTAGAAAAATGCATTAAACTTGTTTAAATTATAAATTTTTACGAGTATTATTATTAAAACGACATTTGTTTTACTCCTTCTATTTTGTTTTGTAGACCACTTCTTTTTCTCATAACAAATGGAAACACCAACGCCTAACACCACGCCTCTCGCTAATTCATCATGGCTCCGATCCTTCATGGATCGTAAACTTGAAAAGAATGGGTCAAATTTCTCCGATTGCGATGTCCAACTCAAATTAGCCGCCTAAGGTGACGACAAGCTTCGTTACCTAACCAAGGCCTCTCCACCCGAACCTACTACTAGGTCGACCGCCGCCACTAGGGAAGCATATGAGGCTTACCATAAGGAGTCCGCCGCAATGAAAAACGTCTTGATATTTGCGATGGAGGCGGACCTCCAAAGGAGAGCCTTTAAAATAGGCACCGCTAATGAGATTTACTCCAAGCTTGTGACAATGCTTTCACAAACTCCGCGGATCGTCCAATATGAGGCGGCCGCGGCATTCTTTGATCTCGACTTCAAAGAGGGCCAAAAGGTTAGCCCTCATGTGCTCAAACTTATGGAGCTTGTCGAGACCTTGAAAATTCAAAAGGTTGAAATCCCCAAAGAACTCATTGTAGATAGGGTTCTATACTCCTTGTCCAAAGTCAAAGCATATGTTCAATTCCGGGTGAATTTTAACATGCAAGACAAGGATGTGTCTCTTGAAGAATTGCACAAGTTACTTGTGCAAGCCAAAAGGGACATGGGGTTAAATGTGAACCCACCAAAGGATGTGCTTAACATAAGCACTAAGAGCAAGGGGAAGTTCAAGAAGAATGGGAGGAAGGGTAAGAAGCAAACTCCCACTTTCACCAAAGCTAAGGCTAATGATGCTAGCACTTCAAAAATCAAGAAGGGTCCTCTTGATAAATGCCATTATTGTAATGGTATGGGACATTGGAAAAGAAATTATTCCAAATACCTTGGTGATATTAAGGCTGGAAAGATCACTCCAGTAGGTAAATGACTATCCTTCTTTTATGTTTCTAATTCAACTATGGTATTGTGATACAAAGTTGTGATAATGTATCTCCCTTTTTATTGTAAATAGGGCCTCCACCAAGCAAAGACAAAGGAAAAGAAAAGCAAGCATAAGAAACCATCAAGAAGCTAGGAATAGCTTTTATGGAGCTTTGTTTTTTATTGTCTTATTTTATTCATGTTTTGGATTTTAGAACCTTTAAGTTTCCGTGTTTGACATGAAAAGGTATTTTGGATAATTGGTTGTATTTTGGATAATGGTGGCTTGGTTTGCAACCCAAGTCACCTGTTTTATCATTTTATCCTTTGTTCTAAAATTCGTATTTAAATGCTTGTTCTTAGAAACATATAACTTAAAGTGATCTAATAGACAAATATAATGACGGGATTCATTATATGTCCACATGCTTAAGGCTTGTGTATGATCATTTATAAAGTAATTTTTGAGTCTATGAACTCTCTCAAAGGAATGTCAATCACCAAGTACACATACGAAATCTAAAACTATTAGTCAATCTATGAGATAGTTTCTCCTTATACTTCAACATCATTATTTGTGTCTCATATGCTATCTTTGAATCTCTAGTGTATTTATTCTAAAGATAGAGTGGGAGAAAAATGAGGACACACGAGGCAAGATATATTTGTGTACTTGTGTAACTGAGATCTACGCAAGAGAGAATGATTTGAATGAAGGTATATCTATTTAAATAGTATACCCAATAGATGAGATCTATGGTCTCAAGTAAGTTCTATATGACTAAAGAGACCAAGTGTAGTAATCATAAGAGTATGTTCTCAAGATAACTACACGAGGAGACCAAAAGGAAGTTTTGGAACAAAATGACTAATATAAAGTCTTAACAAGAGTTTTGACTAGTTTATGAAAAATTTTGACCAATAGTTTCAACCTTGAGATTTACTTAAGAGCCTAAATGAATCAATGTAACATCCTAGTAATAAGCGATATTTATGACTAGAGGTTGCAAGGATTGATATACCGATATCCTCAATTGCTAAAGGTTAAACCATGCAAAAGTCATTACTTAACTTCATTATGAAAATGAATTGGTTAAACCTCCTTCTAAAATGGATATTTTGAAGGACGTATATTAGATATTACTTATATTTAATAAATGACATTGCCACACATCATTATGACATGAATGTGTTAGAGATTTAAAATCTATTTCCATAAGGTTAAGATGAAACCTCTTCGAAATAGGAATTTTGAAAGGATATGATGGGAACATATATGGTTTCATCTTAATAACTTTGCAAAGCAACATACATTCCAATTTTGAAATGTTTTCGATTAAGTAATAAATTTCGAAACATGTGGAATTAAGTGGGAGTTTAGAAATTATCATGTGAAGACATGGAATTTAGTGGGAGCTATCATCCTCTGAATGTTTACAACTCATTACTCATTAGGAATGACGAGCTAATATCTTCCTTCACAAAGAAGTATTTGAGTTTTCAATTCTGGATGAATTTGGACTATGATGAATCCAATTACATCAAGAAATATTGGATTAGTATTAAGAGATACACATCGTATCAACATACACATAGGTTATTCATGTAGATGAAAATGGAATTGCCATTAGCAGTCATGGTCGTTCATTGAACCTAAGAACGGTTGATCTCATGATTATAAGTTACTAATGTTTCCGCCATTAGAATAATCATGCACATGTCCAATTATAAATCATATGCATAAGAGCATGATGAATCATTGGTAAGCCATAGTAAAAACGTCATGAATTCTCGAGAAGAATTCGATGAGCGATTTCGGTGTTTTGAGAATATACTGTTATGTGTCAAGAGGTTGCACATATTATAGAGAATCCGAACACACGTAAAGATTTATGAAAATCCTATACTTTTCAAGCTAAAAGGAGAAATAGGAAGTTTGGAAAGATACTTAGTTGAATAAAAGGTTGCTCAAAACTAATCTTTCCTAATATGCTAGGACTTGTGAGAAGTGCTAGGCTAATCATCTTGACAAATTGTTGCAAGACTCTACAAAACATATACCTAGTGCATTGTGTGTGGATGGAGTACTTGATCAGTGCAAGTTATATCATTCATCACAAATTTGTTCATTATGTGATAATCAATAAGGAAGTTCTTTAAGGATAAAGAACCGAAACCAAGGTCGGGAACCTTGATGTGTACTTGGTAAGGTTCATGCAATGAGTGATAACATGAATATAAAGGATAATACGATTAAGAAGTTTGAACACATGGACACGTAACATGTTAAACTTCTATTGCAATCAACAAGTGTTTACACACTTACGATATGCATGACAAGGTTGTAATATGGTATTGACTACCCGAGTGTGATGTCGACATTTGTCGTTTGAGTTATTATTAACTCACCTTATACTTTGTTACATCCAACGGGTTGTAGAGACAATTGAACCCCGTTTAAGTGAACACGGATTAGCATTGTATTTGCCCATAGTTACTTGTATGAGGTGACGTCTCGATGTGACTAGAGTGTGATGCGATTGATGGCAAGTTCAAGTGCCATAGAGTCATGTGAGATGACTAGTCGATCACATAGGCAGACTGATAGGAACATTTTGTCGGGCATTATGACCGCTTATAGAGTTCTGGCAAATTTATATAGCCTGGTCGTGGCGAGAGCTGCTATAGTATTCAAATAAGTCGATTCTTTTGACTAAAGACTATTCGCCTAAGATGGCACAGTTTCAGATTAACTTTGATTTGTGTTACTACGACCTTCGTAAATGGGGTCAAATGGGCATATTTTGGGTTATGATGGATGTGGCTAGTTGAAGGGAATGAGTGCGATAGGAATTATCCACCCCTAGTCAGGGTTATAACAATATCTCAGGGCCACGCTCGGAATGTATCCATGGTGGATAAATCCGGTCAATCAGTTATTCTCCAGATCAAGGAAACCACTCTCGATATGATCACTTGCAAGTACGACCTGAAAGACACCTTGCATTGAGTGGGAGATAGTAATAGGACAAGAGAATTGGTGACGCACACTTGTCGAGGACAAGTGGGAGATTGTTGGAATATGTCTCCTCCAACAATAATGCGATCACGACTGTTGATCATGATGATCACATGTTTAAGTCTCATTATAAATAATACAATTGGGAAGTAATTTTTACTGTCAACTGGTCCACACATATCGGTAATGATTGGTTGACTAGAGTTTGACATTTGTCGTGCGCGGTGGTGATCGATTGATCCCCTAGGTCATACCTATAGGGCAACACTCTTAATTGATCATTTAATTGATCGTATAACGTTACGAGTCAATTAAATTATTTAAAATTGACCGAAGATTTTGGAAGTATTATTTACGTATCTCATTGAAATTTGATTAAATGAGATATGGTCTGAGTAACCGAATTGTTTCATTACTCAGATGAAATTATTGTTTAAGGAAATAATTGAAATTGAATGAATTATTATAAATACAATTTATTGTGATTTATAAATTGGTAAAATATTTTGGTACAAGTAATTATGAATTACTAAGTCGATTTTTATATATGACGTATTTTTATTAATACGTTGATTTTTAATATGTTAAAAATACATAACAATTTTATGTAACATATGACATGTGACATAAGACAAATTGACAAAAATAAAATGGATTCCATTTTACACATATGTACCGAAATTAAGGAGGATTAAGGATAATATTGTGTTTATAATGTGAGTGGTAAACACAATGATTACCTATTAAACTAGCCATGCAACCATAATGCTCATTGTGAAGAACAACTCAAGCATGCATTGGCTCCCTCTAATCCCCCCCCCCCCCCCCTTCCACCCGGTTTTTGAGATGAAAAACTACTTTGGTTTTTCATCTTATTTTACCTAATATACACTAAAATGTAGTTAGTGTATTATTCATTCTTCATTCATCAAAAATTAAGTTTTTAGAAAGATAAAAACCTTCCTCTTCCTTCTCTCTAAAACCGGTTTTGAGGAGACCAAAATAAAATATTTTTGGGTCAATTTTTCTACAAAATTAATATTGTCTAGTATTCATAAAATTAATTTTATTAAGAGTGTGCTTTGGGTATAAAGATTTGGGAGAGATCCTATACTTGGATCTTAGTTCTTCCACTAATGAAAGCACAAGAACAAGAGAGAAGGTGATCTCTCTTGTGCCCATATAAACCGAATTTCCAATGTAAGGATGAATGTTTCTTCTTTATTTTGTTTATAAGTTTGCATGCATAAGATCATTTATTAATTTTATGACAAATTAAAATAAAACATATATGAATATGTTTGTATATAGATCTACTTTTCTTTCAGAAACTCATAGCTATAACATAACAATGGGTACCACAAACCGTTGCTGGTGTTAATTTAGTAACAGTTTTCGAAATGTCGTTTTCTTAAACTAGTAACGGTTGTCTAACAACCGTTGATAAGAGTGATTCTATAACGAGGTTTTAGTAACCGTTAAACGTTTTTTATAAAGGTTTGTTAAGCAGCCGTTGTCACCTTATAATAACAACGGTTTTCGAGGAAAACCGTTATTATTATTAACGCGGTCTAGGTTTCCGCCAATATTTGGAAAACGGTAATCTAAGTGTTGTTATTATATGCATTAAACCGTTGTGATATGCTCGTTATTGATGGCCAGATTTGGCGTAGTGAGACCATGCTTGGTTTTAAATGTTGTCTTCCACTCATCTCCCTCTCTGATTCTGACCTGATGATAGCCTTGTCTAAAGTCTATCTTTGAAAAGATCCTTGCCCCACTAAGTTCATCTAGGATATCATCTAGTCTTAGAATATGGAATCTATACTTGGCAGTGATGTTGTTAATGGCTCTAATGCTAGTACACATTCTCCATGTTCCATCCTTGCTTCTTTGGTACAAGCAATGCAGGCACTGCACAAGAGCTTAGAGAGTCCCTCACAAACCCCGTGCTCATCAGTTCTCCTAATTTCTTATGTAAATCATGTGTTGCCTTTAGATCATTCCTATAGGCTGCCTTGTTTGGTAGCACAGCTCCTGGGATGAGATTAAAGTAACGCTCCATTCCTCTCAAAGGTAGCAATTCCCTAGGCAACTCTTTTAGAAACAACCTCATAAGCCTTCAACATTTGCCTGATTTCAGCAGGTAGTGGTAACTCTGCTTCTTCTGTTATTCCCTTAGTAAGGAGAATACAGATAATCTCCATGTTGTTTAACTCTTGAACCATTTATGATTCACCAATCATCAACACTTCCTTGGAATGCTCAACAAGAATGGGTGGTGCTGTGTATTTTAGAGTTGGTGGTAGGGGTGTCAGAGTAATCTTCTTCTTTCCTAGATTAATATAATAAGTGTTCTCCCTTCCCTGATGCACACAGTCCCTCTCAAATTCCCATGGTCTTCCCAATAATAGATGACAAGCATCCATTGATAGTACGTCACACAAAACCTCATCTAAATAATCCTTTCCAATGGAGAAAGGAACCAAGCACTGCTTATCAACCCTTACTTTAGCTCCCTTGTTTAACTATCTTGGTTTATATGGTTGAGGATGGTCCTGTGTAGACAAGCTCATCTTCTCAATCAAGGTTTTTGAAGCAACATTGGTACAGCTACCCCCATCAATTATCAGATTACAGACCCTCTCTTTTATTGTGCACCTAGTTCTGAATATCTGCTGTCTCTAGTCCATCTCAAGTGGTTGAGGTTGGGCATGCATAACACTCTATGTCACAAGGTTCAGACCTGAGTCTGGCATGACAACCATCTCAGTCTCCTGAACTTCCTCACTTGCCTCAGCATCAGGCTCCTCTTCATTGTCATAGACTAGAACCTCATCCTCTCCCCAATGTATCACTTCCAGAGTACTTAAAGTTCTCTTAAAAGGACAATCTTTGGTAAAGTGATCATATCCTTGACATTGAAAACATTTTTCAGAGGAATGGTTTTCTTTTGACCAAAGTCAGTTGACTTTGAGGTACAGAGATAAAGGCTGGTCTTTCTGCGGTGGCATCAGAACAGGTGGCTTAGCTACGATCTCCTTGATTCTGTCAAATGCCTTTTGACAATCATCGTCTCACATAGTGTGGTCCGTCTTCTTGAGCTTCTTGAATATGGGTTCGCAGATCATAGGAGCTTTGAAATGGAGCGACTTATATATTGCACCTTGCCTAGGAAACCTCAAACTTCCTTTTTTGGCTACGGTTGTGGCATCTCGATTAGAGCCTTGATATTGGATGTATCAATCTCTATCCCTATTTGACTCCCTACATATCCCAACAGCTTACCGGACGTTACCCCGAATGCGCACTTCTGAGGGTTAAGTTTCATGTTGTACTTGCGCAATTTGAGAAATAACTTGCGAAGGTTGGCGATGTGACCTTGCCTGTCCTTCGACTTAACGATCATGTAATCTACATATACCTCCACCTCTTTGTGCCTCATGTCATGCAATAGGGTAGTTGCGATGCGTTGATATGTTGCTCCAGCGTTGATTAACCCAAGTGGCATAACGGTGTAGCAATAGGTTCCCCACTGAGTGCCGAACACCATTTTATGCATATCCTCTTTAGCCATTTTGATCTTATTGTATCCTTCATACCCATTTATGAAATAAAGGAGTACGTGATCTGTTGCATTATCTACTAGTATGTCGATGTGTGGCGGTGGGAAGTCGTCTTTCGGACTGGCTCTGTTCAGATCTCCGAAATCAACAAAAAATCGGATTCGCCCATCCTTTTTGGGTACGGGGACTATGTTAGCCACCTAGTCTGAGTACTCGAAAACTTTGATGAATCCGGCTTTGAATTGCTTGTCTACTTCTTCCTTAATTTTGAGAGCCCATTCTGTTCTCATTCGGCGGAGCTTCTAATTTACAGGCTTGAAACCTGTTCTGATTGGGATTCGGTGCTCTACAATGTCCATGTCTATCCCTGGCATATCCTTGTAAGACCAAGCGATGAAGTCTTTGAACTCATAAAGGATGTCGATGAAGCGAGTCCTTTTAATTGGGTCCATGGTCGTCCCTATCCTAAGTTCTTGGGGTTCTATGTATGTCCCTATGTTAATAGGTTCAATTATCTCTATAACTGGTGCCCCTTCCTCTTCTTCTAGTATTTCTTTAATTATGTAGAGAGGTAGTTCGATTGAGTCTGGGTCAGGATCATCCTCAGTATCATCACAAACAGAATTGCAATCAAAATAACACGAGGAGTAAGCAGAATCAGATTTATTCATATTAATGTTTGAAAATAGCTGAAACAAAGAGACCATCTACGCAGTAGTTAGTGGCGGCAGAGGGATAGTTGCATGGACATTTCCCAGAATACTATTAATAAACGATGTTATGCTAGGAGAAATGTTGGGATGGGGAATGATAACATGAGGAGACTCTATAGCGACTTCTCTAGACTTAGACTCAGGTTCCGATTCTGACTCCAACTCAGACTCAAACCCGTTGTCTTCTGGTTCTCCTTTGAACATCTATCCTTCTCAAGTTGTAAGACTGAAGAGCCTTCCTTTATTATTGGTCCATTTGATCGACTTCCTCCACCCTCTCTGCTGATTGGCTGGATCTGCATCTGTGATGAGCGTTGATGGTGAGATTGTCGTCGGGTCTCCCAATCAAACACATTTATATTCTCAACAAACAACTAGTTAGTGGTTAAGTCGAGGTCGATCCATGGGACGGTGTGCTTTGGGTTCTAAGTCTATCTATCTCAATTTATGCTAGTGTCACAATTGAATTGGGTTTGTAGTTGTGTTCTAGACTAATGCAACCAATAAAGTAAAACAAGCAATAAAAGGATGAATGTAAACAAATGACTAAAAGTGCTAGGATATTAGGGGTCCATAGGGGATTCATGGGAGTTGATCATACAAACATGTTTTCAATTATATGCAAGCCCTTATTGTTGTGATGGGATCGAGTTGGTGTATATCTTACAATCCCTAAGAAGGTTTGGGTCCCGGAGCCGAATCGATTAGATTGTACAACACCTACAAGTTGACTTAGTCCTTCCTATCCAACTATATGCATGGTCTAATGAGGCTCGAGTTGGTTTATGTCTTACAAGCCTCATTGAAAAGATAAGTGATGGGTGAAAATGCAAGTATTCATAGGCTCGCAATTCATCAAACATAACATATGCATAAGTTGAAATCACAACAAGAAAGCAAATAAATTATGTGAACATATTAGATTAAGCATGAATTATTCCCCATGTTTGTTTCCCCTAATTACCCATTAACCCTAGCTAAGGAAACTACTCACTCATGACAAGTTGAATATGTTAATAAGGTTGTCAATCATACAAACAAAGCAAAACATGATGAATAAATGAAAGTGATTAACAATAATTAAACAAGGGTAAAGAGAATTATACCTATGAAGATGATTCCAAATAATAAAGCAAAGAATAAAAGAAGAGTACTTGATTGATTGATGAAGAGTTGTCAATTCTCCAATAATAACCCAATAATCTTCAATTACCCAATAATAAACTTGAATTACTCAATAATAAACTTGAACAATAATTAAGGAAAAATTAATGTGTAATTTTGTGGAAAGATTAAAGGATAATCTATTCTAATCTACTCTTAATCTAATCTAAGGAAAGTTGGTTCTAAGAGGGCTTACTACTATGGGAACTTATTTTCTTGATTATTACAAATGGAGTATATATAGTAGTACATCATTAGGTTAAGCAAGGGTAGATTTGTAAATAGCATTGCTAAATGTTGAGTAGGGAAATGCTCCTCTCGAAGGAGATGCGCATATCACGTTGCTAGTCCCATCACAATATGCTCGGATCGTCTTGAAGCACGGTCGGTTCTGCCAAGGGATCCGTGCGTCTCTGGGAGAAGACGCTCAGATCATGGATCTTGGAGACACTCGGATAGAGCACGGGACGCTCGGATCATGGGTCTTGGAGACGCTCGGATCGAGCACGGGGCGCTCGGATCTGAGAAAGTGTTCTTCTTCATTCTTGTCTGCCAAACAATCCGAACGTCTTGGAGGGGAGACGCTCATCTCGAGTCTGGGGACGAGCGTCTTGAGTCTCGGGACGAGCGGATTGGCGGACAGCTTGTCTATTTAAGCTCGGATTGTAAAACGGACGTCATTTCTTCATCAGGACTGCTATTGGAGTGATTGAAAAGCCTAAACCACTTGATTTTTTGACGCCGTTTCATCTAGCATACTTTCAGAGCCAAAGGAGCAACTCTTGGTTTGGTTTCCAAGCAATTTCTTCTTGCAATGGCTTCCTTCTCGTCATCCTTGCTTTTAAGCCTACGATCCTTCTATATACTCTTTATTCCTACATCCTTGGTCATCATTCTTGCCTCCTCTTCATACTAGTCCATCCAATATCATCAAAACGCTTCTAAATATGCACGGGAGCCGGAAATTCCATCTCATTTATCTCCTTTCCTACAAAACATATGAAATGCACTAGGAGCGCAAAATAGGAAGGAATTGATGGATAAAATGGCCATGAAATGCTATATTAGTATGCAAAATAGGTTCAATTAGGGGACTAAATGTGCACAATTAAGAGTCACATCAAGCATTGCAGGGTTAAAATGGTCATCCTGTAGTATCATGGTAATAATCTCATCTTGGGCTGCCTTGACGAATCGATCCTTTCCGAATAAAAGGCTAACAGCTTGTTCGTCGAGACAAGGTGTCGGACGAGTTTTGACGGTAGGAACCGTTTATTAAAGAATGAAGTAGCAATCATGGAACACTTCGATTTTGGCTAGCTTGTTGCCTTTGAATATCTAAGGTTCAGGAAACCCGTGAAAAGATTCATGGTCTCCTTCCTTGATGAAATACTCATTCGGTGTAGAGTGATACGGCCACATTTAGACTCCTTGATGTTTACGATTATGAACTTGAGTGAGCATTTTGAAAGCCTCTGCTTTTGTAGGTTTGTATCCCAATCCTAATGGTATCTTCTGGGAATGACCCTCCTTGAAAGACGGGAAAGTACTACTCCTGATAGGGTTTAGTGGCATTTTTTTAAAGTATCCCTGAGATTTGAGTATGTGGTTGACCACCGGATTAGAATATGGGTTGAAGTATAGAGGAGCCAATTTACTTTCTACGAG
This sequence comes from Silene latifolia, assembly GCF_048544455.1. Classification (NCBI taxonomy): domain Eukaryota; kingdom Viridiplantae; phylum Streptophyta; class Magnoliopsida; order Caryophyllales; family Caryophyllaceae; genus Silene; species Silene latifolia. The sequence continues at coordinate 123,140,667 of NC_133538.1, read as the reverse complement.
ATTGATGATCTGGAATCCTCCTAGCTCGTGCATTGGATCTGACACAAATTGGTTATTGGAAATTTTCTCGATTACTACTTTAATGGGTGATGAAGTGATCGTCACTACTCGGCCATCTAAAGGGATCTTGATCTTTTGGTGAAGTGTGGATGTCATAGCTTTGGAAGCGTGAATCCATGGCCTACATAGAAGTAAGTTAAAGGATGCCTCGATGTCTACTATCTGGAAATTGACTTTTCTTTCAACTGGCCTAGTGGCCACAGTAAGATTGATAAGGCCTATTACTTTATGCCGTGTGCTATCATATGCGCGAACACCCTGATTACTCAGAGTCCAATCTAACTCTTTCATGCCTAGTTTATACACCATTTTTAGTGGTATGACGTTGACTGCGGAGCCATCATCCACTAGTGTCATTGGTACATTCTTCTTAAGACATGTGACAGTGATGTACAAGGCTAGATTTTAAGTGACGCCAAAAGGTGGCAAGTCTTCATCTGAGAAAGTAACTAGGTTACTAAGCTTGATTGAGTTCTGAAGGACTAGGTTGACTACATCATCAGGAGTAGAGTCGTATGCCACGTTGAGTTTAGCCAATGCTTGCAGTAAAGCTTGGCGATATGGAAATGAACTAGCCACTAGCTACCAGACTAAAAGATCAACCTTTGTCTTCTGTAGTTATTTCATTAGGTGATCAGTGGCGGAATTCGCATTACTATCCATTGAAGACGTGACATTCCCATTGGTAGCTAAATTACTCGTCTGTCCTGGGGTAACATTTTGATATAGGCGACCTGATCGAGCAAGATGATCGACGTTAATATCTTCTAAGGCTTTAACTAAAGGGTATTCTTTGAGGTAAACATCTTCATCGTCGTATGTCCAAACGCATTGATAGTGTTGAGCTCTCTTAAGCGCAGAATTTTGTCCTCTAGATCGATGATCTGTTGAACCAAACTATCTACTACCATGATGACTTCTTGCATTGTAGATTCGTGGGATAGAGTAAAGGACATTTGAGTGGCTTCCTCTTCTTGAGTTGAGACATTGGGATTGCGTAGGGATGACACGACATCCTCTAGTTCAGTAACTTGTCTACTCACGCACTTTGCCCAGGCGACAAAATCTGCGATAGTAGGTGTGATGGTAGAGTATATTTCTCTGTGGTCAACCATGTTGATCTCATCTCAGACTGGAGAGATAAGGTGTGAGCAATACAAGGTAGATTCCTCATCTGAAATCATCAAAATTCCAAGAGGATTCTTTGTGTTGTTAGGCTTACTTGCGGGAGGGATAGGCGCTAGTCCATCTTCGATCATGTCCTAAATGGCATGCTTCAACTTATAATAGTTTTCTGTGTCGTGCCTTTTACCTCTGTGATATTCACAATATTCATTGCCATCCTAGGATTTAGATTTGTTTTCTAGGTCAGGTGTGGGCCCTATTGGTTGGATTCTGCCCTATTTTGACAACCTTTTTAACGCATTTGAGTATGTGTCACCAATATCAATGAACTTCGTTGGTGGATTGTTTCTCTTAGATGACTTGATGAGGTGGACGTCGTCAGTTTTGCCAGTGGAACCGTAGGAGCGACTTCCAGCTGATGTTGAGCATTGATATCCGCGTCCTATAGTTGTGGACAAGAATCCTTTGCGAATATCGTCTTCGATCCTTGTACCCAGCACTGCTAAATCTTTGAAAGTTTTGATATTTTGGTACCTTAAGTGATTTGCATAGATAGGCTTTAGATTGTCCACAAATTTCTGCACAACGGTGGCCTCATCTGGACGCTCAACCAGTTGAGTACTAGTTTTTCTCCACCTAGTTAGAAAGTCGGTGAAACCTTCTTTTTCATTCTAGATGTGAGGACCTCTAGGGTGCGCATGTTGACTTGGATTTCAGCATTATCTGCGTACTGGTTAGTGAACTCGATAATAGCAGCATCCCAAGTAGCAAATTTCTTGTGGTTTAGAGAGTAGAACCACTATTTGGGAATGGTGTCGAGAGATGAAGGAAATATCCTTAGGAACATCTCTGGCTTAATGCCCTTGATAGACATGTAATCTTTAAAAGCACGAATGTTGTTTAAAGTGTTTTCATGCCCCTTGAACTTCGGGATGTCAGTCATGTTGATGTTGGTTGGCAGTTGAGTATTCACTGCTTCATACTTTCGACTATTTTCTCTGTAAATGTCATCCCCCATGAGGTACATTAGTTGCTCTTCCAGATATTGAAGACGTTTTTCTACTTCAGTGAGAATAGGAGGAATGATCTCAGGTTTTTCAAAGGATGGAGGATCTTTGTGCAACGGGGTGTCAGGAATAGGACCATCGACATAAGAGAGTCTGGCTTCCACTGCCACAATGTGGCCTTCGATTGTTTGGAGACGAGAGTATGCGACATCTTGACTCACTTGGAGCCGGAGTAGTGCAGCCAAGACTTGATTATTACCATTATCCTTGGGTTGGCCTTGAACGCTTCCTTGGCTTTCGTTAGTTTCGACCATGTTGGACTGAGGATAAGAAGCGACGACGAATCAAAACACAATCGACCACATCGCACACTTACTCGAAGGACTCATGTAATGACCCAAAAAAACGTAAGTGTCTTTTGTGTCGTGTGACGGATTTTGAAAATGATGTTGATTTTGAAATGTTTTCCTAGACAACCATTGTGTGTGATCGTAGTAGTACTGACTCAAAGTGACTTTAAAAATGACAGCGTAATGCTTAAGACCTTTTGAAATTTTAACAGAGTTTCGACTTGATTTTATTGAATTTGCGCTATTTACGCCACTTTTGAAAGATTTATATTTTACATTTTGAAAAAAATATTTTTGAAGATTTCGTCATGGTTTTGTTTACAAAAGGTGATAACATACAAGCTACAACCATAGGCATAGGCATTATAACGGTATGTTGAGTGCTTTTAGAAGGTTTTGGCTTAAAGGGTGGGTTGCCATGCCAAGCTATCAAACCCTGGTCTGTGAAGAGGTCCGTGCCAAACATAAGTAAGGTCGGTTCCTAGTCCATTCGCTCGAGTAGTGAAAGCTCTTGATACAAATATGAGTAACCATCATGGTATGGTTGACGTCAATCGTTATCCATCTTTGGGCATAAATAGGAATTTGCACTATCCAGACGGGACGATTGGTCGAATAGTTTTGGTTAAAAGCCTAGGAAGGCTGTCTAAAAAGACCTAGGAAGGTTGAATAATGAGAAGCAACAATTGTCTTATATAAACTATTCCCTAACCTAGTTCAAATTTCACCTTAGGTAACACCAGACTAAGTCTATGTGTATCATCCCCGTCGGAGTCGCCAAACTATGGACACAGGCCTCCCGCGCCACGCGGCATCCCGTACATTGGTGTCGAGGCAACGACACTTATCCCACAGAACCCTGGCGAAAGGCCAAAGTACGTCATGGGTCGTTACCGATTTGTGAGGCATTAAAACCGGTGAAAGGTTTGACCAAGTCTGGATTTGTGGAGTCGCCGCCAATTTTTATGGAAAATTGGAACCGTTCGAATACTTCATTTCATGTCAAGATACAAATTAGTGACATGAACACTAAGAAATTCGTTACCCTTAGCACTCTCTGTCTAGAATAACTCTCGTGATGCCAATGAACACTGATGCTCACAGATATCTAAGTAAGGGGTGATGGTACGTACCAGGAAGCTCTTTATTTGAACACCTAATCCCGTCCGCCTCGATAGCAGCCTCTACTAATGATCAGGGAAGTTATTTATATTCGATATTTTGTCAATTGTATGCATGATATGCAACATCCAACGTTTTAAACCTAGCATGTGAAATATTAACTAAGTCGGTGAACAATCAATTTAGCAATCAATTGGGTCGAAGTTAGAAGTAAGATTAATTACATGTGAATGCCAAGTAAATAAATCATACAAGATAGATATGAAATAAATAAAGAATTATAAATTACAATGTATTAACTTGAATTTACGTCATAAATACGCTCAAAAGGAAGGATTTGGAAAGAAAATAAAATAAAAGAAAAGAAATTGAAATATGAAAATATGTAAAATTATAGTGATAATATTCATAATAGTCGATTAGATCCTAAGTAGAGAGCCTATGTCAAGACGAGACGAGTTCAGAAGTAGAAACCAACGCAGAACAGGCGCAACAATCGTTGCGTCCTCTGGGAGAGGCGCATCAGAACTTGCGTCTGTTCTTGAGCTGGGTACTGACTGTGAATGTCAGACCCGCGGATTAGTTATTGTTCGTTGGTTAATTTACATTAATTATTGATATTCGACTCAAGTGGAAGTGATTTAGCATGTTTATATACACTGAAGATCGTCATAAGTCAAATTAAAGCACGAGTTAAGCAAGATATTACGGTGGTTTACATGGTTATAATTGTGCGATGTCGGGTTTACAAAGATTGAAACTTTGAACTTCAAAAAGAACGAAAACAGAGTTAGATTGATGAAACTGGAAAAAAAAAAAAAAAGTCATGTACAAAAGATGAATTCTAAGGACTCGATATGGGGGAATCGAACCTTTAAAATCCGGCTTTGAATATGATGACGAAAACCCACAAACATTAGTTATAAGTGATTTAAACCGCAAGTAATTGAAAAGGATTTTATAAAACAGATAGAAAGATTGGAAAACATAAGAATTTGAATAAAAGAAAGGAAGAAACGAGAGAAGGACGGCCAACAGATAATCAACGAAGAAGAAGGAGAAGAAGAGCAGCAGCAGACAATGAGCCTCTGGAAGAAGGGTAGCAGATGTTGCGACTATTCCAAAAGGCGCATCTGCTGATGAGATTCTTCTCGATGGTCTTTCTCTGCTGAATCGTCAAAAAGGTTAAGAAAAACATGTTTTGAAAATGGTTTTGAGCATATTTATGATATAAATTGTTACATAGGTTATATACAGAAAATAAATACAAAATTAAATGGGACTTACACCCTCAGACTTACATGTTTAACGAAGCGAGATTAACTAAGTTGTCATTTAGTGATTGCTCGACTCGATGTAATGTTGAAAGTGCCCTTGAAAAAGGAATTAAAATAATTGATTAAGTTGATTAAGTGGAGTTGGTCAAGTGGGTCGGTCTATGCAACGTGACTGGTACTCAGAATGATCTGAGCTTACATGGTCGCGTAGAGCAAGCACGTAGGCGTCAAAAAGAAAGAGCGCGATCTTAGAATGCAAAGGGAGAAGAGAAGGGCGGACACTCGCGTGAAAAATATGTGAGGCGGAGACCTCTATTTATACTAATCACAAGGTAGGGATTTAGGAAAAAGTCGGATTAGGAACGAAATCCGGAAAGATTCGGGAAACTGGTGAAAAAGCAGCCCAATAAGAGACGCAGCAGGAACTGCGACCTTTCCAAGAGGCGCAGCTCCTGCTGCGTTTTCTCTTGGGTGGTTTCCTCCTCAGCAAGAAAGATTTCCGCGGTTTAATTTAGGAATTAGGGAAGATTTATACTTCCTTATTCCGCAAAGAAGATATTTTGAGATTTAAATCATAAAAGATAAATATTTAGGGATAAAACTCTAGACTATTATAGAACATTCCGACTCGGCTTAAGACGGTTTTTAGAAAATAGAAACGGTTTTCGATCCGGACTCCAAATATACTCTAATTAATGTCAAAACGACTGTATCGGCACGTAGATAATGACCATGAGGTTGACTCGACTATTTGATCTATCACGTGTCGACGAACTTATGAATTGTCATAAATCGCTCAGCATGATAAACATGCGGCCCAATCATCACTGGGTGGTTGGTGGAATGTGTAGAAATGAGGTGTTTACAGTTACTTAAGTCTTAAAAGCTTGTGAACGAGATCCTTACCTTTCTTAGAAGGATGACAATTGTGGTGGATCATCAAAGAAGTGAAATGCACCAGCATGATGAGCATCAATGTAGGATACAATTTTTTAGACATCATGTTTACTTTAGTCTACATGAATGAATATGTATTTGCGTCTTTTTTTAATAATTGTAAAGCAATGTTTTCCTAAGAAAAATATAAATAAAATTTCCTAGCACTTATTTGGTATTTATATGTATGTTATTTCTGCTGGCTTAAGCTAAAGTTTAGGTGATAAGTTCATGCTTCATTTTCCTTATTAGGTGTTATCAATGTTATGCGACCCTTGATGGGTAAAGTCATTGAGTAATCATACTCATGACTTGTATTTGAAACCCATCACCACGTAACTGGCCATATTGGCTTCTTGTACACTCAAAACAATTATTCTATCACCATAAAGAGGTCCCTTGCTGAAAATTTACTGGTATGCTATTTTTTTGTCAGAAGTTCTTAGAATTTTCAAATATATTGTATTTCAATGCATAGATGTTTTGGAAAAGTTTGGAAATAAGATGGCATACTCACAGCTCATGATTAGTAGGCGCATAATTTACGATGCAACTGTCACAATGCTCCAGATGATCCTATATGAAGATGTGGGTGTAATATCCATCCTTTTAGAGACTCGTTGACCGATGTTGACTGACCTGAGACACCTATCTAAACCTTCGGAAACCTTGCAAGTTAAACCTTCTGACATTGTGAGCCTTAGAGTTCGTGTTACTCGATCTAGCGGGGGCTACTCGATCGAGTAGCTTGGGCACTCGATCGAGTAAAGGCCAATCGATTGACTAAGTGGGTTACTCGATCGAGTAACGGGAGTTTAGCGAGGAATTATAAATCGTAAAATCGTGTCCCAAATCATTTCTCCACCTTTCTTCCTAAACCTAGATGTCGTCATTTCACTTCTCCTTCACCATGGTTCATCTCCTTGAGGCCTTTGAGAGTGGTTACACCATAGGAATAGGATGCTTGATTCGAGTAGTGGTCTTGACGCCAGATTGCTTTGTATAGGTAAGTTATCATCATCATCATCGTCTTCCTTGATTTCAGTTGTGTTGTGGTAGTAGTAATATATGGTTATGTTGGTTGTTATAGGTGGATATGGCGGTTGCTTGTTACCTTGTTGTCATGCGCAGTATTGCTGCGAGTTTCTAAAGGTAGGTTTTCCTACTCAGTACTGTTGGTTGTCTAGTGTGTCGGTTGTATTGTATAGTTGGTTTTAGTGTTGTGGATTGGTTGTGATTTGTCATTGTGATTGTTTGTCTATGGTTCTTGAGGTGCGTCCTCGGCTGAGTGAAGTCACTTACGGGAGTGGCTTCACGCCCTTGATTCGCCCTCTGTGGAACCCGCCACAAAGGGGATGTGCACATTAAGGAACATGGGTTATCGCTCGGATCAAATGAGCGGGGATTAGGTGGGAACGGCTACGGTCTTTCACTGGCAGGACTGGACCTTCGGGCATTCAGAGAGGTGTGGTTGGTTGGAGGTGGTGGTGTATGTGAATTACTGTGTTCGTTGTGTCTGCTTTTGTACTTGTTACCTCAGTTATGGACCTTGAGTGGTATTGTTGTGTTGTCTTCTTGTGTTGTGTCTGCCGTGATCCACTATGGTGAGCAGTCAGTCTTAGCAGGTTGATGTATGGATCATAGTTGGGTGCTTGGAGGGGCGAGTCTACCACGAGTCATGGCAGAGATAGTTTTACATAGATGGTAGTAGTCACGAGTTATACCTTTGTTTTGTTTAAATCACTTGTAATTTAATATAACCGTTCTTTTATAGACATTTGATTATTACTGTCCTCGGGCAACCAAGATGGTAACGCCCTTATTTGCTAGGGAAGGTCTTATTAAGGCTCCTTGGTAGATGGGGGTGTTACAAGTGGTATCAGAGCGACGATTTTGGAGGAGATGCAAGAGCCGACGAAGGGGGATCAAGCTAGACCTGAGGACCGACAACCTAGAGTGAGGAGGGGTCCAAGACGGGTGAGGGAGAGAGTCGCTGGGACCCAGCCACAGCAGCTCGTGCCTCAACAGCATCAGTTTCCCACCTACCATTCGTTCTTTAGTCCTGAGATGCGGGTGAGTGAGCTCACAGAGAGAGTATTCGCCACTTTGACGCTCCGAAACCTACACGAGATGGCGTATGTGCAGGGCATCGGGACCGGTTCGGCCCAACCTGTGTGGTGGGGATGTGTTGGAGATGATAGTCGAGTCTTCCACTCTTTTGGTGTGGATCCGACTACTTGGGGAGAGCCTCAGAGTTACCCTTATGGTTGCTTGGCACCTTGGCGAGTGGGAGTAGACACGGGCACAGGTGCCACCACAGGTGAGGAGACAGGAGGAGCTGGCACATCCAGAGGTGGAGTTGGCGATGAGGAGATGGAGGAGCCTGCCGTGGAGTGATGTTGTTTCTTTAATTTCATATATACTCGTTTTTATGGATTCATCGTAGTTGGTACTTGTTTCTTTGATACTTTTGTTATACTTTGGTTTGTATTTTGGCTATAAGGCCGTATTTTGGATGCTTCTAGGACTGGTTATGTAGGTGGTTGGTGTCGGAATTAAAATTCCGACTTATGCATGTGTTTCCTTGGTACCACAAAGTAACAATTTGGAGGAATGTGACCTGTGGCTACTCGATCGAGTGCCCCTCACTCGATCGAGTAACTGCAGGGGTGGTATGAAAATGCTCTTTGATCTTGACGTACTTGATCGAGTAGCTGATGAACTCGATCGAGTAACGTCAACTCGATCGAGTAACTCCCGAGCTCGATCGAGTGCCCTTGTATGATGGTTATTTCGTTTCAAATTTGTTTGGGTCTTCAAGCTTATGGTTCTTGTGATAAATTTTCCTTTATTTTTTATAGGTGACAGTATCGTCGTATCTTAAGTCTTGTTCCTAAGGTTATATATATATATATATATATATATATATATATGTGTGTGTGTGTATATATATATATATATATATATATATATATATATATATATATATACACACATATATATATATATATATATATATATATATATATATATATATATATATATATATAGAGAGAGAGAGAGAGAGAGAGAGAAGGGTTCTAGTAAGGCCCTCATATCATATGAGTCCCTAAGTCCATATAATAGCCTTTGGATGAAGGGAATGGATGAATGAGATTGCATCTCAATGCATGGATGGCCATAAATCTCCCTCCCTAATCTCTCTCTCTTCTAATCTTGTATAACTCTTTCACCCTTCTAATCTCCCTTCTCACTTTCTCATAATTCACTTTCTCACTTCTCTCTCATTCACTCATTCTCTCTCATTTTCTCTCATTCTCACAAAACAAAAAAAAACCAACTAAAAAAAACAAAACAAAAAAACACCACACCGGACCCTCAACCCGCCAACACCACCGGACCCCCAGCTCACCACCTCATCTCTCAGATCTGCGACCGTCCCTCCATCTCTCTCTTCTCCTGCCGCCGCCATCTTCCCTTTCTCCCTCTTCTCCTGCCGCCGCCAGGCTCCCCTCCGCCACCACGTCATTTTATCCTCTTTTTTTTTTCAGATCTAAAGCCGTTCTTAGTCACGCACCACTACCTCCATATTCGTCTTCTCCCGCCTACCCACCACATATGCCGCCTCCCTTACCTTCTCCTTTTTTTTCCAGATCTGGATTTTCAGGTTTGTGTAGGGTTTGTGGAAGGTGCCGGGTGGTGGGGTGTTGATGTCGTGGGGTGGTGGGGTGTTGATGTCGTGGTAGGGTGGTGGTCTGCCACCTCTTCCTTTCTCTTTTTATTTTTGGTTTTTTTCAGCCCATGTGTATTGTCATCTCGCTCCATTTTGTTTTTTTATTTGGTTTTTATTGTCACTGATCTCGTTTTTGTATGGGTTTTGTATTATTTTCATTGTCCATTTTTTTAATTTTTCAGATTTACTTTATTTTGTTCTTTGTTTTTTGGTTTTTTGTTTTTTTGTTTTTTTGTGTGTGTTTTTGTCAGATTTACTTTATTTAGTTATTGTTATTTGGTATTTTAATTTTTGTTGGTTATTGATGGTGAAGTCGTGGTTGTTATTTAATTTTTTTTTTCAGATTTAATATTTGTTGATTAATTACGATTTTTCATATTTATTTGGTTTTTATAAAAGTTATACTATTTACGACTAAAGTTATACACTTAAAACATTAAAGTTATACTATTTACGACTAAAGTTATACACTTAAAACATTAAAGTTATACTATTTACGACTAAAGTTATACCCTTTAATTCTTTAAACATTAAAGTTATACTATTTACGACAAAAGTTATATTCTTCAAAAATTAAAGTTATACAATTTATATTATTTTGTTGTGTGTTGTTATTTACTTATCTTTTATTTTTTTATTTCAAATATGTCTTATATTACATTTTGATATTTAGATAATGGCTTTATTTTTTCAGATCTAGTATGTTGGTTTAAAGTTAGTATTGGTGGTTTTTATGATTTCGGTTATATATTGGACTAAAATTATACGATTTTGGACTAAAGTTATACGATTTTGGACTACAGTTATGCGATTTTGTAGTAAAGTTACACAATTTTGGATTAAAGTTATACAAATATGGACTAAAGTTATACATATGAAGGACAAGGACTAAAGTTATACAAAAATGGACTAAAGTTATACAAATATGGACTAAAGTTATACAAATAAAGACTAGAGTTATACAAAAATTGATTAAAGTTATACAAAAATGGACTAAAGTTATACAAATATGGACTAAAGTTATACAAATATGGACTAAATTCATACAAAAAGTTTATACAAATTCCAATTAATTTATCGAAAATGGACTAAAGTTATACAAAAATGGACTAAAGTTATACAAAAATGTGCTAAAGTTATATAAATAAAGAGTAAAGTTATACAAAAAATGGACTAAGGTTATACAAAAATTGACTAAAGTCATTGAAATTATACACATTTCTATTGGAGTTATACATTCGTTGAGTAGAAGTTATTATCGTTACTAGAGTTATACATTCATTGAGTAGAAGTTCAACACATTCCTAATGTATTTGTATATCTTTAGTCCATTTTTGTATAACTTTAGTCCATTTTTGTGTAACTTTAGTCCTTATTGATATAACTTTAGTCCATATTCGTATAACTTTAGTCAGTTTTTGTATAACTTTAGTCCTTATTTGTATAACTTTAGTCCATATTTGTATAACTTTAGTCTTATTTGTATAACTTTAGTCCATATTTGTATAACTTTAGTCAGTTTTTGTATAACTTTAGTCCTTATTTGTATAACTTTAGTCCATATTTGTATAACTTTAGGTAATTTTTGTATAACTTTTGTCTATTTTTGTATAAATTTATTCCATAACAGTATAACTTTAGGCAATTTTTGTATAACTTTAGTCCATTTTGGTATAACTTTAGTCCATAACAGTATAACTTTTGCCCATAACTATGTAAATTTAGTCATTTTATATCATTTTTATATAAAAATGTGAAATATAAGATTAAAATCAACAAATTATAAGAATTTTTATATAGCTAAGATTAAAACAACAAATTTTACGAAAAATATTTTAGTAGATCTTAGATGAAAAAAAAGTATCTCACAAAAAAAACGAGATTTAAAACCCGAAATCTTAAAAAAACGTATAACAAGAAGAGATTTGAGAAAATGAATAAAAACACGAGAACTAACAAAATAAAAGACAATTAAAAGAAAATAAAAGACAACAAAAAAAATGAATGGAAAAAACAACTCAAAACATAAAAATTAACACCAGAACGGAAAAAAAAAAAAAAAAAAAAAAAACGACAAAAAAAATACCGAGGTGGCGGCGGGGGTGGTGGGTGGTGAGTTGGTGTCGGGTGGGGTGGTTGTGGGTGGTGGTGAATGAAGATGAGAGGAGTGGGTGATTTATTTGAGTTTTGGTTTTTTGGGATTTTGGGTTTTTTTTAGAGAGGAGAGAAAAGTGAGATGTGGAGAGAGGAGAAGGAGTTGTGATAATGAGATGATGAATGATTTGTGAGGTTGGTTTATTGAATTGATGAGTTAATTAGAGAAAAGGTGGAGAGATTAATTTGTAGCCACATATTGACATCAAATCCTAGCCTTCCATTGCCTTGATCCAATGGCCCTTAGAAGGACTTATGGACTCAAATATATATGGTGGACTTAGTTGATCCCTTCTCTCTCTCTCTCTCTCTCTCTCTATTATATATATATATATATATGTGTGTGTGTGTGTGTGTGTGTGTGTGTGTGTGTGTGTGTGTGTGTGTGTGTGTGTGTGTGTGTGTGTGTGTGTGTGGTTTATACAACTTGCATATGGTTTATACACTTTTGCATGCTAAATCGAATTACCGCAAGTAACATGTCGAATGGTAGTTATAATTCTGTCGCATATTTTGTAAGGTCGCGAAAGAAATTAATTGATGTCATTTATGATAATGGATGACAGAATGTGAAATTATGTGGTTCACTATTCCGATGGTTTTTATATAAATGAATCATATCTATGTAATGTCAGGGAAGTATCATGGTCGCTGTGAGTCTCAATGTATAATATAATTTGTTCGTAATGTCAATGTGGAATAAAACTTATCGCCTTGTGCAATAGTTACTGTTGTCTTGAAGGTGAACTTCGGGGACGAAGTTCCTTTTTAAGAGGGGAAGAGTAATGTCGCATGGGAAAATGACTTAATTATGACAATCTTATGGTATTTTAAGTTGTTGTGCGAGTAATTAGTAGTGATTATTGTATAATTGTTGGCAATTGTTGAATAAACTATCATGTTGTTGTATTTCGTTTCCAAGTAATTGTTCACAAAGTTGTTATATAGTTGAATGGTAGTTGTTAAATAGTTGAGTTGTGGCTGCATGTTTGAGTAATAGAAATGACTTAAAGGAATTAATGTAAATGAATGCTATGTTGTTTGTGTGTAAGTGAATGATAATCTACTGCCTTTTGGATGATTGATAATTAATGTTTGTTGACAAGTAATCGATGGAAGAATAAACAGATAGTCGTGTTGATTTATACTTGAGTAATGACATGAGATAAGTGGAAGTAACGGTTGTGTTTGTTTGTCCTTGCATATAATCTACATTTGACGGTTTGATAGGAAGTCGTGTTGAGTGATGTGTGCTAAGGTAGATGATGATGATGGTTGATGAACATTCATATCGGGGTGGTAGTCATGAACGGTTGTGTTGGTCCTTGTCGAGATGGATAGTGGTAGGTTACCTTGGTTCCTTTGCCTTGTGTCGTGGGGGAGGATGAGTTGAACTTCGGGGACGAAGTTCTTTTTAAGGGGGGAAGATTGTAATATCCATCCTTTTAGAGACCCGTTGACCGACGTTGACTGATCTGAGACACCTATCTAGACCTTCGGAAACCTTGCGAGTTCAACCTAGTGACGTTGTGAGCCTTAGAGTTCATGTTACTCGATCTAGCAGGGGCTACTCGATCGAGTAGCTTCGGCACTCGATCGAGCGATCGAGTAGAGGCCACTCGATCGATAAGTGGGTTACTCGATCGAGTAACGGGAGTTCAGCGGGGAATTATAAATCGTAAAATCGTGAAACCCAAATCATTTCTCCACCTTTCTTCCTAAACATAGATGTCGTCATTTCACTTCTCCTTCACCATTTTCATCTCCTTGAGGCCTTTGAGAGTGGTTACACAATTGGGATGGGATGCTTTAGTCGGGTAGCGGGCTTGACGCCGGATTGCTTTGTATAGGTAAGTTGTCATCATCATCATCGTCTTCCTTGATTTCAGTTGTGTTGTGGTAGTAGTAATAGATGGTTATGCTGGTTGTTATAGGTGGCTATGGTGGTTGCTTGTTACCTTGTGGTCGTGCGCGGTATTGCTGCGAGTTGCTAAAGGTAGGTTCTCCTACTCAATACTGTTGGTTGTCTAATGTGTCGGTTGTATTGTATAGTTGGTTTTAGTATTGTTGATGGTGTTGTGGATTGGTTGTGATTGGTCATTATGATTGTTTTCTGTGGTTCTAGAGGTGCGTTCTCGACTGAGTGGAGTCACTTGCGGGAGTGGCTTCACGCCCTTGATTCACCCTCTGTGGAACCCGCCACAGAGGGGATGTGCACATTAAGGAACATGGGTTATCCCTCGGATCATATGAGCGAGGCTTAGGTGGGAACGACTGCGGTCCCCCACTGGCAAGACTAGACCTTCGGGCAGTCAAAAAGGTGTGGTTGGTTGGAGGTGGTGGTGTATGTGTATTACTGTGTTCGTTGTGTCTGCTTTTGTACTTGTTACCTCAGTTACGGACCTTGTGTTGTATTATTGTGTTATCTTCTTATGTTGTGTCTGCCATGATCCACTATGGTTAGCAGTCAGTCTTAACAGGTTGATGTATAGATCATAGCTGGGTGCTTGGAAGGGCGAGTCTACCATGAGTCATGGCAAATATAGTTTTACATAATTGGTAGTAGTCACGAGTTATACCTTTGTTTTGTTTAAATCACTTGTAATTTAATATAACTGTTCTTTTATCGACATTTGATTATTAATGTCCTCGGGCAACCGAGATGGTAACGCCCTTATCTTCTAGGGAAGGTCTTGTTAAGGATCCTTGGTAGATGGGGGTGTTACAGTGGGAATAAGAGCAATGGCAGTTTCATACACTGGGGCATTAGGGGATGTGTATTGCGGTGGGAGAGAAATGCTCTGCATAAGTATCTCTCTTTTCACTTGAATAAGTATTTCTGTTTACAGTTGAATAACTATTTAACTTGCTTACAGCCTGGAGAGCTTAAGCTATGGCAGCTCTTGGTTCTCTGTTTGACAGTGTCACTTGTTAAGGGTGGAGAGGCATCACTGTCTAGATAAGGTGGTGCAAGTGGTGGCTGATAGGGTCTTGGTGAATCAGGTTTAATTTTCTCTGGTGGTGAACGAATTGGAAGAGTATGGTGGCTGAGTATAGGATAAATGAAGTGAAAATGAGTAGCTAAGTAGAGAATAAATATAATAAATATTGTTCACTCTATTTACAAAGTTCTGAATGTAATGTGATTTGTAAGAAATTATAGCAGTTTTTTTTCACTTGTGATGCAAATTCGAATTTCGGCAAACTTAGTAGTTACGTTATTGTATAGGAGGTTTAAAAGCGGGTTTTACCTGATGATTAGGCTATGATGGTTTTACAGGTAGTGGTTTCAGAATAGAAATATTTCAGCTTTTTAAAATTAAGCTTGTATTGAATTTTTTTGCTTAGGCACTGGTACAAAATTTTAAGGAACTAAGGAGCATTTGTTTGAAAAAAAAAAAGTTAATTTGTTGGTGGATAATAGGTTGTAGGTAAGTATGTGTAAAGTTGGTAAAGGTAATGGAGGATCTGTCGTCCCGTCACAGATGTCATAATGGTGTATATGTTGAGTTCAGTCACCGTGTAACACCGACGTTGATGTTATTGGTTAGGGTGTTTGGTTGAGAGTGGTCGTGAAGGGAAAGAGAGATATGAGAAAGTGAGAGAGGCTTGTAAAGGTACGGGAGAATGGAGGATAGTGAGAGTTTGAGCGCCAGTAAGCTAAGGACGGTGGAGGACCAACTGAGGTGGTGGAATAGTAGCGAGGGCGGAGTAGGGAGTGGGATAGGAATTGTGGTGGAGGAAAGGACGAGGGTTAGTGGTAATAATGAATAGACTAATTTTCGTACATAGTTGATCTTGCTGAAGGTCGTCTTAACTTAATATCTCTAACGACCTTCTTTTATTTCCACCTTTATTTTAACCGGGTGTGAGAGTTGTGTTAAGTTAAAACGGTCTTAAATAAGATTTTGTGATTTCGGTAATATATAGTTTATGAAGATAAATTGCATTATAGTACCTTACTCTTTGACAAATAAGGAGAGTTCTCAAATGGGAGAAATATAAATATGTCATTAGACCTAAAGTAGTTTCTCCTTCTATGCAATGTCCATTTTATGTTCTTTGAAAGTTGGCCCTTTTCCTTGCCTTTTTCATTCACTTATCCCTATTGTGTTGTTGGTTGTGCTTTTGACAACTTCTTTATTAACCGATAGTTAGTAGGTATCCAATGTAAGCAGACCTAACTTGAATCTCTTTCAAAGTTTGTGCTTAACCCAAATCAAACTAACGTATCTTTCTTAACATTCTTTGGCTTGGTTATGAGCTTTCTTTAGTTAGTTTGAATGTTTTATGGTGTTTATTTGTTCAGTATGATGAGGTTCAATTGTTTGCTTCAGGACCGCGCTCATGTGATCATAGAAATGAGGCAGAGGAGGTCAGCTGGCCGGCTAAAGACAGAACGACACCCACTGAATAGTTGTTGATTCCATAAATTGGTTTCCTCATTTTTCGAGTTTATCATTTCTTTTGGTTTCATTAATTTTGCCATCTTATTGTTCTTTTCCATTGTAGTTATTTTGTCTTAACCTACGTATACATTTTATGTTTTTCTTGAGTCTGCATAACTTTATATAACCCGGCAATGAACGTGAATGTTTATTCTTCCAACAAAATCAACGTGAAAATTTTTTTATGTAGCCGATAGACCAACAGTTCTTAATTTAGTTTGGTTATACAAGGGTTGTTGAATCTTGTTAGGTTTCAAAAAGGAGAAAGAATAGGGTTGAGAGTTGATGCTACAAATGTAACCTTTTTACTATCATATACCTATCCTGGAAAACCAGCAAAACTATCTTGGATTTCTTGTTTTGGTTTGCTTTGGATGTTCTAATCTATGAAAATCTTTATGCTACTCGGAATGTTACAGACTTACTTAGTGGTGAACTTCATACAGTACTACAGAAATTCGCAGGACCGCAGAGTTCAAATTCAATTTATCCAAGGTCCAGAAAAAATATAAGGTATGTGACCTTTTTACGTGCAGGATCTCTAAAGGAGTCAAAAACTCTCTATCGTTCAGCTTTGAAATAGTGAAGTAAAGTAATTTTGTTCATTATTATTCACCTATGAAACATGGAAATAATAAATGTCTGCCGGTAATTCTAGGTGGATTAAGTGAAAAAATATTAAAAATAAAGTTGAAATTTACATTGATTATAACTTACGCAACCTACCTTTTAAAATGGGCATTATAAAAATATGAGAGTAGTTATCTTCTTTATTAGTTTGGGAGGGCATAGGAGTTGGGATCTCATGTTTGATGTATTAAGGCGATCTTGCGAGAGTCCTTTTAGATGTCTACTGCTTGTTTCTTACTCAGTAATTCTCATTGTCTAACTTAACTATTGTGAAACTATTAGGTTCACAAGAATGTCTTTAGGTTTATGAGACAGGCAAACCATATGTTTACATTGAGATAAAAGACTAAATTTATGTTGATTTTGTGGAGACAAGTATTACAGTTCACTAAATTTAAGCTCAACAGTCCGACTGATGGTGCACTTGGCTACTAAAAAATACTTAAAAGACATTTCGCTTAACTTGCCTTAAAGATGGTCAAATTAACACAGGGTTAATAATATTATTCTACAGATAATATTAGAACATTTCAATGGATAAAATCTCAAGATACTGTATTGAAGTATTAAACGATTTGATAGCCTAATTTTTTTAACAACTCCACAGAACTCAGCCAATTAATCATGCATATATTACTGCATAATGACTAACTTCATGCCCTGCATTATATGTAGAAATACTGTTATACCAATCCATCACCGCTCGACAAGCTAATGAGGTATAAGCTATATACTTGCGTATATGTAACACCCCCATAAGTTGGGATCCTTTCCTTTAGGCATTCCCAACACATGGAGGCATCACAAGACTTGGTTTCCCAAGTTTTGTAGTACGAACAAACAAGTAAAGAAGTTCCCAACTCAACATAAAGCAATAGATAAGTTATAGTTAAATGTTTATAAGTCGGGGATGCAAATACCATCCCAATAGTTATACAACCATATCGAAAAGTAGGAGTTTAATAGTCAAAAAGCTAAGATAAACACAAGTGGTGACAACAAGTGAAGGCCGCTCCCCAAGCCCTCGAATGAATCATGCTAACCTGTCAATACTACTCCCCATATGGGCGGAAATCACCATATGGTTCACCACAAATCATTTGAAACACAAGTGTTAGCTTAATGATATAAATGTCCAATGCATACGACACTAAGCTTACCTAAACATATGACAATGCAAGATGAAGCCAAGAAGGTACAATAAGAGATATGAAATCATCCTCCTACACACATCCCAACTAATCGGTGATCGGGACACGCCCACGACGTCACTAACACACACAAGGTACTCGAAACACGTACGTGGTACTAGGCCCGAGTGCGCCTCGAGTCCCCTGCCAGACGTCGTGCCTCACCACATGAGTCCCTCCGTAACCCAATTACTAAATGTGCACATCCTCCTTGGAGTGGGAAGCTCCAAGGGTGACTTGAGCGGAAGACGGTTTCCCAACCGCCTTTCGTCTCCAAAATCGGAACCAAAGATCCCCCAACATCCTCTAATGTCCACCAAACCAAGAACAAACCAACAAGTCCAAATAACATAACTATGCAACCATAATGGTAAGACAAGTATAATCATACTCAACTCTTCACTAATTCATTACTCATCATTTAATTTCTCTTTAAAATGTAATCATCCTTGTGACAATTTATCATTCCCATCTTAACCTAATTACCATGAAGTCATCTTATATGATAAACCGTAATTGCCAAAACATGTTATAATGCAACTATCATGAGACAAATGCAATTAGTGATAATAAATGCACAATTAAACACTAATATCACCATAGCTAGGTAGGGAAAACCCTACCCCAAGCTTATCTTCACCAATCCACAAGCTACTCACTAGAAATGCTCCTCAATGAAGCTCCCTACACATATTAATTGCTACAATTAAAACTACAATCTATTATAATAACCATACTAATTAAATCCCCCTTAAATATCTCCTTTAATTCATACAACCTAACAAGTATATTGAAATCTACTAACTAAATAAGATTGTTAAGATAAGAATAAAGGGAAGAAGAGTAGATCAACTTACAACCCATTAGAAGAACAAGGGATGCAAAAATCTCCTCTAGAGAATTAGGGTTTTTAGAGAGTTTGTTTGTGAGGAATTTAGATAGATATTGGGGGAGTTTAGAGAGTGGTGTGAATAGAGTTGGAGAAGGGTTTTGTGTTGGAAATCTGAAATGATAAGGTTTCGAAAGCGACATCTCACCAACAATTTCCTGTATGAGCCGCACTCAACCGACACTCGGTTGAGTGATTGGTCCACTCGGTCGAGTGGATGGTCACTCGGTCGAGTGACCATTTTTACAGGCTTCCAGAATACTGTCCAGTGGCACTCGGCCCTTCACTCGGTCGAGTGGGGCTCCACTCGGACGAGTGAATCGTCTACTTGGTCGAGTCGAGTCTATATAAATGCGGGGTATTACTATCTTCCCCCCTTAAAAGGAACTTCGTCCCCGAAGTTCACACCCGACACTCTAAGAGTCAAAATTCTATATCCCATGAAATTCTCAAAGTAAAAGGCGGTGAGTCGGGTATCAAGAAACTAGTATGCTGTGACCAATAATAATTTCTGGTTACTTGTACTAGCGTAATACGCTCTACCCCTCTAGAAACATGGTTACAACCTCGTAACCGACTCATACCTATTCGAAAAGGTGAGGGTATCGCTCTTTCATATTCTCTTCGGCCTCCCAAGTGGCCTCCTCAAAAAGATGGTTGGACCATAACACCTTCACCAAGATCGTATCACCATGTCTTGTCTTCCTAATCTTCCGATATAGGATTTCCTTGGGTGTTTCCACATACGTTAGGGCATCGTCGAGATCGATCATCTCCGCTTCGGGCACATAAGAGGGATCACTTATGTACTTACGCAATTGAGATACTTGAAAGACATTGTGAACTCGGTCCAAGGCCGGTGGAAGTGCTAAGCGGTAGGCCACTTCCCCGACTCTATCTAAAATTTCATAGGGGTCAATGAACTTTTGGCTCAACTTGCCCCTCTTCCCAAATCTCATGACTCCTCTCATGGGTGAAACCTTGAGTAGCACTTTGTCTCTTACCGCAAATTCGATGTCACTTCTTCTCAAGTCGGCGTAACTCTTTTGCCTATCTTGTGCCGCTCTCATCTTCTCACGGATTACATGGACTTCATCAATCATGTCTTGAATCATTTGAGGTCCCAATAGCATGGCTTCGGTGCTATCATCCCAACATATCGGGCTTCGGCATTTCCTTCCAAATAGAGCTTCAAATGGTGCCATGTCAATGCTAGCATAGTAGCTATTGTTGTAGGAGAACTCAATCAAATGTAGTCTTTCTTCCCAAGAGCCTCCAAATTCCAAGACACAAGCTCTCAACATATCCTCCAATGTTTGGATGGTCCTCTCCATTTGTCCATCCGTTTCTGGGTGAAAGGCAGTACTCATCTTCAATTGGTTGTCCAATGAGCTTTGATGTTCTTGCCAAAATCTTGAAATAAACCGCGAATATCGGTCCAATACTATGTCCTTTTAGAAACCCATGGAGCTTGACCACATATTTGCAATATGCATTAGCCAACTCGACTGACACGTCTGTCGCGTACCTGTCAAAAATACCAACTGGCTCTAACTAATATAGCTAGGGAAGTCGGGTCGAATCCACAGAGAGGTAGGAAATTATCAGCTTAATCTAAGTTCGTCAAGGTAACCAAATGGGGGGGGGGGGGGTTTAAATGCGATATTCTAAACTAATAAGAATAAGGAAGAGGAAATTAAAAGGAAGGAAGCAAGCAGATAAGGAGAAACAACTAAGACAGGCGGTTCACCATAATCATTTAGTCAAGTAATCTAGGTCTCAGGTCAATGCAAATACGATCTAAGGGGTAGCGAACGTCACCTTTCGGTCCTTAATTCACCCTAAAGCGTAAATCGCTTAGCTTTCGCCCTCACTACAATACCCTATTGCTCGCTACTAGTCTCGCCTTTTCCAACCTTTCGGTCCAGGTCAAGGATCACTAAGAATTAAATGTCTGATTGCGTCGACTCAATTAGACGGATACAGTTAATTGTAGCATTTAACCAACAAAGACTATACTAGCATTAACCCAATAAATCGATTACTATTCCCTCATGATTATGGATCCCCTATAGTCTAAGCCGAAAGAAATTAGCTACTCATTATTACTAAATTAACAATAACGACATATAAATAATTGAAACTAAACATAATGACAGAGTTAACAAGAATTGAATTAAAGCAATTATGATAAAAACCAGAAAGAGAAGGAATTAAAGGAATAAAAATGTATTAAGGGATTAAAGTAGAATAATAATACCAATCGTATCCAAATCTAAGTAGTAAAGTATAAAGGAAGAACAAAATCCAGAGAACAGTAGCAAGGTATACAGTGAAGTGAACGAACGAAGGAAAAAGATCCCCCTAACGTAGCCCCCCTGCTCTGTCTTATACGAAAAATCCATCCTAAACCCTAATCTATGGGCTAATTACAAAAGCCCATAAAATGATTAGGCGGAAATAGTCTTCAGAAGGGTAAACCACTCGATCGAGTGGAAATAAACCACTCGATCGAGTAACTATGCATCCAACCACTCGATCGAGTAGAAATAAACTACCCGATCGAGCACTTCTTGCTAAATCTCCTCGATTGACTTCTTAAACTGCTCGATCGATCAGTCTTGAGTATATGAAGCATTCGATCGAGCAGAAAACTACTCGATCGAGCTATATAGGCACGCTAGACTTGAAATGCCTTCCGAAACCAGTTCACGCGTCTCCAAAATGTTAGATTCCAAGCTCCGACTCCTATTCTCCATGAATGCATGCAATTGGGGCAAATTAGGCTCGATTTAACTCCTCTTCGGTTAATTCCTGCAAATTACATAAAACGAACCAAAGTAGGATATTCGGGGGCATTTGTAGCTAGATGCTACATAAAAAGTACAGAAATGCGTGTGAAAATGAGGTGAAAACCTTATATAAAAGACACGCATCAAATCTCCCCAAACCAAACCTTTGCTTGTCCCCAAGCAAATATGAATGCAACTAAGAATAAACAATGGAACGGGACCAACGCATCAGCTATAAATCATCCACTAGAACCAATTTAATGCGACAAAATGACAAAATGGCAAATGAGAAGTGCAAACGAGTTAAATCAATGTTTCAAACTTACTGAACCGTCGACCTTGCAAGACTCAAAAGATGTCGGACTCTCACGGGCCGCTCGTCACTCAAAATTAGGCACAAGGCAAGTATATATGTGAGAGATAGAAAGAAGTAGAGACACTCACCTAACTCGACCTATAAGAACATGCATGGAGTTAACATGAATAAAGTCTCTACAACCGTACATATGCATTCCAACCATACTAATGAACAAGACACATGCCGAGGACTTACATTTGGGTAAGTGAGGTAATGGGTAGGAAGGGGCTAAGATGAATTTGGATGTGTGGAGTTAATAGCCAGGCTAGCAACAACGGATCCAAACATAGAGTGCATCCCAACTTCGTACTCAAAATAGCAAGATGAAACGGTGCAAAAATTTATGCACTAAACTCACAGAACACCAAGAATCGTCAACTTCCCATAAGATATAAATGAGACATGGGAATTTGAATCATTATACAATTCTCATTTTTTCTCATATATGATTTTTCTTTCTTTTTCTTCTTTTCTTTCTTTTTTCGCTTTTTCATTCTCTTTTTTTTTCTTTTTCGTTCCATTTTTTCAACAATTCAACATTTTTTTTTTCTTTTCCCTTCAATTCTTCTACCATCTTCTAAAATCAGATAAAATAAACATATTGCAATAAAACATTCCAAGAACTACTCGTCACTAGCTCAGCTAGGGTAAGAAGTATTATAGAAAGTAGTTAATAGGACAAAAAGGCAATTTGGCTATGTGGGGCTCATGGGTAGAATGAAATAAAGGGGACTGCCTCTCCTAACATGTGTCACCATCCACAGACCGAATGCATACAGGTATTAAGAAGACTAGACTCATGCTTATGCAAATTGATGTTACATGCCTTAAAGAGAGTACTACTCACATCCTAAATGAAACCGGTCATAAATGTCACCAGTTTAAAAAGCTCTAACCTCAGAATGTAATGTAGCTTGCCGACATAATGAATCAAGTCTATTCGTTCAGATAAGAGAGAAACAAAAACTCGTAGATTATGCACATAATCATGCCAACTAAATGTCAAGAATATGCCAGGCTCAAGTAAGGATTCAAGGCAGCGTCAATGTTCAAACGTTCCTACTCAATTTAAACGTGAATTTTTTTGAATTTTTATGATTTTTTTGAATTAATTAAAGCAGCAATGCATGCAAAAATAATTAAACGTGCAAGCGGAAATGCAAGAAAACATGCAGACAGATATAGATATGGATGCATACCTCCCTAAACCAAACCGTACAATGCCCTCATTGTACCAAAAATACGGAAAGAAATGCAAACTGAAAAGAAATGAGAAGTGGAGTCGGAAAACTTACAAAACGTCATAAAGAGGGACCTCCCCAAACCGACCATGAACATGGGAGGTCAAAGAAAGTCAAGCAGTAGCTCCATAGACGTAAAACAGCAGCTGGGAAGCATAACTGCTCGATCGAGCACTTGGAGCAGCTCGATCGAGTGAGCTGGCAATTGGAAGGACTCGATCGAGTGAAAAACCACTCGATCGAGTAAGCGTGATATTGACTTTGGTCGATCGAGGACAATTATCACTCGATCGAGTGAAAACTCCCCCAAAAAGTGCTCGATCGAGCATAAAACCACTCGATCGAGTACTTGTTCCTGCAAAACACGCATTCGAAAGCTAGAAAAGCATAAGGAGTTCGTAAAACAGCGTCAAAAGTTCAACGTAAAGCTAAAGAAAATAAAATGTTCAACACAAGTACAGTAAAACAGTCCGGGTTGCCTCCCGGAGAGCGCTGGTTTAAGAGGTCCCGCACGACCTTTTTGGCATGAATTAACTGGCGCGTCAAGCTCGTCAAAGTGCAAGACTTCAACACGATTGTCTGTTTAATTCGCTTCGTGGTAATGCTTCACATATTGGCCATTCACCTTGAATCTATGACCCTCGGAATCTTCGAGCTCCACGGATCCAAATTTGGTAACAGCCGTCACCGTATAAGGGCCACTCCACCTGGACTTCAGCTTGCAAGGGAATAATCTCAATCGGGCATTAAATAGCAGCACCTTTTGCCCAACATGAAACTCACGAGGTAAGATTCTCTTGTCATGCCATCTCTTCGTCTTTTCTTTGTAAATGCGCGAGCTATCATAGGCATTAAGCCTAAATTCTTCCAACTCATCTAGCTGCAAAAGACGATTCTGAACACACTACTTAGGATCATAATTAAGCTCACGAATTGCCCACCAAGCCTTACATTCTAATTCAACAGGTAAGTGACACGATTTCCCATAAACTAGCCTATAAGGTGATGCACCAATGGGTGTCTTAAAGGCAGTTCTATAAGCCCATAATGTGTCATCTAGCTTAAGACTCCAGTCTTTCCGTGATTTAGAGACTACTTTAGACAAGATCTCTTTCAACTCGCGATTAGAGACCTCTACCTGACCACTAGTTTGGGGATGATACCCCAAACCACGCCGGTGTTGGACACCAACTTTAGACAGAATAGAAGTGAGTTTCTTTTCCTTAAAATGCATTCCCCCATCACTAATGACGACCCTAGGGACACCAAATCGGGGGAATATGATCTTTTTAAACATCTTTATCACGGTCTTAGCATCACAATGAGGTGAGGCATATGCCTCAACCCATTTCGACACAAAGTCTACAGCCACTAAGATATACCTGTTACCTTTACTGGATGGGAACGGTCCTTGAAAATCAATCCCCCAGACATCGAAGACCTTAACCTCTAAGATGCCGTTTTGTGGCATCTCATGTCTCTTTGATATGTTCCCTGATCGTTGGAAAGCATCACAAGCTGAAACAAAAGACCTAGCATCAGCAAACAAAGAAGGCCAGTAAAAACCAGACTGAAGTACCTTAGCCACGGTGCGCGATGGACCGTGGCGACCACCATATGAAGAGGAGTGACAGCCTTCCAGGACTATTTTGGTCTCCCACTGCGGAATACACCGTCTGTAGAGACCGTCTGCACATTCCTTAAACAAGTAAGGATCATGCCAGAAGTACAGCTTAACGTTATACAGAAAACGCTTCTCTGGCGATGAGAAAGGTCAGCGGACTTGCCACCGACAACGGTTAGCTATATCCGCATACCAAGGTTCTTGGTTAACAATAGACGATATAACAGCAATTAAAGTATCGTCAGGAAAAGAATCATCTATAGGTAGAGAATCTTCCCCTTCTTGTCGCATCAGTCGCGACAAGTGATCAGCTACATTGTTCTCAGCTCCTTTCTTATCCTTAATCTGCAGATCAAACTCCTGAAGAAGGAGTATCCATCTCAATAGCCGTGGTTTAGCCTCCTTCTTAGCAAGGAGATGCCTCAAAGCTGCATGGTCAGTAAAAACAAAGTGACTTCGACCCAACTAAATAAGTACGAAACTTCTAAGGCATAAACTACACTATGCTCTTTTTCGAGTGGTAGTGTACTTCACTTGAGCCTCATCCAGAGTTCGGCTCGCATAGTAGATAGCACTCAAAGCTTTGTCCTTCCTCTGGCCTAGCACCGCTCCTAGTGCATAGTCACTCGCATCACACATAATCTCAAACGGCAAGTTCCAGTCGGGAGGCTGTATGAGCGGCGCAGAGACTAAGGCCTGCTTTAACCTGTTAAAAGCAGAAAGACAATCATCAGTAAACACAAAAGGAGCATCCTTAAGTAGCAACTGTGTAAGTGGTTTAGCAATCTTTGAGAAGTCCTTGATGAACCGGCGATAAAAGCCAGCGTGATCAAGGAAACTCCTCACCCCCTTAACATTAACAGGAGGTGGTAATTGCTGAATCACTTCCACCTTTGCTTTATCAACTTCTATTCCCCTATCAGAAACTAAGTGCCCTAGAACAACTCCCTCGTTGACCATAAAGTGGCACTTCTCCCGATTCAAAGACAAGATTAACCTCAATGCGGCTACCGCAACACTTTCTCAAGGTTAGACAGACAGTTAGAAAAATCACTTCCATATACACTGAAATCGTCCATAAAAACTTCCATAATAGACTCAATATACTCTGAAAATATCCCCATCATACACCTTTGAAAGGTGGCAGGGGCATTACACAAACCAAAAGGCATCCTGCGATAAGCAAAAATGCCTTGAGGACAAGTAAATGTAGTCTTAGCCTGATCGTCTGGGTGGATAGGGATCCGAAAGAACCACGAGTACCGTATAAATAGCGAGAAAAATTTATGAGAAGCTAACCTTTCTACCATTTGATCAATAAAAGGAAGGGGAAAGTGATCTTTCTTGGTGGCGGCATTGAGATGTCTGTAATCTATGCACATCCGCCAACCAGTCACTACTCGAGTAGGTATTAATTAATTCTTCTCATTCTTAACAACAGTTGTCCCTCCTTTCTTCGGGACCACCTGTACTGGACTTACCCATCTAGAATTACCGACAGAATAAATAATACCTGCATCCAGCAGCTTCATTACCTCAGCCATCACAACATCCCGCATCTTTCGGTTCGGCCGTGACCGACCCCCGTCTCGCAAGGTTTGTGATCTTCCTCCAGCTCTATCCTGTGCATACAAATATCGGGACTAATCCCCTTGATATCGTCCAGTGAATAGCCCATTGTTTTCCTGTTTTTCTTAAGTACAGCTAACAAAGAGGTCAGCTGATCATCATTAAGCTTGGCACTAACAATGACTGGATATTGCTCTGTATCGTCTAAGAAAACATATTTAAGATGAGAAGGGAGAGGCTTACGTTCTAATACCTTTACCTCAATGGAGCAAAGAGTGCTAATCATTTGTTCCACTTGCTCTCCCTCAGCTTCGGTAAGTTCAGGCTCATCTAAATCATCAACAAGCAAATCCAACACAGAGTCATCGTCGTCTGGGCTATCTGCACACTCATCAAAAAGCATAAGAGCTTCTAGTGGGTCCTTCATAAAAGAACCCGATCAGAAGTCATAAATAGACTCGTCAATAATATCAACCGAATAGCAAGTATCCTCTATCATTGGGCGAGCCAAAGTACTAGGCACACTGAAAGTGATAGCGTCATCCCCTACTGCTAGTGTCAAACGCCCATTTCTAACATCAATAACAGCCCCAGCTGTACAAAGGAATGGTCTTCCTAAGATAATTTGGGTCCGGGTGTCCTCAGCTATATCTAAAACAATGAAATCTACTGGGATAAAGAGCTTGCCTATTTTCACAGGCACGTCCTCTAAGACACCTAAGGTCTTCCTAACAGATCTATCCGCCATCTGTAGGGTAATGTT
This sequence comes from Silene latifolia, assembly GCF_048544455.1. Classification (NCBI taxonomy): domain Eukaryota; kingdom Viridiplantae; phylum Streptophyta; class Magnoliopsida; order Caryophyllales; family Caryophyllaceae; genus Silene; species Silene latifolia. Next base: position 123,113,399 of record NC_133538.1, on the reverse strand, counting down.
AGTCACTTTAAAATGACTCATGTTCAGCTTCTTGCAGACAGGAAGGGGCATGACACTAACACTGGCTCCTAAATCACAGAGAGCCTTATCAATGACCATGTTGCCTATAATACAGGTAATGGAAAAGCCGCCCGGGTCGTTATTTTTAGGTGGACCTTTATTTAAAAATAAATTACTAGACTCTTCCATAAATGAAATCGTCTCAAATTCACTTAAATTTCTCTTACGCGTCACAATATCTTTCATAAACTTAGCGTAAGTGGGTACCTCAGTAACAAGTTCGGAAAAAGGGACAGTTACCTGGAGGTTCTTCACAACGTCCACAAACTTACCGTACTGTCGCTCGATCTTTGCGTCCTTCAGACGGCCTGGAAAGGGTACCCTGGTGGCAACGAGTGGACCCGCAACTTTTCCTTTACCTTTATCAATGCGTGACGTCTCCACAGCAGGGGAAGATGACACGGTAGCGGCATTAGATAGTAATATAGGGTCTCCATCATTTAAAGTACTCGATCGAGTAATTATATCACTCGATCGACCATTCTCTTCTTCTATTTCACTCGATCGACCAATTTTGTCACTCGATCGAGTGATTTCTGCAGCAAACTCATTCGATCGAGTAATAATATCACTCGATCGACCAACAGCAAATTGTGCACCACTCGATCGAGTGATAGGATGAATTGATTCACTCGATCGAGTAGAGAAATCACTCGATCGAGTATCTTGATTACACGCTGCAAGTATTTCAGTTAAAAATTCATCTAGATCGTCCTCCGGGGTATCTTCAACTATCAAAACCTCGTCTTCTTCATGAGTAAGGTCATTTTGAAAATTCATTGCACTGACTGGATCGCATTTTGGAAGAAGCTTGGTTTGGTCTTTCGCGAGTGTTAACTGCGCGACTTGTTCTTTCAATTCCGATATGACCGTTTCAGATTGCCGTGACATACTCTTCATAATAAATTTTAATTCGGCAATTTCTTCACTTGCAGAAGGAGAGACCGGCTGCGGTACCGGCGTAGAAGGGGTAGAGACATTTTTTATTTCTTCATACAACTGAGAAAAAGGAACTCCTTGCTTATAATTCCGATAAGCAAGGGCGCGCTCTACACTTGCCATGCATTCAATAGGACCATGCCCTTCCTCGCCACATCTACCACATGGCTCTATATGCTCAGTAATCGTAGGCATCCTGGCAAATAGACTTACAAAGCAACGAACAATCTGCAAGACTAATCAAAACTTTGCAGAAATGAGATCAGCCTCAAGGAATAAATTCCTTGAGACGAGAGACAACTTAATTAAAGCAACAAAATTACACCACCTCCCCGGCAACGGCGCCAAAATTTGACACGTCTGTCGCGTACCTGTCAAAAATACCAACTTGCTCTAACTAATATACCTAGGGAAGTCGGGTCGAATCCACAGAGAGGTAGGAAATTGTCAGCTTAATCTAAGTTCGTCAAGGTAACCAAATGGGAGGGTTTTTAAATGAGATATTCTAAACTAATAAGAATAAGGAAGAGGAAATTAAAAGGAAGGAAGCAAGCAGATAAGGAGAAATAGCTAAGACAGACGGTTCACCATAATCATTTAGTCAAGTAATCTAGGTCTCAGGTCAATGCAAATACGATCTAAGGGGTAGCGAACGTCACCTTTTGGTCCTTAATTTACCCTAAAGCGTAAATAGCTTAGCTTTCGCCCTCACTACAATACCCTATTGCTCGCTACTAGTCTCGCATTTTCTAACCTTTCGGTCCAGGTCAAGGATCACTAAGAATTAAATGTCTAATTGCGTCGACTCAATTAGACAGATACAGTTAATTGTAGCATTTAACCAACAAAGACTATACTAGAAATAACCCAATAAATCGATTACTATTCCCTCATGATTATGGATCCCCTATAGTCTAAGCCGAAGGAAATTAGCTACTCATTATTAGTAAATTAACAATAACGACATATAAATAATTGAAACTAAGCATAATGACAGAGTTAACAAGAATTGAATTAAAGCAATTATGATAAAAACCAGAAAGAGAAGGAATTAAAGGAATAAAAATGTATTAAGGGATTAAAGTAAAATAATAATACCAATCGTATCCAAATCTGAGTAGTAAAGTATAAAGGAAGAACAAAATCCAGAGAACAGTAGCAAGGTATACAGTGAAGTGAACGAACGAAGGAAAAGATCCCCCTAACGTAGCCCCCCTGCTCTGTCTTATACGAAAAATCCATCCTAAAACCTAATCTATGGATTAATTACAAAAGCCCATAAAATGATTAGGCGGAAATAGTCTTCAGAAGGGTAAACCACTCGATCGAGTGGAAATAAACCACTCGATCGAGTAACTATGCATCCAACCACTCGATCAAGTAGAAATAAACTACTCGATCGAGCACTTCTTGTTAAATCTCCTCGATTGACTTCTTAAACTGCTCGATCGATCAGTCTTGAGTATATGAAGCATTCGATCGAGCATAAAACTACTCGATCGAGCTATATAGGCACGCTAGACTTGAAATGCCTTCCGAAACCAGTTCACGCGTCTCCAAAATGTTAGATTTCAAGCTCCGACTCCTATTCTCCATGAATGCATGCAATTGGGGCAAATTAGGCTCGATTTAACTCCTCTTCGGTTAATTCCTGCAAATTACATAAAACGAACCAAAGTAGGATATTCGGGGGCATTTGTAGCTAGATGCTACATAAAAAGTACAGAAATGCGTGTGAAAATGAGGTGAAAACCTTATATAAAAGACACGCATCATCGACCTTACTCCAAGTGTCCTTCATTGCGATGAAATGTGCCGACTTGGTCAATCTATCCACCCCAAATCATGTTGTTCCCATTTTAGGTTCTTGGTAGTCCAACTATGAAGTATGGATAATAACTCCCACTTCCATTCCACCACATATAAGGGTTGTACTTTCCCTTAAGGTCTCTTGTGTTCTCCTTTCACTCTTTGGCAAGTCAAGCACCTTTCCACGAACTCCGCCACCTCCCTCTTCATAATAGACCACCAAAAAGTTTTCTTGGGGTCCTTGTATAACTTATCACCACCCGGATGCACCGAATAAGGGGTGTTGTGGGCTTCATTCATAATCTTCTTCTTAAGTTCATCATCATTCAGTATACACCATCTCCCTTTTAACCTAAGACTTCCATCCTCATACAACTCGAATCTCGAGGGTTCTCCCCTTTCTAACACTCCCTTCCATTCCATAATCTTTACATCACTTGTTTGCCTTCCCCGGATTTCATCATATAACTCAGGCTCCCAGGGCAAATCTCCCATTGTTTCCCCCTTTCGTATCACGTGGATACCCATCTTGCTCACTTCTTCCTTCAACCTTAGCATAGACAAGGCAGTACACAAGGAGTGCACCGACTTCCTACTCAAGGCATCGGCCACCACGTTAGCCTTCCCGTCATGATAAACTATCTCCATGTCATATTCTCCAATAAGCTCGATCCACCTTCTTTGTCTCATGTTCAACTCCTTTTGGGTGTAGATATACTTCAAGCTTTTGTGGTCGGAAAACACTTTAAAGGTTGCTCCATACAAGTAGTGCCTCCAAATCTTCAGGGAAAAGACAACAACTCCCAATTCTAGGTCGTGGGTTGGGTAGTTCTCTTCATGGGTCTTCAATTGTCGTGAGGTATAGGCAATGACTCCACCATTTTGCATAAGCATACATCTTAGACCATTCTTTGAAGCATCGGTGTATACCTTAAAATTTTCACTCCCTTCTGGCAAGGCTAGTACCGGGGCCATGGTTAGGTGCTTCTTTAGGGTCAATAAGGCCGTCTCATAACTCCCATCCCATTTGAAACGGCTCTCCTTCCTCATCAATGATGTCAAGGGTCTAGTAATTTAAGAGAAGTCCTTCACAAATCGGCGATAATACCCGGCTAGGCCTAGGAAACATTGAATTTCCATCACATTCTTGGGTACCACCCACCTAGACACGGCCTCAATCTTGGTAGGATCTACGACAACTCCGTCCTTTGGTATTATATACCCTAGGAAAGCCACCTTTTTCAACCAAAATTCACACTTACTAAGCTTTCCATAGAGTTGGTTCTCCCTCAAGGTTTGTAAAACAATTCTTAGGTGTTCCTTGTGCTCTTCCTTGGTCTTGGAGTATACCAAAATGTCATCTATGAATACCACCACGAACTTGTCAAAGTATGAGCTAAACACTCTATTCATGAGGTCCATGAAAGCGGCCGGTGCGTTTGTTAATCCGAATGGCATTACCACAAACTCGTAATGTCCATGCCTTGATCTAAATGCGGTCTTTGGAATGTCCTCATCCTTGATCTTCAATTGGTGATAGCCCAATCTTAGGTCAATCTTTGAAAATATTCCAGCTTAATTTGGTCAAACAAGTCATCAATTCTTGGTAGAGGAAACTTGTTCTTGATGGTGACGTTATTCAATTCCCGATAATCTATGCATAGCCTTAATGTCCCGTCCTTCTTCTTTACAAAGAGAAACGGTGCTCCCCATGGTGAAACACTTGGCCTTATGTAGCCTTTATCCGCCAACTCCCAAAGTTGCTTCTTCAACCCTTCTAATTCCTTTGGACTCATCCGGTACGGGGCCTTAGAGATTGGTCTCATACCCGGTTTTAAGTCCACTCCAAATTCCATCTCTCTAGGTGGAGGTAACCCGGGCAACTCCTCCGGGAAGGCATCCCCGAAGTCCCTCACTACCGGTATATCTTGTGCTTGCGGTCTCTCCACACTAGTGTCCCATACATGACACAAGATCATAGGACAACCCTTCTTCAAGCATGTCTTCAAGGTCATCACCGTAACTAGCTTCACCTTTGTGTTGGCTTAGCCAGTCCATCCCTAGAATCAATTCGAACCCCTCTAGAAGGAATTCAAAAAGGTTTGCCGGAAGGTTGGTCTCATGCACTATGACAGACACTCCTTTGTATACTTTTGAACATAAGAGTGACTCCCCCGAGGGTAAGGACACGTCATCATTGGCTAGTTCTCCCTTCCCCAATCCTAGGGTCGAGGCATGACTCTTAGACATGAAAGAATGGGTAGCCCCTGAGTCAAATAAAACAAAGTAAGGATGAAAATTAATAAGGGATGTACCGGAGACAACATGGGCATCCTCCTTGGCACTCTTCTTATCCATGGCAAAGAGCTTGCCACTAGACTTGGGTTCGCCTTGCACCGTGTTTGTCGATTGAGTTGGCCTACTTCCCGAAGCATGACCTCCCGTGAAGCTAGTCACCCTAGATGGAGCTCCCCGGTTGAAATTTCCCCTGTTGTTGCCGCCATTGAAGTTGGAGTTAGCATTCCTTGGGTTGCTCCAAGCCCCCGAACTCCGGTTATTGGTCCCACTTTGAGAAGGAGTGTAGTAGGAGTTTCCTTGCCCGGACCTCCGGTTGGGCCCTCTTGAGGTGCTCGTGCACTCCACCTTCTTGTGGCCGAAGCCACCGCAATTGTAGCATCAAGGTCCTGCTCCTTCACTCACGGCCCTTCCACCGTAGCCGCCCGACTTCCCCTAGACACTTTTAGGCGCTCCTCTCGAGTAGGATCTAGCTTGATTGAAATTAGTCTTCTTGGGCTGGTACCCTCCATTCTCACTTTCGACTTTCCTCTTCTCCCCCGACCCTTTCCTTAGCCTCCTTGGCCATGCCGAGTAGCCTCTCCGTATTTCCGACCCTCGCATAGACCTCTTTCACACTTGACACGTCTCCGGGTTGAAGCTTCTCAAGGATCTTGACGGTTAGTTCTTCTTCAAACTTGAGAGCCAAATGGGATTGGCTAAGATTAAGGTATTCCACATATGTAGCAAGTTCATTGAAACGGATATAGTAGTCCTAGACGGTCATAGCATCGGTCATGACAAAGCAATCGAACTCCCCCCGGAGCTTGCATCTTACATGCTTGGAAATGAACTCATTCCTCATCTCTACCTTGAAGTCGGTCCATGGTATTGAGGCTTCACCTCTTTCTTTATAAAACCCTCTCATAGCTTCCCTCTATTTATACCAGCATCCCCCCGCGAGACCTCCTAAGTACAAGGCGGCTTGCTCCATTTTAAGCTCCTCAGGACATCTCACGACCTCGAATACATTCTCCATTTCCCTCACCCAGTCACTAAAGAGACAAGGCTCCTCAACCCCAAGGTACTTAGTGGGACGGTGGCGCTAGATGGCGGTGCTCACGGCGGAGGCATCCATTGCCGTATCTCTCTCCCAAGTGACATTCCTAAGGGCCTCGGTAAGGGCTTCATTTTGAGCTATGAGTCGCTTCATCTCCTCTTCAGATACACGGGATGGAGGTGACGGTGTCCTTGTAGGGTTCTCGGCATTATGTCTCTTCAATAAGCGTCAATACACGCTCCAAAAAGGGAGGCAAAAGGCATTGACCACAACACAGGTCCACTCGATCGAGTGTGGAATCTCACTCGGTCGAGTGGCGAGCCCACTCAGTCGTGGTGTCCCACTCGGTCGAGTGACTCAGCTTACAGAAAGTTTCCCAGAAATCCCCCAAGTCCACTCAGTCGAGTGGTCCTTCCACTCGGTCGAGTGGCTCCTCCACTCGGCCGAGTGCCAAAACTTATAGGAGGTCCTAAGGGTCTATAAACATGCCCACTCGGTCGAGTGGTAGGGGGACTCGGTCGAGTGCCTTCTAGTCAGCCGAGTCCCTTTTTTCACTTGACCAAGTAAGCACTCTAAGGACTATTTACCCATCCCCAACTCCTACAAGTTCACATACAATCCTATTTTCATGTTCTTAAACGCATGTACGGGAAAAGTAGAGGCATTGATACGGCATACAACTCACATATGACGGCAATTATTATATATTCACACTAACACATCCTACACACCCTTCCTAATCATATCATAAACAACAAGTTATCACATATGATATTACCAAGAAATGTAACAAATCCACAACACTAAGCAAGAAATATGCAACAACCATATGCATCACACACGCCCCATTGCCCCCCGCCTAGTCACCTACTTAAGTTAAGAGGACAATGGCACAACCTTGGGACGTCTCCCAACATTGCTACAAGTTTTCTATGACTCAAACCGGGTTCATTTTAGATTGACTCACCCTAGTTAATTGGTTCATTGGTTCATTGATTTAGGCTCCAAAACCGATGCTCTGATACCACTTTGTAACACCCCCATAAGTCGGGATCCTTTCCTTTAGGCATTCCCAACACATGGAGGCATCACAAGAATTGGTTCCCCAAGTTTTGTAGTGCGAACCAACAAGTAAAGAAGTTCTCAACTGAACATAAAGCAATAGATAAGTTATAGTTAATATTTACAAGTCAGGGATGCAAATACCATCCCAATACTTATACAACCATATCGAAAAGTAGGAGTTTAATAGTAAAAAAGCTAAGATAAACATAAGTGGTGACAACAATTTAAGACCGCTCCCCAAGCCCTCGAATGAATCTTACTAACCTGTCAACACTGCTCCCCATATGGCCGAAAATCACCATATGGTTCACCACAGATCATTTAAAACCCAAGTGTTAGCTTAATGATATAAATGTTCAATGCATACGACACTAAGCTTACCTAAATATATGACAATGCAAGATGAAGCCAAGAAGATAAAATGAGAGATAGGAAATCATCCTCCAACACATCCCCATGAACCGGTGACCGGGACACGCCCACGACGTCACTAACACACAGAAGGTACTCGGAACACGTCCCTGGTATAGGGCCCGAGTGCGACTCGAGTCCCCTGCCAGACGTCGTGCCTCACCTCACGAGTCCCTCTGTAACCCAAGTACTAAATGTGCACATCCCCCTTGAAGTGGGAAGCTCCAAGGGTGACTTGAGCGGAAGATGGTTTCCCAACCGCCTTCTGTCTCCAAAATCAGAACCAAAGATCCCTCAACATCCTCCAATATCCACAAAACCAAGAACAAACCAACAAGTCCAAATAACACAACTATGTAACCATAATGGTAAGATAAATATAATCATGCTCAACTCTTCACTAATTCATTTCTCATCATTTAATTTCTCTTTAAAATGTAATGATCGTTGTGACAATTTACCATTCTCTTCTTAACCTAATTACCATGAAGTCCTCTTATATGATAAACCCTAATTGCCAAAACATGTTATAATGCAACTATCATGAAACAAATACAATTAGTGACAATAAATGCACAATTACACTAATATCACCATAGCTAAGTAGGGAAAACCCTACCCCAAGCTTATCTTCACCAATCCACAAGCTACTCACTAGAAATGCTCCTCAATGAAGCTCCCTACACATATTAATTGCTACAATCAAAACTACAATCTATTATAATAACCATACTAATTAAATCCCCCTTAAATAACTCCTTTAATTCATACAACCTAACAAGTATAGAGAAATCTACTAACTATATAAGATTGTTAAGATAAGAATAAAGGGAAAAAGAAGTGTAGATCAACTTACAACCAATTGGAAGAATAAGGGAGGCAAGAATCTCCTCGAGAGAATTAGGGTTTTGAGAGAGTTTGTTGGTGAGGAATTTAGAGAGAGATTGGGGGAGTTTAGAGAGTGGTGTGAACAGTTTTGGAGAAGGGTATTGTGTGGGAAATCTGAAATGATAAGGTTCCAAAACCGACATCTCACCAAAAATTTCCCGTATGAGACGCACTCGACTGGCACTCGGTTGAGTGATCGGTCAACTTGATTGAGTGGAAGCTCCACTCGTTCGAGTGGATAGTCACTCGGTCGAGTGACCATCTTTACAGGCTTCCAGAATACTGTCTATTGGCACTCGGTCCTTCACTCGGTCGAGTATGGCTCCACTCGGCCGATTGAATCGTCTACTTGGTCGAGTCGAGTCTATATAAATACGGGGCATTACAGTATAAGCTATGTACTTGCATATGGCTCATATGACAAGCAAGGAAAATGCAACGCCTTATCACCAAAATTGGTATTTTGCAACGAACATGGTTTGTAACGGGCCCATATGAGGGTAGGGGAGAGGTGGGGAGAGAGGAAGGGATATATGGAGGGAAGGAAAATGAGTTTATGCTTGGTTTTGCTCAAATTAAGATGGTACTCAAATTGAAAATGATGGAGGGAGAGATAAACGAGGAGGGGAGAAAGGGTGGGAAGGAAGGAGTGAGAGACTTTGTGTTAGTTTTTGTTCAGATTGTGAGGGATGGAGGGAGGGGTAGAGGTTGGGAAGGAGGGAAGGAGATTGCAGTTTCCTTTTGCCATTATACTCATTATCAAGTGAAATCCACTCTACTATGCTTCTGTTGTCGGTTGTTCTTTCCGTTATTAGTCGACAAATATTTGGTGTTAAGTGATTCATTCTATTTATGAAACCGGTGGGAATACCAGTTACTATCATTATTTATGGAGATAAATACAATTTAATGTAGATAAAAAATTCTACTTTAGCTCTAAATTGTAAGTGATGACCTCTGACACAATGATTTTTCGCTACCATATTAACTGTTTAGGCCTAATTTAGTGACAAAAAAAATTACATTGATTCAGGCATGTTCGCTGATCTAGGACACCTCTCATAGTTATCTTATCACGGTGCGTCTACTCTAAAGATAATCCTAGCTAACCATTGCTGATTTTGTCAAAATACAGTCCGATGTTGATAGCAAATCCTACTTTTAACTCTAATTTGTAAATGGTGCCCTCTAATACAACGATTTTGTGATACCATATTAACTACGATACGGGTGGTAAGCTTAGGCATCTGAGATACTGGTGGTAAGTTTTTATGTCCCTTAGTTTGGAAATCAGGTTATACTTCATGGACTAACTTTTACAATTCAAAAATTGGTTTCAACAGTCTTGAGACTTGTGGACCAATTTTTACAGCACGCCTTATCAACACACTATCGTAAATTGCTTCTCTCTAAAAAGGGGTCTAAAAAAGATAATCATCGTGGCATTAAATTGGCAACTGCGCAGCCTTTGTTAAATAACTAAACTTCTGTGCTTCACAAAAGTTGCAAGGTAGTTCTTGATTCCTATTTTGAGAAACTTGGGTAATAGAAATTGGAGTTTATTTGATGTTTAGAGCTGATTTCTTTTGTATAGAACAAGAGTATTACAACAGATTAACGCCACTGAGTTACCAACAGACTGATGTCTTTGTATTGGCTTTATCGTTGGTTAGTCGAGCTAGCTACAAGAATGTGTAAAAATATACAGAGTACCTTTTTGTTGTTATACGAATTCTGCGTTTCACATTATGTGACTAAAGTATTCTATTGTGATTGCAAATGATGATTAATGACGTTCTTTGCAGATAACTTTCCAAGATTTACTGGTTTGGTTCAAAGAAAGCCTGCTTCACAACTTCATTTGTTAGCTGGTCAGATAACATAACAGTTAGAATGTTTTTGGAACTCGAGATCAGTCACTTTTAAATACACAGTGTGTCAACTGTCAACGTCTTAAATCCTTCGGAATGGTGTAGTTTTGATTCCATCTTTATGATGCTAAGTCCTAACATTTTTTAAAGCGTTCCAAAAAGGTTTATATGATGTAAATATTGTAAACATTTTATGTTGTGAGTTTGTTTTCAATTTTGTACTCATATTTTACGACGGTTGTGCTGAATTATTTCGCATTATTAGACGTGCATTTTCAAAAATTTACGCCAGTTTTCTAATAAATCTTATGCTTGTTGCATCACGCTCCTTTCTGTTGATATACTGCCGACTTATTTCTGCTTGGAATTTTGCCAAATTGGGGCCCCGCGGCCGATAGAGCGCGGTGCAACAACTAGTATAGACTAAAAAGTGATAGTTCATTAATGTTTCACGACCCATTCTTCTATTTTAATTCGAGAAAAAAAAATAAAACTGCCAAATTAATTAGAAAAATTAAATAATAATGACATAAAATGTATATTTTAATGACACTATTTTTTACACGAATCTAATGATAAAATTTAGATAAAAGCTTTCTAACAACATATTTTTTTAGCCACAAAATTTTATCATAAAATGTCTCTTATTAATTTTCCTTCATAAAAAGACTAGAGACAAATTTTCTATATGACAGATCTGTGCAAATTTTGAAATTTTGAATTTTCTAAATACTTCAATCTCAGAATATACTTATTTAGTCATTGTATCCCCACTTAACTATATAGTAGACTACAAAAAAGTAGGCCTATTATAGGTTATAATGTTTTAGGCGGGAAAATTTGGAGAATTTCTTATTTTTTTTAATAGATAGGAGATAAAAGGAAAAGAAAGGTGTTTAGGATTTCAAAACATCTTATTTTATAGAAAATTTTAGGTTTAGAAAATGGGCCCAATAAGGCTTATATAACTCAGCTAAAAGGAAGAAGAAAGGGGATTGATCTCATTTAAGCATTAAACTAACAGGGAGTATAACAACAACAATAGAAACGAAGATTTGAGTAAATAAAATGAGAATTAAATCCAAGAAATTAAATGGCGGAAATTCTAGGGTGTTACATGAATCTCGTAAGGGGTCATTTGAATCTTCGATGGCAGTTTGTTCTTTGAAGCTTTTGGATTAGACTTGTTAGTCTAATATTTGCACCTTTGATAGGGGGTGATTTGTGTTCACTTAGAATTCTGTTTTGGTTTTGACTTGGGTTGTTGTTGCCTTGGTGTAGGCATGTTGGTAGTGTTCGCGACACTCTCTTTTAAACCCATGTGAGACAACTGTTTTGTTCATGGCGTTGGTGTTCTTTCGGGCAATTTGGTACGACAGTACATTTGGCCATGATATTTTGGAGGAGGTTTTTGTTTGGAATCTTGTGTAGTTGTGTGTGTTGTTTTGTTACACCATTCCATCATAGTTTGGACCATATAAATATATGTTTATGTTTTGATGATGTCAAGAGTTCTTGATATTTTATATACCCGTTGCGCATAATTGTTTGTTTAGTCTTTTAGATTGGACTTACTAATCGCAAGCATTAAGGAATTGTGATGGAAGTATGATGCGTTTATATCATGATCAAGCCCTCAATCAAGGATCAAGGTTTTACAACTGTTAAAGTATTATTCAAGCATTCATGAGAAGATGAAGCTCATTTAAAGATTAATCAAGCTTGAATAATGAAGAAGCCTACATTCGAAGATCTCCTAAGAAGATTAGAATAGTGTAGGTGGTTATCTCGTAATGGTAACGTAAGAATACACTTCTTAGATTGGTAAAGGTATAGCCTCTTAACTATAACATTGCTTATATAAGAGCTCAATGTTATAGCTCTTCTACTATAACATTGAGATGTGAAGTTTATATAATACACGACAAAAATAGTTTTTAAATTGTTTTTAGAAAATTGTTTTTATTCTTTTAAATGTTTTTAGTAGAAGTGTTTATTTTACAAGGAAGCTTATATTCATATTGAGTGTGGTTTTATTATAAGCTTATAATCAGTAATTATATTGAATCAACTTATGAGTTGAGTCATATTACTAATTAGGGTTTCTAATACTACACACTCTAAAACCCTAAATCTAACCTAATGTCAAGCTAGGGTTTTCACGAAAATAAGGCCTATGAGCCGTGTGGACTCTCGTGTAAACTTGATAATATAAGTTAAGTATTGTTAAGATTTTATTCTCTAGAATTATCTTAACATATCTTTTATATTTAGCATGATATGGTTATATATGATAAGATATTTTTGTTATGGAAAAATCTTATCATATCTTAAGATTTAAGGAAAAGATAATAGGTGGATAATTGATAAAATTATCTTTTAGTTATTCTCTATCTTTTCTTAAGATTTTAAGGATATAAATAAAAAGATATGATTTGTTTACATATCATATATTTCGGCCATCTAGGGTTTCGGTGATACCGTGAGTCCTACTTTCCCTTGTTCTATAAATACTCTACACTTTTCAAAATTTCAAAGTAAGACCTTTGAGCATAATTTTGATTTATTTTCAAAAAGCAAAAACCGTGTTTTTAAGCAAAAACCATTTTGTTATTTTTCGAGAAAAGGTCGTGTAATTTATAAACTTGTGCATTTGTTCTTTTGTTATCATTATAAGATAATAGTGCTTAATTGATTTCTTACTCGTTCATTAACGTGAACTTTTAGTAGAATCATTAGTGCTTTCTTATTAGCGTAAGTTAGTCACTCGAGTATTTAACGGTACTCACTTGAGTTACAACTAGGGTTAGTTGTACGAGTTGGGTTAGTAAATTTGTAATCTGTAGAAAGGTACTAAATTTATTAATCGAGAATAGTGGACGTAGGTTTCGATTTGTGAAACTGAACCACTTCACAAATCCGTGTGTCTCTCCTTCTCTTTTGTTTATTTCGTGTTCTTTAAATTCAATCAATTACTTGGTTAAAGTTTGATCAATAAACTTTAAATAAGTAATCATTCCTTACGCTTAAACAAATCGTTTATAAAGTGGGCTAAGTTTTTAATCCTCAATTTCCCCCCCCCCCCCCTTTTGAGTATTTCGGATCGATAGACTCTTCAATTGGTATCATAGCCTCGTGGTCTTGATTGCCTAACCGCAAAGAGGTTGATCTGTCTATCTTTATTTATCTTATCATTTTATATTCCGCTGCCTATCACGTGATAAATGGATTCCAAATACCTCAAGTGTCCCGTCTTTGATGGGAAGAATTATGGTTTATGGAAGAACATGATGACTCACTATGTGAAGGGTCATGATTGGGAGTGCTGGAGGATTATCCAAAATGGACCGCATAAAATTTTGGTTGCATCCGCTGAAGGCACCACCTACGAGAAAAAGGAAGAGGATTATGTCGAGGCTGACTACAAGAAGGCCGAAAAGAATTCTAAAGCAATAAGTCTATTGCAGAATGGCATGACTACTGCAGAATTCAATCGTTTCTCTTCTTGTACAACGGCCAAGGAAATATGGAATGGCCTAGAACTAGCTTATGAAGGTACTTCTATTTTCAGGAAGCACCGCATAGATCTGTTAATACATAAATATGAGCTATTCAGTATAGAGCTAAATGAGTCCTTGGATAGTATGTCCACACGTTTCTCAAGAAGCATAAACGAATTGAAAAACCTAGGAAGAAAATTCGATACCGAGGATATTGCAAGAAAGGTTCTTAGGAGCTTAACTAAAAAGTGGCGCGCCAAGGTCATTGCAATGGAAGAATCGAGAGATCTTGCGAGCCTATCTTATCAAGAACTCATTGGTGCCCTCATGGCCCATGAACTCACTCTAAATGCTGATGAAGCATAACCGAGTAGAGGTAAAAACATAGCTTTGAAAAGCAAGGATATCAGCTCTGACATAGAGGATGAGACCGTATTGTTTGCTCGTCGTTTTAAAAATAGAATCTTTCGAAACAAGCAAACAAAATCTTCTGCTAATAACAACAAGTCTTTCAATAAGAAAGCAACAGAGCCTAAATCGTCTTTTGCCAACAGAGGTTGCTTCAAGTGTGGAGAATCTGATCATATGATCAAGGATTGTCTCACATGGGAGAAAATTAAAGACAAGACAAAACGTGATAAGACAAAGAAGGAGTTCAAGCAAGTAATGATGGCTTCGTGTTGGGGAGATCTTGACTCAGAAGATGATGAAGGATCTGAAGATGACGAAGTAGCAAATCTTTGTCTCAGCAGCATCAGTCTTGACCTAATTTCTGACAGCGACGATGATAGCACGGATTCTCACTCAAATTACTGCTTTCTAGGAGAATCAGATGAAGATGACGATGATGAGGTTAGTTATCTTGAACTTAAAAAACGCGTTAAGAAACTATCTAGAAATGCCCTAATTGAATTCTTTGAGCAATTCCTCGACAAATGTCATGAACAGGATATGGAACTAAAGGATCTAAAAGAACAGATTCTTGATATTGATGAGGAGAATCATATTCTAAAGGCAAAAGCTAAGAAGTTGAAATCTAAAGTTACAGGTGATAAAGTTACAACATTAGATACTGCTAATGCTGAGAAGAAGGAACTAGAGTCTAAAGTTATAGCTAATAAAGCTATAACTTCATATCTAAAGCTTAATATTAAGCACCTTCAAGCCAAAGTTATAGCTAATGACGCTATAACTTTAGAACTTAGAAAGGCTAAGAAATTATTAGAGTTTAAAGCCATAGCTTATGAAGCTGTGATTCTAGATCAAAAGAAAGAAATAGATTTTCTCACAAAGCAATTGAAGGAATCTAAAACTGTGATGATCAATGTTAAGAGACAACATTCGGATGTTGTATTTATTCTCAACAAAAGGTTCCAAGACTTTCGTGACAATTACAAAAAGGATAATGATGTAGATCACACGAAATGTCTTGAGGAAATTAAAACCCTAAAGGACTTACTCCTACACGCAAGGAAAGTCCATGACAAATGGGAAGGTAGCAGCAAAGTCCTAAACTTCCTAACCGAACAATTTGACAATAATATGAAGATGGGTTTAGGACATGAGTGCTACAGCCGTAGAGATCACTCTAAATGCAAATCAACACCTTCTGATCATGATTTCAGAAAAAGAAAATATGTTGATCTTCCTGAATACCTGATCTGCAATTATTGTGGTCATACGGGTCACATCCAAGAAAATTGTGTCAAACGTGCACAAGATATGCGAAAGAATACTGAATTTGTTAAAACGGTTGACGCAGTAGTTGAGGATGATGAATCCCTTATAGATGAAACTAACGAAGAAAGGAATAACAACTTTCGTTGGTTCTACGACATGGCCTTTGACTACACTAAAAGGCCAAGTACCTCACAAACTCCTTGTCAGCCTAAACAAAGTAGACCTAAACACAAGGAGACTAGATATGTGAGACCCAGGGAGTCCCCTAGACCTAGAACTCCTCCTAAACGAAACTACCCAAGGTTTAGAAATACGATTATTAGACAAGTTTGGGTACGAAAGGATTTAGTGTATAAAGTAACTAACCATAAAGGACCCAACTTAGCTCGGGTACCTAAAAACTGTATTTAATCCTTTTGCAGGTAATGGTGAAAGAAAACAACCAATGGTATCTTGACCGTGGATGCTCAAGACACATGACTGGAGATGAAAGTTTGTTTCTTTCACTCAAGCCTTTCAATGGAGGAAAGGTAACATTTGGGGATGACAAGAAGGGCAAACTGATTGGTGTGGGCAAAATTGGAATTTCTAAATCACACGCAATCAGTGATGTTTATCTAGTGGATGGTCTCAAGCATAATTTACTTAGCATATCCCAACTATGAGACAAAGGTAACAAGGTTGTATTTCATACAGATGTTTGTCGCTTTATAATTGAAGGGATAAGTAGTATTATTCTTGAAGGCCATAGAAAAAGAAATGTGTATATGGTAGATTTAAATGTTGTGCCTACTAACTCTTTTTCGTGCATGAAAGTTACACTTGATGATCCTTGCTTGTGGCACAAACGTGTTGGTCACATTAGCTCACCTATTTTGAGTAAACTCAAAATATGGAACTTGGTTGAGGGACTACCTAAAATCAGGTTTGATCAAGAGAAGATGTGTGGCACATGTGCCCGTTGCAAGTATGTAAGGTCATCATTCAAACCTAAAAGAGTGGTAAGCACGAATCAAGCTTTGGAATTGATACAAATGGACTTATGTGGTTCCATGAAGGTAAGAAGTAGAGGAGGATCCAGGTACGTTTTTGTACTCGTAGATGACTACTCAAGGTATGTATGGCCTATCTTTCTTCATTCAAAAGATGAGACTTTTGATGAGTTTGTTTGTCTTATGAAACTTGTTCAAAATAAATATAAGACTAACCTTGTTTATATTCGTACGGATCATGGCAACGAATTTGATAATCAAGCCTTTATAGAATATTATAGAGTTAATGTTGTAGGACATAACTTTTCTGCACCATGAACTCCTCAACCAAACGGTGTTGTTGAACGTATGAATAGAACACTAGAAGATATGGCTCGTATAATGCTTTTGTGTAGTGGTTTACCTCGTAATTTTTGGGCTGAAGCCATTAGCACTTCATGTTATATTCATAACCGTGCTATGATAAGACCTATCCTAAATAAAACTCCTTATGAACTTTTAAGAGGTCGTAAACCTAATATCTCTCATCTTCGTTGTTTTGGGAGTAAGTGTTTTGTTCATAACAATGGCAAAAATAAGTTAAGTAAGTTCGACCCTAGAAGTGATGAGGCTATTTTTATAGGTTATTCGTATCATAGCAAGGCTTATAAGGTCTTCAATAAAAGAACACTTTGTATTGAAGAAAGTATTCATGTTATTTTTGATGAAGATAATGTGTTTGATAAGCCCTTACAGGATGAGGAAGAAGACATGGATGAACCTGACTTTCATCTTTCCATAAATAATCCTCCAGAATTGGAAATTGAGGACAAGGAGATTGAAGGAACAAATGATAAGCTTGATCATTCTTCAAATGACAAAGAGAAGAAAACTAAAGTTATAGTTGATGATACTGTAACTTTGTCTCATGATAAGGGGTCTCAACCCAATGTTATAGCTGATGCTACTATAAAATTGAATCCAAATCAAGGTAATGAGTCTGAAGTCATACCTGACTCAACTACAATACCAGGATTGAATTTAGGGGGAACGTCCTTAAACTCTGAGCCAAATGAAGTTGGATCAAGTTCAAATACTGAAGAACCAAGTACTTCAACAAAATGGAAATATAAGAGTTCACACCCCATGGAAAGCATACTTGGTAATATTAAAAAGGGTGTTCAAACACGACGATCCTTGAACAATTTCTGCTCTTTCTATTCGTTTCTATCAACAATTGAACCAACGAATATTAAGGAAGCTCTCGCAGAATCAGATTGGATTATAGCTATGCAATAAGAGCTTCAACAATTCGAACGGAAAAAAGTTTGGCACTTAGTTCCTAGACCCAAGGATCGATCTGTAATTGGAACCAGATGGGTGTTTAGAAATAAACTAGATGATGTCGGGCTCATAGTTCAAAATAAGACAAGATTGGTGGTACAAGGTTATAATCAACAAGAAGGAATATATTATGATGAGACCTTTGCACCTATGGCTCGTCTTGAAGCTATTAGACTTATGATAGCATTCGCAGCTCATAAAGGAATGAATCTCTTCCAAATGGATGTCAAGACAACGTTTCTAAATGGGTACTTACAAGAAAAAGTCTTAGCAGAACAACCCCCTGACTTTATGGATAACAAATTTAAAGATCGTGTCTTTAAATTAGAAAAGGCCTTGTATGGATTGAAGCAAGCACCAAGGGCCTGGTATGACATATTATCGAAATTTCTACTCGACAATGGATTTAAGAGAGGATCTGTGGATAAGACATTATTCCAAAAAACCGAGGAATCTGATCTTTTGGTTGTTCAAGTCTACGTCGACGATATTATTTTTGGGTCAACTAACCGTAATCTTTACAAGTACTTTTTGGAGTTGGTGACTTCCGAATTTGAGATGAGTATGATGGGAGAATTGAAATTCTTCCTAGGTCAACAAATTCAACAAACTGAGGAAGGCATCAAGATTCATCAACAGAAATATATTAAGGAGTTAATTAGAAAGTTCGGAATGGAAAATTCCCATGCTATGTCTACTCCAATGGCCGCAGACAACAAAATTGATTTTAGATGAAGACGGTAAGTCTGTTGATGAAACGACTTATCGAGAAATGATTGGGTCATTACTCTATTTAACTGCAAGTAGACCAGACATCATATTTAGTATGTGTGTGTGTGTGTGTGTGTGTGTGTGTGTGTGTGTGTGTGTGTGTGTGTGTGTGTGTGTGTGTGTGTGTGTGTGTGTGTGTGTGTGTGTGTGTGTGTGTGTTTGTACGAGATATGAATCATCTCCAAAAGAATCGCATATGACGGCCGTAAAAAGAATCTTACAATGTCTTATTGGGACGTCCAAACTTTATCTATGGTATCCTATGGAATGCCATTTCGATCTTATCGATTATTCAGATGCCGATTATGCAGGATGTTCCTTAGACAGGAAAATTACGTCAGGTGTTGCCACATTTGTTGGACCTTGTATTATCACTTGGGGTTCAATGAATCAGAATTCAGTTTCCCTTTCAACGGCAAAAGCCGAATATATTGCAGCAGGACTGGTATGTACTCAACTATTATGGGTTAAGCAACAGTTATGTGATTATGGTGTTAACGTAGGTTGTATTCCTATTTTATGCGATGATACAAGTGCTATTATAATTTCCAAAACCCCACGCAGCACTTGCGTACTAAGCATATTGAAATTAGACATCATTTTATACGTGACCAGGCTGAAAAAAGGGAATATAAAACTCGAATTTTATAGTACTGAAAAACAATGGGAAGACATTTTGACAAAGCCTTTAGCTAGAGGACGTTTTGAGACTTTAAGGTTGGAAATTGGTTTAATTGGTGGCACCTAAGCATCTATAAATGTTTAATCTCTCAATGATTGATTAGTATTATATAAAATTGTATGACTGTGTCCGTATACTCCGCTGCATGAATATTTACATTTTCTAGAAATTTTTTATCGT